>NW_025964372.1:2510000-2952500 GCF_023055435.1 Haliotis rufescens
GTATTTCCTGGTTGGCAATAAATATGTTCTGCCCAACATCTCTGGAATTTAAAGATTAATGATTCAGGGTTGTGATGCACCTGCTAAAAGAAAGAATAAAAGTACTGTCCTGTATCATATCGAGGCCCTCAACTGCTGATAAACTGCAACAAGGATGTTTGTCAAGATGGTCACAGAAGAAGAAAATTGTTTTATTAGAGTGTCACTTGCTGCAGTACAAAATATATAGACATATAAATATTTCATAAAAAAAAACAGCACCCGGCCTACGAGACACTAATTACATAATGGTACATTTAAAATATAAAACACAAATACTGATTCCAGTAAAAAAACAACAACACTGCATTGGAATGGTTACAAAACATGTCACTAAATAATGCCATAGTCTTGGTAGGTGGTGCTCGACTTGTCTGGGTGTATAATACAAGATTCTAAACTAATGCCACTGACGGGCAAACTGCACCTTCCCTAGCAAAAGCGTCCACTAGCCTTTTTAGCAAAAGTCTTGTTTCCACCCTTGCCACATCAAGCCCACTTTCCTGTTCACAAAATCATACACGGCTGTTCCTGTCTTTGTTGACACAAATATGTCTTTTTCATCTTTTAAACCCCTCAACGATTTCCTCTGCTTTTGTGTCAGGGATGAAATCGCAAATGTTTTCGTTAACTGATCAACAAGGTTGAAGCCATCTTTGAACTTGTGATCTACACGGGAGGGCGCCAGGGTCTAGCCAAGAAAAGTGGCAAGGGTAGAAAATAGGCTTTGATACAGGCTAGTGGACACGCTTGCCTCGGGAAGATGGCAAACTGGGATTTTTATAAGTTCTATTTTCTTAAATTTGACCATTGTACCTTGTTTTTTATTTGTTCTGATCTGAAATGCAGGTTCTTTCAAAACCATAAAATTAGTTGACATGAATTGGGACATTTTTTAGTGACATTTCCTGCAAACTTGGGTCCGAATGCCTTTATTATTGCAATTTCCCATGTGCTTATGTATGTACAGGCCACGATCACATCAAAACACAATGCAGACAATCAGCATATGTATATATATGTGTGTGTGTTTATAAATATATGAAGATAGATCTGTTTCCTTGTCCCATACATGGGTATCTGAGCATGAACACACTTGATCCAGACCAAGCAGGACCAGTGTTTGTGTAAACACCACCGGCCCTGCTTCATAGACAAGTGCTTGCATCAAGCCAATGTTCTACCTTCAGGCTTTGTTGATATTATTTCAGAATTTAAGGACAGTAGGTCAAGATCTGTGTACAAGGTGGAAGAGTTTAAAATTCTCCTTCAATTATATGTTGATAGGACAGTATTAGATATTTAAAGGTTACTTATGAAAATAGATATTTATTAATTTTTTAATTCTAAGGTGTTGATTCTAAGAACTGTATATAGTAATTGCAATAATCCAATTTTCCAGTTGCTAATTAGGGTCCAAGAAAGACAATGCCTAATTAACCAGTTTACTACTCTAAACAAACAACAATGAAGGTTCAGCCAATTACATGACTTTAATCTCTATATAGACAAAAGAGTCTAAAAAGTGCAATTGGTTAAAACAATAAATCCTTCATGGCTATGTTTTTAATGCCCATGCATGCTTAATCTGCTGTGATCGCTTCTTACAGTGGCACCCATAAGATTATCCCCCTACAAATCCTTCCCCTAAGCCTGGTGGTACAATTGTCTGACTGGCGGCAAAACCTGACACACATCTAATGCTTCATTCATACTTGCCTGGGCATGACAAGTCACATGATCTCCTCGCTGTAATACTACGATCAGTCCGACCTGAATAACTCAGCAAACAAGATCCAGGTATAACAAAGGGTTCTCATGCTGCTGTGTCCCTAAGGGAGATAACTGAGTTTGAGGTGTGAATATATTCAAACTTCTGTCAACATGGAGTAGCTAAAGCGTCTGTAGAAACAAGATGGCCTGAGTCTCTCAGGCTTCGGAGGGAAGCTGTGTGTTGGATAGCTCTGTGTTTTTGTGCTGAAGGTGATTACTGAATATATTGTGTTGCTATCCAACAGGACCTGTTGCCATGGAGTCTCCGGTAGCTCCGAGGGGAATTCTGAAAAATGGTGGAAATGGAGTTGCTGTGGATGATGACAGCTATCTGTTCTGTAACGTCCCGGAACATCACGACCTGGTATGTACTGTCTTGGTCCGTTCTACATGTGAGTGTGTGTCAGTTCTGTGCTACATGTGAGTGTGTGTCAGTTCTGTGCTACATGTGAGTGTGTGTCAGTTCTGTGCTACATGTGAGTGTGTGAGTTCTGTTCTACATGTGAGTGTGTGTCAGTTCTGTTCTATGTCAGTGTGTCAGTTCTTTTCTATGTCAGTGTGTGTCAGTCCTGTTCTACATGTGAGTGTGTGTCAGTTCTGTTCTACATGTGAGTGTGTGAGTTCTGTTCTACATGTGAGTGTGTGTCAGTTCTGTTCTATATGTCAGTGTGTCAGTTCTGTTCTACATGTGAGTGTGTGTCAGTCCTGTTCTACATGTGAGTGTGTGTCAGTTCTGTTCTACATGTGAGTCTGTCAGTTGTGACCAGTGAAGATCCGGGTTAGAATAGGTCTTTAGCAACCCATGCTTGCCGTAAAAGGTGACTAGCGGGATCGGTTGGTCAAGCTCAATGCATGTCATTGTATCCCAGTTGTGTGGATCAGTGCTCATGATGTCAATCACTGGATTGCCTGGTCCAGACTCGATTATTTACAGACCGCCGTCACATAGCTGGAATATTGCTGAGTGCGGCATTAAACAACATACAACAATCCTGTTCTACTTGTGAGTCAATCAGTTCTGTTAAAATGTAAACAAAACTTTTTACCTAAAGGAATGTCAAAAAATGAAATCGATTAAATCCATGGCATTTTGTTTCTGAGGCAGTATTTGGGAACATCAGTATTGACAGTCACTATTCACAAGGCTATTGCATCCTAATTATAACACCTTCTCCATGTTCTTGTGGTTAGAGCAAAAGTTTGGGGTTTTAATCCTCAGCTACCAAAGACATTAAATGACTCAGTCTATTGTCGCTATATATTGGTGCTATAATCTTTAACACAACGTTTAAAATCATTTCTCCTCATAATTATTATGCCAAGTAATCCAAATTTACACTGTAGTCATCACCATGTTAATCATGTGAATAACATGTGAATTAATCATCTTACAAGGCTGTCATAATTAATTTAAATCATGCAGCAATAATTCTGAATTCTCAGTGTTAATCATGAAAGCCTTTTGAATTATTATTCGCAACTGTGACAAGGCTATTATAATTCACAGTACAGTAAACTACAGTCATAACAAACTCATAGGGACCAATACTATTAGTTCGTAATAACCATAGTTCGTTATGAAGCATATATATATATATATATACACCAAATGGTCGGGACTAACAAATATTTCCGTTATATAGGTCAGTTCATTATGAGCGTGTTCGTTATTAACGTAGTTTACTGTTGTTGCCAACCACTATCCCCTTACACAGCACTGTCCTCATGGACATTTCTATAATACCTGCATTACAATTAGACACAATGTTATATAATACCTGCATCACAATTAGACAATGTTATATAATACCTGCTTCACAATTCTATACAATGTTATATAATACCTGCATCACAATTAGACACAATGTTATATAATACCTGCATCACAATTAGACACAATGTTATATAATACCTGCTTCACAATTAGACACAATGTTATATAATACCTGCTTCACAATTCTATACAATGTTATATAATACCTGCATCACAATTAGACACAATGTTATATAATACCTGCATGACAATTAGACACAATGTTATATAATACCTGCTTCACAATTCTATACAATGTTATATAATACCTGCATCACAATTAGACACAATGTTATATAATACCTGCATCACAATTAGACACAATGTTATATAATACCTGCTTCACAATTAGACACAATGTTATATAATACCTGCATCACAATTAGACACAATGTTATATAATACCTGCATCACAATTCTATACAATGTTATATAATACCTGCATCACAATTAGATACAATGTTATACCTGCATTATAATTAGACAAAATGTTATAATATGCATTACAATTAGACACAATGTTATATAATACCTGCATTACAATTAGACACAATGTTGTAATACCTGCATTACAATTAGACACAATGTTATACCAGCATCACAATTAGACACAATTTTATAATACCTGCATTACAATTTGACAATGGTATAATACCTACATCTCAGTTAGACACAATCTTATAATACTTGCATCACATTTAGACACAATGTTATAATACCTGCATCACAATTAGACAACATGTAATAAAACCTGCAACACAATTAGACACAATGTTATTATACCCTCATCACAATTAGACACAATGTTATACAATCTCATTAAAATCAGATCTTAGTTCTTGCCACTGCTAAACAAAGACCTAAGGACATCCCATAAGGGGTCACGTCAAACGACCTTTCATCCGACTAATCAGAGCGTCACTTACCGGATTATGAAAGTGACTGTCGGAATGTGATTTCTAATCATGCAACCTCGAAAACTTTAACAGGGGGTATTCCGAACTATAGTTACAGGTTTAACGACTGAATCCATACAATCTAGACCATCTATTAGCCATTCCAGAATGTTCTTTTGTTCGGGTTTCAAATTTGTAATCGAGAATTTGTCAAAATATGTTTTAAAGTGTAGTCGCCAATTTGAAATTAGTGCCGTAAAGCACGAGAAAGCTTCCTTCTGATTGGTCAATCCATTGGTCGGTCTGAAGTGACCCGTAATGAGATGTCCTCAGATCTTTGTTTAGCAGTAGCGGGAACTAAGATCTGATTTTAATGAGATTGCAATGTTAAAATACCTGCATCACAATTAGACAATGTTGTGAAACTTTCATCAGTTAGACACAATGTTATAATACCTACATTACAATTAGACACAATGTTATAATACCTATTTCACAATTAGACACAATGTTATAATACCTGCATCACAATTAGACACAATGTTATAATACCTGCATCACAAGTAGACACAATGTTATACCTGCATCACAATTAGACACAATTTTATAATACCTGCATTACAATTTGACAATGGTATACCTACATCTCAGTTAGACACAATCTTATAATACCTGCATCACAATTAGACACAATGTTATAATACCTGCATCACAATAAGACACAATGTTATAATACCTGCATCACAAGTAGACACAATGTTATAATACCTGCATCACAATAAGACACAATGTTATAATACCTACATCACAAGTAGACACAATGTTATAATACCTGCATCACAATTAGACAAAATATTATAACTGCATCACAATTAGACACAATGTTATTATACCTGCATCACAATTAGACAAAATATTATAATAATTGCATCACAATAAGACACAATGTTATCATACCTACATTACAATTAGACACAATGTTATAATACCTATTTCACAGTTAGACACAATGTTATAATACCTCCATCACAATTAGACACAATGTTATAATACCTGCATCACAATTAGACACAATGTTATAATACCTATTTCACAATTAGACACAATATTATAATACCTGCATCACAATTAGACACAATGTTATAATACCTACATCACAATTAGACACAATGTTATAATACCTGCATCACAAGTAGACACAATGTTATAATACCTGCATCACAATTAGACACAATGTTATAATACCTACATCACAATTAGACACAATGTTATAATACCTGCATCACAATAAGACACAATGTTATAATACCTGCATCACAATAAGACACAATATTATAATACCTGCATCACAATTACACACAATATTATAATACCCTCATCACATTTAAACACATAAATAATTGTGTTAACATCTGAGTTTTCTTCCAACAATCACAAAGAACTGTTATCAACACAATCACGATCTACCGTCAGCTAAGAGACTTCAGACCAGCCTTCCAAATCTTGTAAAGTAAACAGCCGTTGTATGTAAACAAACATGGCTGTAATTTATGTTTAATAACTCTTATCTGTACAACGGAATTCTCTTCCCAACAGTCAACACATAAAGGACATTGGCACACACTTAACCCGAGATTGAACCTGCCTGTACTGTTTCAGCGATGTGCAAGTGGTGTTGTAAATATCTCCACTGGGTGGGGGCCACGCTTAATGTCCATGTACGATATTGGAGGATATTGGAATTCATAGAATCAAGGGTCGTAAATCGGAGTAGATGTGACAGGTTCGATGTGTGACTTTATCACGGTGAGTGTTTTTTTATTGAATTATTGGGCCCTGTTCCTCAAATCGATCATAGCATGCTGACTTTCATTAGTCTATATAAAAGTATGGAGTTACAGTCATTGGTTTGAAGACATGTTAAGCGTGAACAGATAGCTGGAACACAACTTACTTCGCGGAGAAAACAAAAGTGTGACATGGCACATGCTGTCTAAGCACGTGCAAAATGAGGTAGTATCATATCTCGGCTTGAGAGGACGTACATTCCTCAGTTTGCCATACATAATATGTTGTCGCGATAGGACGTACATTCATAACTTTCGCTCTATAGCTCGTCAAGGTAGACGTTGTAGAACATGTTAGTTAAGATAGGCTGTCGCAATAGGATGCAACAATGCTAGCGAAAAAAGGGCTAGACTGATAGGTTGATAGCAACAGATTTTAAGAATCATATTTAGTTAATTTTGTCACATTAACATTTCTTAATCTTTTAAAGAAGAGATTCACGTTTAATTCCCCGAATTTATTATCTGAAATATTTCATCATATCATATACTATAAATACATATACCCTATTCGACATAATAAGCGCCCAGGGATCTCTCAAAATTAGAAATAGGGGGATCTTATTAGAATATTATTTTGGTGAAAAACAACAGCCTGAAATGTTTATATACGACAGTTATATTTTTCCAGAATGTAATTTCCCATAATTAAGGATGCATATAACACACGTAATATACACAAATAAATAAGTCTTGTGTACATTGATCAATCGGAAGGGTGCTAATTGGGATTGTTCACTAGCCAATATATAAGCAAATATCGCCGTGGGCGCTTATTAGAGCAGGGCGCTTATTATGTCGAATATGGTACTATGAACACAGTTACACAAGCATATGTGGAATACGAGCGTTATAAAAACTACAAAATACTATACGTTTACACATGGTACATATACGTGTTACTTGTATTCATTTTATTGACATATTACAGTATATACACATGGCTTATATCCAAGTTAAACACAGAAGAAAGTTAAATATGAATACATTACAGTGTCATATAAATACATTACAGTGTCATAAGACAATGCTAGCTCAAGAACTATATTCACAAATGCTTAAAATACATAGTAATCTAACCTGAGTGTTGGATAAGTAAAGTAATGATTCAATAAACTTACCCTGTGATGCAGTGATGAGTAGGAGCTCTCAGAGCATGTGTAGAGAGATATGCTGACTGGCCAGCTGTTGTAACCAGGAAGTTTTCATGATTGAGGAGATCCTGCAGACCCAGAGAACAATAGGAACCTAATCACAGGCCAAGCTGTGACCACCCAGTGACAATAGCCATGAACCTGAGACAGAAATGGCTGACGAACCCAAGCTGAAAACAGAAACTAGCTTACCTATGAATTAGTAGATTTGTGCAAGTGTTGAAGTTAACACAAGTGTTTAAGGAAATAAAAGTTAGATGTTTAGGTTTAGGTTATTAATTCAATTCATCTTTGTTTAATATAATGATGCTTTAAAATCAAGCAACTGACAATAAACACACAAATACCAAAGAGGTGAGTGAGTGAGTTTTGGTTTTATGCCGCTTTAAGCAATATTCCAGCAATATCACGGCGGAGGACACCAGAAATGGGCTTCACACATTGTACCCATGTCGGGAATCGAACCCGGGTCTTTGGGGTGACGAGCGAACGCTTTAACAAACACCGGGAAGCCCACTAAATTTGAATGCTGTTTGTTTGGTTGTTGTTTAATGCTCTGCGACGGCGGTCTGTAAATAATCCAGTGATGGATATCATGAGCATCGATCCACACAGTTGGGATACGATAACACGCATCAACCAAGTCAGCAAGCCTGACCACCCAATCCCATTAGTCGCCTCTTACAACAAGCAAGTCGCCTATTCTAAGACCTACTTTAACCCTGATCTTCACGGGTCTAATTTCAAATACTGACTCAGAGCTCCAGATAAGCTTTTGGTGTTGTGGGTATTTTACCCATGCATTTCAAAATCATTGGGTATCAGTAATTCTACCTGCGTATTCAAATTTCTGTTACCCACTAGTTTTTACACATGTGGGTATTTAAGTTAAATATTTAAAAACACTATTCATCTAGTCCCTGCAAACTGGTGTCGTGTGGGTTCGAGAGCTTTATAGGACTCAAAAATACCACGATACTTCCACACGAAAGTGTGATGGCAAATGATCATGATGTAACTGTCATCGTGGAGTTTGGCAAGGTTGACGGAATGCCCGTTTATAATTTCAAAATAAGTTGCTGATTTGCTAATCAAATACGCAGGGTTACTTCACAATATTTTGATGATACGCACAAGTTTTATTTTTGTTGCGTATCTGTAATGTTCGTTGCGTATTTGATACGCTTGGATTATATTTTACTGTGTATTTCTGCATTTCTGATGCTTATTTCACGCAGATGCGCAGCTTATCTGGAGCTCTGCTGACTTGTTCTTGACTGGTTGTCACACATGTGTACCCATGTGGCCCCTGTTTAACTGATATGGCCCCGTGGGGATTCCGGGTTACAGTTGGTCTCCATGAACTTATGCTGGTCAAAGAGATGACCAACTGGATCAGGTGGTCAGTCTGGCTGTCTTGGTTGATGGCATGTCATCGTACCCTGACAGCCTGGATCGTTGCTGACAATATCAATCACAGGATTGTCCAGTCCAGACTCGAATTTTTACAGGCCGTCAATGCAGCTTAAATGTTGCTGAGTGTGGCAAGAAACAAACAAACAAATAATTAATTAGATGGGTATTGATTGGTCACAATGTCTACATGTGTAACTTGGATGAACATACTACTGTTAATTCATTGTTTGTTTGAGATGTGCAGAAATTCTGTCTGTCCATCTCGGAATCCTTGTCCTTTTGAATTACCATCCCGATAACTTGAGAATAACCAGCTATGGGAAATGCCATATTATGTGTCCAGTGTATGATTGATGTTCCGTGTTCTAGTGGTAGAGCATCTGCCCGGAGAGCAGGTCACTGTCTGTGTCAAAACAAAAGGTGTTTAAAGATGGTACTTGTTGTTACCCTGTCTGGCACTGGGCATTAAGAGCCTGAAACAAAGACTATTGGCTCGGAGTCAGTATACTGTGTCTGAGTGGGTATTCGTGTTAAACTGCGGCATGGTAGCTCAGTGGGCTAGCACTATAAATCGGCATCAGTCCGGACTATAACAGCCATACACACACACGTGCATGCACGTCGCTGTATAAGTGCAATAATCGGATGTGACGTTAAACCCCATTTCACCCCACCTCCAGTGTAGGTAAGATTTACTTTCCGAGGATGAATGACTTACAACTACAAATGCAGATTCATCACAAGGGACAGATGATCCTGAATTGTGAGTTTCTAGTATGTTATTCTGTTTTTTACCCATCGTCATTTGAAGAAGACAAGGGGCACGGTGGACCTGTCATCTCTGAAGGATTAACCAGGCTTCCAAACTTAGTGCCCATGGTAGGCAAATTGGAAAAAAAACCCGTTATTTTATTCTAAATTGGGATTGCTTTAATGGTTGATATTTTCCTGAATTCAGTGGTATTTTGGCATTGGATTTTAACATGGCATTGTTTGCTACAGGAGGACTACATTGCGGAACTACAGGAGAAACTACGAAAAGTGAAAATCAAGATTTCCCATCAAGAGGTTTGTGACAGATATTTATTGACGGAATTATTCCAGATGTATTTGGATGACTTTGTACTGTTGTATTTCCTGGTCGGGTGTAGATACTGGCAGTGACATTGTGTATAGTGAAACCCTGGCACTCAGGACAGTGTAGATTCCAAGAAATAGTTGAGTCATATCATTGTAGTGTCCTTTCAGTTTCTATGGATGTTGCAGATAGTTATTGTCCTGAAGGTGGGTTTCCACACAACCAGGGTTGCACTGTGTGTGGGTTTCCATAATACTAGGTTTGCACTGTATGTGGGTTTCCATACTAAAAGGGTTGCACTGTGTGTGGGTTTCCACACTACCAGGGTTTCACTGTATGTGGGTTTCCACACTACCAGGGTTTCACTGTATGTGGGTTTCCACACTACCGGGGTTTCATTGTATGTGGGTTTCCACACTACCGGGGTTTCACTGTATGTGGGTTTCCACACTACCGGGGTTTCATTGTATGTGGGTTTCCACACCACCGGGGTTTCACTGTATGTGGGTTTCCATGCTAATAGGGTTGCACTGTATGTGGGTTTTCATGCATATAGGGTTGCACTGTATGTGGGTTTCCATATACTACCAGGGTTTCAGTGTATTTGGGTTTCCACACTACCAGGGTTCCACTATGTGTTGGTTTCCACACTACCAGGATTTCACTGTATGTGGGTTTCCATACTAATAGGGTTGCACTGTATGTTGGTTTCCATACTACCAGGGTTTCACTGTATTTGGGTTTCCATGCTACCAAGGTTGCACTATGTGTGGGTTTCCATGCTACCAGGGTTGCACTATGTGTGGGTTTCCATGCTACCAGGCTTGCACTATGTGTGGGTTTCCATTGCTACCGGGGTTTCAGTGTATGTGGGTTTCATGGTTTACTCTAAATAATATCAAGAGGTTGCTAATGAGCTTGCTGAGGATGCGTTATACTATGGTTACAGGATATTCATGAAGAGATAATGATGGACGAGGAGAAGAGGCTCATCCACCGACTCAAGGGCGAGCTGGAGGTGAGTGAGAGAGAGAGAGACAGGGAGAGACAGAGAGATGGGGGGAGAGAGAGGGAGAGAGAGAGAGATGGGGGATAGAGAGAGACGGGGAGAGACAGAGACGGGGGGAGAGAGAGGGAGAGAGAGAGATGGGGGGAGAGAGAGGGACAGAGAGAGATGGGGGATAGAGAGAGACGGGGGGAGAGAGAGGGAGAGAGAGAGATGGGGGAGAGAGAGGGAGAGAGAGAGACGGGGGGAGAGAGAGGGAGAGAGAGATGGGGGAGAGAGAGGGAGAGAGAGAGATGGGGGAGAGAGAGGGAGAGAGAGAGATGGGGGGAGGGAGAGGGAGATTTATCATCTGTAAAATTGTTCATATGAGAAATTATATATTCCTGTGAAGTCGGTCTAATGTAACATGAAATGAACTGGGAAGAAAGCACCAAGACCCTCTAGATTTACAAACAAGACTCCGATCCATGGATATTACATAGAGACTTAAAGTTCATAAATAAGTTCATAAGAGGCGACTAACTTGGATCAGATTGTCAGACTAGGGGATTGGGTCAATTGCGTGTTACCCCAAATAATGTGAGAATTTCACTGTGCAGGATCGGCGAGATGAGTTGGAAGGCCTTGACCTTGCCATCGAGAGGCAGAAGAAGAGTCTGCGGAAACTGAAGTACAACGAGAAGAGCATCCGGGAGAAGAGGTCATCGGCCAAGGAGGAGCTGGACTTCCTCCGCACACGCAACATGAAGAACGCCATCAGGAGCAAGTCAGTTATCTAGTTGTTTGATTGGGAGATAATTATAATAATAATAATAATAATAATAATAATAATAATAATAATAATAATTGTCCATTTGGATGTCACTTTTCCATGCTGGATAAGGGGCAGTCGGGTAGCCTAGTGGTTAAAGCGTTCGCTCGTCACGTTGAAAACCCGGGTTCGATTCCAGACACGGGTACAATGTGTGAAGCCCATTTCTGGTGTCCCCCACCGTCAAATTGCTGGAATATTGCTAAAAGCGGCATAAAACCATACTTAGTCACTCACTCCATGCTGGATACCATGCTCAAAGCACAAAGAAAATTATTGCCCCGGTCAATGGATCCGTGTACACTCTGGGTTTTCATTCTCAGCTCCCTGGGGAGTATATAACCTTTGCTGTCTGTGAGGTGCTATAAGGTTAACAGTCACAATCATATCTCATTGAACATTCCAGTCTTTCAAGACTGACAGTTAGCAATGAATAGCCCTTGTTAAGGATTGTTGATGATGCTACCAACCATTGATTTGCCTGCTTCAGATTCATTTATCTGGAGGCTGCAATGATAGTGTTACTGGTCCGTGAAGATCTTGGGAAGAATAGGTCTCCAGCAACACATGCTTGCCGTAAAAGGCGACCATGCTTGTCATAAGAGGCGACTAACGGGATCGGGTCATCAGGCTTGCTGACTTGGTTGATGCATGTCATCGTATCCCAATTGCGTCGATCGATGCTCATGATGTCAGTCACTGGATTATCATTCCAGACTGGATTATTTACAGACCACTGTCATATAGCTGGAATATTGCCGAGTACGTGTTAAACAACAAACAAAACAAAACAAAAAAATGACTGTGTTAAACAATCTCATTGACATCAGATCTTTGTTCTCCCTACCGCTAAACAAAGATCTGAGGACATCACATTACAGGTCACATCAGAAAGACCTTTCGCGAACTTGGATCTACCAATGAAATTACTAACAAGAAATTGACAGCCAATCAGAAAGCAACTTTCATGAGCTAGTCGGCACTAGCTTTATAACTGGGGACTTCCATCCAGACGATGCTTTGGAATATATTTTGACAATGTTCTCCATTCAAAATTTGAAAACTGAACCAAAGAACATTCTTGAATTTCTAATAGATGACCAAGATTGTATAGCAGTACTTCCCACGGGCTAGGAAAAGTCTCTTTCGTTCAAATGTTGATCCCACTGAAGTGAGACATGGGCGATGACTTGACAGATTCATTCGTACAGACCGTAACTGTCATTCGGGATACCCAGTGATAAACTGTTTGAGGTTGCATGATTAGAAAACAAATTCCGACTGTCACTTTCCTGATCTGGAAGTAATGCTCTGATTGTCTGGATGAAAGGTCGTTCTGACGTGACTTGTAATGGTATGTCCTCGGATCTTAGTTTGGCGGTAGCGAGAACTAAGATCTGATTTTAATGACATTGCTATGTTCAGCTTACTTGTAGAGTTCTGATCAATGTGGTTGGTAGGCAGAAACTTGACAAAGCAAAGTACAAGATGGGGTAATCTCTGAATGTGTTACCATTCAGTTTTGCCATGTCGATTGGAACCTTCACAGATCAGTAACTTTAACTGTTAACTTCTTAGACAGAGGAAGTATGAAGATGACGACAGTCTGGACGAGTCAGTGTGTCGCAGCCGCCAGACGTACCTGCAGGATGAGATCGCGTGCCTGGAGAAGACTCTAGCCAAGAGGACAGGCCAGCTCCGGGAGGCAGACAAGCTGCTGAAGGAGTGTAACACTGACCTCAAGGACGCCCGCGAACAGGTAGGGGCAGATAACTCTCTCTGTTTGTGATATAGGTGCACAATGTTAACCATCTGGTTGAAGCGATATCTCCCTATCGCCTCTTGTAGCTCGGAAGGTTAACCAGCTCAGCCCTGTCTAAAAGAAAAGATCTTTGTTTTACAACATTAAGGCTACGTTAAAGTATGGCGATGCAACAGCCATAGATCTGTAATCGTTTCGTGAATCTCAAGCTGACTGTTTGGTTTATTATCAATCTTCCAAGGTTAACCAGAATTATATAGTTTGAAGAATATCTGATGGAGACCTCAATAATGAATTGTAACCCTTTCTGGTGCTTGAGTCGCTATATGGCTGCAATAATGCTGATGCAACGTTAAATTTTAACTCACTCACGCACTATGGTGCTTGACCTGTACATGTTGCATTGTGGCCTGCTTTAACACGGTATCAGAGTAATTGTAGGTCATTGACTGATTATTATCCCAAATTAGTAATGATGTTGAAAATATCCTGAAAATAATTAGTGAATTTATTTCTAAAATGTCCAACGCCATTTCAAGTTTAGTTATTGATTTCGTTTTCCGGTTTCCACTTTTATGGTCAATTGTGGTATCGTCACAGGTGATTTACTGAAACAATGACAATACTGAACATGTTTCTGTCACTGTTGTATTGCTAATTTATTTATTTTGATGTTATTTTGTATTCCTTTCGTCTGTTCCCAGGCCCGTGACACTGTGAAGAAGTACGACACTGCCTCGGTCAACCTGCAGACGACAGCCCTTGAGGCCAAGGAGTTGGAGAAGCGAGCCACAGAGGCTGGGATTCAGCTGGTCAAGACGCAGGACCAGCTCGGGGCACTCAGGACTGAGGTCCGAGGTCTAGAGAGGAAGAGGGAGAAGCAGGAGAAGCTACTTCGCGAGGTCATGCAGGTGCGGAGATGCTGTGTACAGACACACCAGCCTGGAAATATGTCATTATATAAAGCAAAATATAGATCATTCAGTAAGGGTTGTTGTCACAGTACTCTGGAGGGGGGCAGAGTTGTATGCCTTTGCATTCGCAGTTTTGAATTATGATTTGAGCAGTGATCATGAGACCGCCTCCGTCGTATAGAGGATAGAGCGTCTGCCCGGAGACTGTCTCCTGTAGTGCAGTGGATAGAGCGTCTGCCCGGAGACCGTCTCCTGTAGTGCAGTGGATAGAGCGTCTGCCCAGATAGAGCGTCTCCTGTAGTGCAGTGGATAGAGCGTCTGCCCAGATAGAGCGTCTCCTGTAGTGCAGTGGATAGAGCGTCTGCCCGGTGACTGTCTCTGTGGTGTAGTGGACAGAGTGTCTGCCTGGAGACTGTCTCCGTGGTGTAGTGGATAGAGCGTCTGCCCGGAGACCGCCTTCGTGGTGCACTGGATAGAGTGTCTGCCCGGTGACCGTCTCCGTGGTGCAGTGGATAGAGCGTCTGCCCGGAGACCGTCTCCGTGGTGCAGTGGATAGAGCGTCTGCCCGGTGACTGTCTCCGTGGTGTAGTGGATAGAGCGTCTGCCTGGAGACTGCCTCCACGTTGTTGTGGATAGAGCATCTGCCCGGAGACCGCCACCGTGATGTAGTGGATAGAGCGTCTGCCTGGAGACTGCCTTCGTGGTCTAGTTGATAGAGCGTCTGCCCGGTGACCGTCTCCATGGTGCAGTGGATAGAGCGTCTGCCTGGAGACTGCCTTCGTGGTCTAGTTGATAGAGCGTCTGCCCGGTGACCGTCTCCTAGTGCAGTGGATAGAGCGTCTGCCCGGTAACTGTCTCCGTGGTGTAGTGGATAGAGCGTCTGCCTGGAGACTGCCTCCACGTTGTTGTGGATAGAGCATCTGCCCGGAGACCGCCACCGTGATGTAGTGGATAGAGCGTCTGCCTGGAGACTGCCTTCGTGGTCTAGTTGATAGAGCGTCTGCCCGGTGACCGTCTCCGTGGTGCAGTGGATAGAGCGTCTGCCTGGAGACTGCCTTCGTGGTCTAGTTGATAGAGCGTCTGCCCGGAGACCGTCTCCGTGGTGCAGTGGATAGAGCGTCTGCCCGGTGACTGTCTCCGTGGTGTAGTGGATAGAGCGTCTGCCTGGAGACTGCCTCCACGTTGTTGTGGATAGAGCATCTGCCCGGAGACCGCCACCGTGATGTAGTGGATAGAGCGTCTGCCTGGAGACTGCCTTCGTGGTCTAGTTGATAGAGCGTCTGCCCGGTGACCGTCTCCATGGTGCAGTGGATAGAGCGTCTGCCCGGTGACTGTCTCCGTGGTGTAGTGGATAGAGCGTCTGCCTGGAGACTGCCTCCACGTTGTTGTGGATAGAGCATCTGCCCGGAGACCGCCACCGTGATGTAGTGGATAGAGCGTCTGCCTGGAGACTGCCTTCGTGGTCTAGTTGATAGAGCGTCTGCCCGGTGACCGTCTCCATGGTGCAGTGGATAGAGCGTCTGCCTGGAGACTGCCTTCGTGGTCTAGTTGATAGAGCGTCTGCCCGGTGACCGTCTCCTAGTGCAGTGGATAGAGCGTCTGCCCGGTAACTGTCTCCGTGGTGTAGTGGATAGAGCGTCTGCCTGGAGACTGCCTCCACGTTGTTGTGGATAGAGCATCTGCCCGGAGACCGCCACCGTGATGTAGTGGATAGAGCGTCTGCCTGGAGACTGCCTTCGTGGTCTAGTTGATAGAGCGTCTGCCCGGTGACCGTCTCCGTGGTGCAGTGGATAGAGCGTCTGCCTGGAGACTGCCTTCGTGGTCTAGTTGATAGAGCGTCTGCCCGGAGACCGTCTCCGTGGTGCAGTGGATAGAGCGTCTGCCCGGTGACTGTCTCCGTGGTGTAGTGGATAGAGCGTCTGCCTGGAGACTGCCTCCACGTTGTTGTGGATAGAGCATCTGCCCGGAGACCGCCACCATGATGTAGTGGATAGAGCGTCTGCCTGGAGACTGCCTTCGTGGTCTAGTTGATAGAGCGTCTGCCCGGTGACCGTCTCCGTGGTGCAGTGGATAGAGCGTCTGCCTGGAGACTGCCTTCGTGGTCTAGTTGATAGAGCGTCTGCCCGGAGACCGCCTTCGTGGTGCAGTGGATAGAGCGTCTGCCCGGAGACCGTCTCCGTGGTGCAGTGGATAGAGCGTCTGCCCGGAGACCGCCTTCGTGGTGCAGTGGATAGAGCGTCTGCCCGGAGACCGTCTCCGTGGTGCAGTGGATAGAGCGTCTGCCCGGAGAGCAGAAGGTCGTTGGCTCAGTCTCTGCCCATGTCATACCAAAAGTTGGTTCTTGTTGTTACCCTGTCTGGCGCTGGTCAGCTCAGTACCTCAGTGGTCTCGCACTCTAAAATCAGCTTTATGAAAGTCGCACCAACACCCCTACATTAGTGCAACAATCTTTAACACAACAATAAACCTTGACCTTGACCTTGACATTCATCGCTTTTGGCAATTTCCCACATTTAGCTGAAACACTGTGATATTGCTGAAATACCGTTCACCGTGCTGTTAAACCCAACTCACTCACTTGTTTTCTTTTTCAGGTTTTAGCAAAGAAGGACAGTGAATTCAAAGAGATTGACTCAAAGCTTAAAATGTCGACCAAGAAGTAAGTCATTTGTGTTTCAAAGTTTAGAGTGATAGTAGGAATAGTTTCTATCATGGTTCGTTTGTTGTTTTATGCCGCACTCAGCAATATTCCAGTATATGACTGTGGTCTGTAAATAATCCAGTCTGGACCAGACAATCCAGTGACTGATATGATGAGCATCGATCCACGCAATTGGGATTGATGACATGCATCAATCAACCAAGTCAGCGAGCCTGACCACCCGATCACGTTAGTCGCCTCCTACGACAAACATAGATGAGATCATGAGATGTATTATATGTTGCCATTATCGGAGTAGCCATTTTAACTATTATAGACAAGGTCAAATATGTCAGATATTTGACTATTTACAGGCTGCGGCCTCATTAAATAAACAAAACCAACGGTGTTCCCCCTCACGGATGCACAGTTGCATTGGGTTCACCTCAAAACTATTAGATAAGTTAGCAGTGAAGAGGACGTCTGTTGAACATGTTAATATTTTATAGTGGAATGACATCCAAACCAGGAATTTATGGCTATGGTGTAATAGAGGTGGTATTGTTAGAATAATACGCAATGCTGTATTGACTGATTTTGTCAGGGTCTGATATTGTCACAAACATTTAATTTTCAAAATTATTTTTGAGTTGATTGACTGTTCATTTCAGCTTGCATCGGGTGTCTTCAGAATTGAAAACATCCCAGATGAAGGAGAAGGAAACTGTTGATGCTCTCCGCGACAGTGATGACATCTTGTCAAAACGACGCATGGAGTTGTCAAGGTTACGAGATCAGGTACGTGTGGTTGTCATGGTAACCATTCATCATCATCGATGCTGCAGTCCCAGACTGTCATAATATTCACAATAATAGTAGCAGCTTCATTTTTTGTTCACTTTTATAGATGTAATGTTCACTTTTACTACTCACTAAAAGTATACTACTCAAAGGAAGTTAAAGAGCACCTGATTCTTTCCCATTACTGTAGTGAATGTAGTGCCAATAAGGCTTGTCTTGAACGCAGTGTTACACCCCATTTCCTCCACTCTCCCTTAGCCGTGATTAGCTGGAAAATTGCTGATGCGGCGTAAAACAATATTCATTCATTCCACCCTCCCCTGGAGGAATATGTCCTTGCACTAGATATTCTGTTGTCATCTTGAACATCGTTTCTTCACTTCTTGACCAGTATTCCAAGGTTAAGAGCGCCATGGCCTCAAAGGTGTGTACTTCTTGAATTACCTCAATGACCTTGAACTTTTACCTGACCTTGACCTAACATGTGTGACATTTCTTGTGATGGTTGGTAAATTGGCATATTTACCTCCCCTTTTGCGTGATTGTCTCCCCTTTGCATGATTGTCTCCCTTGTTTTTCCTAATGATGAATGATGGTCCTGTTTTTTTTCGCAAGCTATCTTTGAGTGTGGATAAATACAAAATGACAGTACGTAACTTTAAATATGTTTATTCTCACCATACATTTAATTGTTTTTCCATTTGTGTCAAGTTTTATGTCCTGTTTTGCACATTAAGTGATTTCCAGGTTTATCAAGTTTGTTCAGCATCTTTTAACTGTTGATTCTGTAATGATGCTGACCAAGTCATTGCGAAATAAAGGAGGTCTGACCAATTAAGCTAAAAAAAATAATAGTCTTGGTTCACAGGCATTGCCCGCATCATCAGAAATTCTGCCGCACGTCTCTTTGTATTAAACAATAACAAGATTAGTCTGACCTCTTTATCATATAGAGTTAGGTTAAACTATCAGCAAGGCTTACTGTGTGGTGTGTTTGCTACTGACCTAGTAGAGATGTTAACCCTCGGGTACTGCAGCTCATCCTAACTTCATCCAAAACTAACAGATGCATGGTCCATTTTCTGTGTCAACAGCTCAGGTGGGTTAAAGTCATTAGGTCTTCATCCAACATGGTGATGCTCAGTAATGATGATTGTGATATAAAATATCACTCATGCAGTAATCAAAGCATCCATGGAAGGACGAAGATAGTTTGACTTTGTTGCACCTTACTTTGCATGTGTTCTGTCGAGCAGGTTTGACTCGCATGTTGTGTGATTTCCATGCCTGGATGTTGGTCTGTGTGCTGCATGTTCTTGTGTTGCAAATGTGTTGTCATCATGTATGTTCTCCATGGGGAACCGGGTGAAGTATTGCCAGCATTTGTCTTCCAATAGACAATCAGGGCATCACAGGTCGTCTGTGTCCAATATTTGTGTCCCATGGGGATTCAGGGCATCACAGGTCATCTGTGCCCAGTGCGTGTGTCCCATGGTAATTCAGGGCATCCCAGGATGTCTGTGACCAATGCTTGTCTCCCATGGGGATTCAGGGCATTACAGGTCATCTGTGCCCAATGCGTGTGTCCCATGGTAATTCAGGGCATCCCAGGACGTCTGTGACCAATGCTTGTCTCCCATGGGGATTCAGGGCATCACAGGTTGTCTGTGCCAAATGCTTGTGTCCCATGGGGATTCAGGGCATCACAGGTCGTCTGTGCCCAATGCTTGTGTCCCATGGGGATTCAGGGCATCAAAGGTCGTCTGTGCCCAATGCTTGTGTCCCATGGTGATTCAGGGCATCCCAGGTCATCTGTGTCCAATGCTTGTGTCCCATGGGGATTCAGGGCATCCCAGGTCATCTGTGCCCAATGCTTGTGTCCCATGGGGATTCAGGGCATCCCAGATCATCTGTGCCCAATGCTTGTGTCCCATGGGGATTCAGGGCATTACAGGTCATTTGTGCCCAATGCTTGTGTCCCATGGGGATTCAGGGCATTACAGGTCATCTGTGCCCAATGCTTGTGTCCCATGGGGATTCAGGGCATTACAGGTCATCTGTGCCCAATGCTTGTGTTCCATGGGGATTCAGGGGCATCACAGGTCATCTGTGCCCAATGCTTGTGTCACATGGGGATTCAGGGCATCCCAGGTTGTCTGTGCCCAATGCTTGTGTCCCATGGGGATTCAGGGCATCCCAGGTTGTCTGTGCCCAATGCTTGTGTCCCATGTGGACTCAGGGGCATCACAGGTCATCTGTGCACAATGCTTGTGTCCCATTGGGATTCAGGGGCAGAATATGTCGTCTGTTTTCTTTGCATGCTTCTCAGAAGAGCTTTGAAAAAATATGTTTATGCTACAATGTGTCATCTGACCGATTATGACTGTCATCAAAGCCTGTCAGCATGCATCATGCTCATGCTATCAACCACTGGTTTGTCTGACCCAAACATGATTATTTACAGGCTCATGATATGACTTCTCATGGATACATTGTTAATGTTTTTCTAAATGATTAAAAGTTCAGATTGAAAGAAAAAGTTTAAAGCATCAATTTGGATGACACCTGTGATGCAATCTGAAATACTCTTGAAAGTGATATTAAAGGGCAAGTTCACACGGAAATTAACCTATTTTTCTTGTACTTTTTCCACATTAAAAGTGTTAACCTAGAAGTGTCATAGACAAAAATATAAAAATATCACCATTAATTAACATATTTTTCGCACTAAAACGATTTATATTTTTCACATTTACCAAGTGTTCTATTTCCACAACAAAAACACCATGGCTTATCCCCTTGCAATATGACGTCATTGGTGCCAATTGATAAACATTATGACGTCATCATGCTTTGTTAGAGCCGCTTCACGTTGTGTAGGTCTAGGTGTGTGATTCTAGCGTCTCAGATGCCAGCCAGCATAGTGTTATGCTGAGTCACCTCTGCGCCGGAGTGTGTCGTAGGCCATGTTGTTTTACCGCAAACTGGTACTTGATATCTTTTGCGTTGAGAATAGACAGGGCCCCAGTTGAATTGGCACCAATTACGTCATAATCTAAGGGGGATAACTCAGGCCTGTTTAGCTCGAAAAACGAAGGCCTCATAACGGCATATCATTTTCACACTATTGTGAGCTTCCTACTTTCACTGTGAAAACAATGAGTGTATATTTTCAAACACAGATACTAATTAATTCTAAAATTGCGTTTTGTTTAGAAAAAGAAAGAAAGTGATTTTTGCGTGTACACTTCCCCTTTAAACAAGACTCACCCTTTGAACCATTTTAACATGACATATTTGTAAGGCTGCAGTGTAAGACAGAAAGCCATGTCCGTCAATGTTTCTCCAATGAAGAACACCACGAGTTGTATGATTCTGAAACCTTCCAAGATCTGGGAAAGAATAGGTCTTCAGCAACCCATGCTTGACATAAAAGGCGACTTGTTGTAAGAGGCGACTATCGGATAGGGTGGTCAGGCTCGCTGACTTGGTTGATGCATGGCATCGCATCCCAGTTGTATAGATCGATGCTCATGACATCAATCACTGGATTGTTTGGTCCAGGCTTGATTATGTACAGACCGCCGTCGTATGGCTGGATTATTGCTGAGTGCGGCGTTAAACAACAAACAAACTAAACTATATGATTCTGAGCTTGGTTGTTGCTATCTGTGTGTGAACTGTGTGTCTGTGACCAGTGTCTGTCTGTTGTACAGTTGGACGGTCAGCGGTCCGAGCTGGAGAAGCTTGACCAGACGATGGGGAAGAAGAAGACAGAGCTGCAGCTGATGACTGAGGCGATGGAGCGACGGCAGACTGACCTCAGCTCCGTGTTGAGAGAAGCCGAGGCCGAGATCACCAGCAAGCACAGGGAACTCAGGGTAGGTTCCTCCTTGTGTTGTCCAATTGAGGAGGGTTGCGGGGGTTGAGGGGAGGGGATATGATGGGATGGGATGCTGGGGTACCAGCACGCAGTCATAACTGACCACTAGACCGAGATTGGAGGTTTACAGTGTGTGGCCTTGCTTTAGTTGAATCTGCATGTAATTACACAATACAGATTATGGTACATGGCTGTGGTACCTGCTAGACAGAGATTTTACTTGGCATTCTCATGAAATGATAGTCCCAACACTAAAATCTGTTAGCCATCACTTTTATGATCCCTTTGCCAACACAGATAATGTCTCCTTACCAACACCATGATCCCTTGACATCAGTGATATCCTTACCAACATTATTATGATGATCTTGCCAACACTGTCATGATCTCCGCCAACACTGTTATGATCTCTCTGCCAACAGTTATGATCTCTCTGCCAACACTGTTATGATCTCTGCCAACACTGTTATGATCTCTGCCAACACTGTTATGATCTCTCTGCCAACAGTTATGATCTCTCTGCCAACACTGTTATGATCTCTGCCAACACTGTTATGATCTCTGCCAACACTGTTATGATCTCTGCCAACAGTGTCCTGATCTCTGCCAACACTGTTATGATCTCTGCCAATGTTGTTATGATCTCCCCCAACACTGTCCTGATCTCTCTGCCAACACTGTTATGATCTCTGCCAACACTGTTATGATCTCTGCCAACACTGTTATGATCTCTGCCAACAGTGTCCTGATCTCTGCCAACACTGTTATGATCTCTGCCAACACTGTTATGATCTCTGCCAACACTGTTATGATCTCTGCCAACAGTGTCATGATCTCTGCCAACACTGTTATGATCTCTCTGCCAACAGTTATGATCTCTCTGCCAACACTGTTATGATCTCTGCCAACACTGTTATGATCTCTGCCAACACTGTTATGATCTCTGCCAACAGTGTCCTGATCTCTGCCAACACTGTTATGATCTCTGCCAATGTTGTTATGATCTCCCCCAACACTGTCCTGATCTCTCTGCCAACACTGTTATGATCTCTGCCAACACTGTTATGATCTCTGCCAACAGTGTCCTGATCTCTGCCAACACTGTTATGATCTCTGCCAACACTGTTATGATCTCTGCCAACAGTGTCCTGATCTCTGCCAACACTGTTATGATCTCTGCCAACACTGTTATGATCTCTGCCAACAGTGTCCTGATCTCTGCCAACACTGTTATGATCTCTGCCAACACTGTTATGATCTCTGCCAACAGTGTCATGATCTCTGCCAATGTTGTTATGATCTCCCCCAACACTGTCCTGATCTCTCTGCCAACAATGTTATGATCTCCCCAATACTGTTATGATCTCTGCCAACAGGACCAGAGAGAGCACATCAAGACCACAGAGCAGCAGAAGCTGGACATCCTGACTCTCATCAAGTCGAAGCGGGCGGAGCTGGCTCGGCTGAAGGGGGAGACGGAGCAGGAGGATGAAGTCCTCCAGCGACTCATCAGCTCCGTCAACAAGCACAAGACCGAGCTGAAGCATGTGTACGAGATGCAGAAGTACGAACAGACAGAGCTGGAGAACCTGAAGGCCCAGCACAACCAGAAGATTGCTGAGCTGGAGAAGACGCAAAGGGCGCTGTTAGAGGTCAGGGGGAGCTTTCTTACCATGAATGCGAAATTTCCAAAATGAATGCGAACTTGTGGATTTCAAACTTTTCTGTTTTCCTTAAGAAATTTGAATTAATTTGAATTGTATAATTTAACCTGTCATCAAATCAGATTGTTGTGGAGGTAGTGTGATGGTTAAAGCGTTCACTTGATATGTTCCCAACATGGGTGCAATGTATGAAACCCATTGCTGGTGTCCTCCACCATGGAGGATTGCTAAAAGTGATGTAAAACCGCTTTTAAAACAGAGTTAAACAAAATTGACACAAAGTGTTCCTCTTGTAGGAGAAGTCAGAACTGGAACAGCTGAATACTGAGACCAACAGGAAGTCGTCCGAGGTGGAGAGGTTGCGGCAGACGTTGGAGCGAGAGAGACAGGAAGTGGACCACCTGACGATGGAGAAGCAGGCGCTGGAGGACCGCATCTCCACCCTGGTGCGTGAGAGGGACATGCTCAACGAGAACTGCAAGACCCTGGACGACAAGCTCAACCAGATGAAGAGGTGGGTGGCCTGATAACCAGATAGCTAGGGGTCCTGCAGGCTTCCGGTGGACAGGGGTGAGTGGACAGATAACTAGGGGTCCTACAGGCTTCCGGTGGACTGGGGGGAGTGGGCAGTGGGCAGTGGACAGATAACTAGGGGTCCTGCAGGCTTCCGGTGGACTGGGGGGAGTGGACAGATAACTAGGGATCCTGCAGGCTTCCGGTGGACTGGGGGGAGTGGACAGATAGCTAGGGGTCCTGCAGGCTTCCAGTGGACTGGGGGGAGTGGAGAGATAGCTAGGGGTCCTGCAGGCTTCCAGTGGACTGGGGGGAGTGGAGAGATAGCTAGGGATCCTGCAGGCTTCCAGTGGACTGGGGGGAGTGGAGAGATAGCTAGGGGTCCTGCAGGCTTCCGGTGGACTGGGGGGAGTGGAGAGATAGCTAGGGGTCCTGCAGGCTTCAAGTGGACTGGGGTGAGTGGACAGATAACTAGGGGTCCTACAGGCTTCCGGTGGACAGGGAGCAGTGGACAGATAACTAGGGGTCCTGCAGGCTTCCGGTGGACAGGGAGCAGTGGGTAGATAACTAGGGATCCTGCAGGCTTCCAGTGGACTTGGGGGAGTGGAGAGATAGCTAGGGGTCCTGCAGGCTTCCAGTGGACTGGGGGGAGTGGAGAGATAGCTAGGGGTCCTGCAGGCTTCCGGTGGACTGTGGGGAGTGGACAGATAGCTAGGGGTCCTGCAGGCTTCCAGTGGACTGGGGTGAGTGGACAGATAACTAGGGGTCCTACAGGCTTCCGGTGGACTGGGGGCAGTGGACAGATAACTAGGGGTCCTGCAGGCTTCCAGTGGACTGGGGGGAGTGGAGAGATAACTAGGGGTCCTGCAGGCTTCCAGTGGACTGGGGGCAGTGGACAGATAACTAGGGGTCCTGCAGGCTTCCAGTGGACTGGGGGGAGTGGACAGATAACTAGGGGTCCTGCAGGCTTCCAGTGGACTGGGGGGAGTGGAGAGATAACTAGGGGTCCTGCAGGCTTCCAGTGGACTGGGGGCAGTGGACAGATAGCTAGGGGTCCTACAGGCTTCCGGTGGACTGGGGTGAGTGGACAGATAGCTAGGGGTCCTGCAGGCTTCCAGTGGACTGGGGTGAGTGGACAGATAACTAGGGGTCCTACAGGCTTCCGGTGGACTGGGGGCAGTGGACAGATAGCTAGGGGTCCTGCAGGCTTCCAGTGGACTGGGGGGGATCATGGAATGTGTGACTGATCATGGAATATGTGACTGATCATGGAATGTGTGACTGATCATGGAATATGTGACTGATCATGGAATGTATGTTGTAGGAATCACCGGATCATGGATGAGAAGATCGAGTCATCGTCGGACAGATTGGAGAGAGTAGAGTCGGAACTCCGACAACGGGAACGAGAGATGGATGATTCTAATCACCAGAGATCACTCATGCAGAAAGATGTCAGCTCTCTCAAACAGAATGTGAAAGGTAACATGCAAAGCAAGCACGACTAAAAGGGAAACAGATTTCAATGAAAACAACCAATACTGTTTGTACTCTAGTGATGCAGTGAATGGATGCCTTTCTTCCATAGACCCCATCTTGCTGCTATCGTGATAAAGCAAGCTCACCAATATCTTGCAGCAGAAGCCTGGGTAGATTCTGGGTTAGAATCCGGGTTGAAGGCATGTCAACGTACACCGACGGTGTGGTGTTCAGCAATAGAAACTAATAGTTTTAGCCCACTTGTCAAAACCCCTAGAAAAGGCAAATTTCTACTTGTCCTTAGGATACCTTAACTATTGGGACTGTAGGATGAGTGCCAATTATTAACGCTGTCGTTGCTTACAGTATCAATCAGCTGGAATATTGCAGAGTACGTCATTAACCAACAATAAACAACAACTTGCCACAGACTGACATCACAACATTACGTTCTATTTCAAAATGATGTAAGTAGGAGTGACACCATGATGTCATGACATCATATTTGAATCCACCAAATGAAGCTTGGTGCGGAGGCTAGTAAGATGATGTAGTCTGGTCCGGTCTCAGGAGGATAACATCTAGACATTGTAAGATGCTGTAGTCTGGTCAGGTCTCTGGAGGATAACATCCAGACATTGTACGATGCTGTAGTCTGGTCTGGTCTCTGGAGGATAACATCTAGACATTGTAAGATGCTGTAGTCTGGTCTGGTCTCAGGAGGATAACCTCTAGACATTGTAAGATGCTGTAGTCTGGTCGCGTCTCAGGAGGATAACATCTAGACATTGTACGATGCTGTAGTCTGGTCTGGTCTCTGGAGGATAACATCTAGACATTGTAAGATGCTGTAGTCTGGTCTGGTCTCAGGAGGATAACCTCTAGACATTGTAAGATGCTGTAGTCTGGTCTGGTCCCAGGAGGATAACATCTAGACATTGTACGATGCTGTAGTCTGGTCAGGTCTCTGGAGGATAACATCTAGACATTGTAAGATACTGTAGTCTGGCCTGGTCTCAGGAGGATAACCTCTAGACATTGTAAGATGCTGTAGTCTGGTCAGGTCTCTGGAGGATAACATCTAGACATTGTAAGATGCTGTAGTCTGGTCTCTGGAGGATAACATCTAGACATTGTAAGATACTGTAGTCTGGCCTGGTCTCAGGAGGATAACCTCTAGACATTGTACGATGCTGTAGTCTGGTCAGGTCTCTGGAGGAGAACATCTAGACATTGTACGATGCTGTAGTCTGGTCTGGTCTCAGGAGGATAACCTCTAGACATTGTAAGATGCTGTAGTCTGGTCTGGTCACAGGAGGATAACCTCTAGACATTGTAAGATGCTGTAGTCTGGTCTGGTCTCTGGAGGATAACATCTAGACATTGTAAGATGCTGTAGTCTGGTCTGGTCTCTGGAGGATAACATCTAGACATTGTAAGATGCTGTAGTCTGGTCTGGTCTCTGGAGGATAACATCTAGACATTGTACGATGCTGTAGTCTGGTCTGGTCTCAGGAGGAGAACATCTAGACATTGTACGATGCTGTAGTCTGGTCTGGTCTCAGGAGGATAACCTCTAGACATTGTAAGATGCTGTAGTCTGGTCTGGTCTCAGGAGGATAACCTCTAGACATTGTACGATGCTGTAGTCTGGTCTGGTCTCAGGAGGAGAACATCTAGACATTGTAAGATGCTGTAGTCTGGTCTGGTCTCAGGAGGATAACCTCTAGACATTGTAAGATGCTGTAGTCTGGTCTGGTCTCTGGAGGATAACATCTAGACATTGTAAGATGCTGTAGTCTGGTCGCGTCTCAGGAGGATAACATCTAGACATTGTAAGATGCTTGAGGGGTTTGTTGTATTTCTTGTTTCAGAGAGTCGGACGGAGCTGCAGACGCTGGAGGAGAACATCCAAGAGTCAGAGGAACATCTCCGGCAGCTCGAACAGGTCAGTGTATTTTTATTATGGACCAATCAGATTCCACCTCTCGTATCACTTGCGTTTGCTTCACACAAAATGGTTGCGCCCGGTCAGGATGATCTGATCGATAATCAAGATCTATATTGTGATAAAACGTGTCTTACATCGCGAAATGCATCAAATCACGTGGGCACCTTGATTAAAAACATGTAACGATTTGGAAAATATCTGCTGACAACGAGTTGGTGGTGCACATGCTTTCAATCTGCTTGACAGTTTACGAACCAGATTTTGATTTCGGTGCATAATTTTGATTGGACTATGCATAGACTCGTTAGTCCAGCCAAAATATAACTCCATAATTGGAGCCCAGTTCGGCAAGGTTGGAAACTGGACTTTTATATTCAGTTAACTCCCTTGCCTCAGGAAGATGTCATGTTTGATGCAATGACTGCTTGATCAATATAATAGTGTCTGATGTTCCCAGTATGTTTAGATAGGGATTTCCCACTCTGTGTGTTTCTGTGGACAAACATGGTTGTAAATATTTTGGCACTTTGATAATGTGGGCAGTTCACACAAATATTATATTCATACACAGTTTCTAAAATTACCTCATGGTGTTATGACTGTATTAAACAATGATTACTTTAAGAATGACATGATATGATAATGAGATTACTGCCCTCATGTGTTTCTGTGTGCATAACACAATTTCTATTCCAAACATATGATATTTACGATACAGAAACACATTCAGCCGATAATGTCTGTTTATTCCTGACATTCTGTGAACCCTGCAATCCTGGATCCCCTTCAACAGCTCTACGATGATCGTAACTCCCATAGATCGGCTTACGGTAGTCTTAGTGTTACGATGATCATAACTTGATAGGCTTACGATAGTCTTAGTGCTACGATGATCATATTTCGATAGGCTTACGGTGGCCTTATTGCTACGATGATTGTAACTCGATAGGCTTAAGAAAGTCTATTTGTACGATGACTGTAACTTGATAGGCTTACGATAGTCTTAGTGCTACGATGATTGTATTTCGACAGGCTTACGATGGCCTTATTGCTACGATGATTGTAACTCGATAGGCTTAAGAAAGTCTATTTGTATGATGACCGTAACTCGATAGGCTTACGATAGTCTTTGTGCTACGATGATCGTAACTCGATAGGCTTACGATAGTCTTAGTGCTACGATGATCCTAACTCAATAGGCTTATGATAGTCTTAGTGCTATGATGAACGACACTCGATAGGCTTACGATAGTCTTAGTGTGACGATGAACATTACTCGATAGTCTTAGTGCTAACCGACTGTTTGGAACATACATACATGTTTAAAGGGACATTTGTATACATAACTTTGATGTTATCCTGACACTATCACAAAGACAGTATGGTTTTCTCACTCATCAGGAGGACTGCACTACTTGGGCTGCCAATGGTAAAAGCTTCAAGGGACTTATATGATGTACTGGCAAAGTCCCCCACAACTCTTGCCTTTGGTACAATCAGTTTCAATGAAATGAGATGACAATTGTGGTTCTAGAATCTGCGGGAAGCACACAGCCAGCGGGATGAGGCCAAGGTCGAGATAGAGAGGCTGAACGAGGCGATACGGACCACCAGGTTTGCCCACGAAGAGGCGCTACGGCAGGAGAAGTCGAAACAGGCGGAACTGCAAGATTTGTTGCACACGTACGAACATCACGACGTGGAGTACCAGACTGCCAGACAGGTTAGTGCTGAGTCATTTGTGTATCCACAGACAAGTCACACTCCTTAAATTCACATTATTAATTCACATCTCATAATACTCTTTATTGTCACATTTTAAGATCAAACTTTTTTTCTAGCTGTTTTTGTAGATGCTTTCTAACTTTTGTAGGTCATTAGGTGTATACATATAAATAATTCTGTTAATCAGTAGTTTGTCATCCAAACCCAGCTTTCACAGGAGATATTGCTTGGGTGATATCAAGTGAAGTCTCCCTGAAGATATCGCTTCTATTAAGTTGCCTAACAGTGCTTTGCAAGCCATTGCTACGTCATCAGTTACCATGGCGTCACAATCAGATGAAATCACTAATCACTCAACTTCAACTGTTTACACTAAAGTTACTAGTTATTACTGTTTGGAAACTGAAAAAGTTGGAAAAATGATTTTGGATGATAAATAGAATCTTTCCTTTGTGTTTTCCAAGGTCAAATATATCAAGATTTGTTGATGAATGTTAAATTATCCGGAGCAAACCGCAGATATTTGAAACCTTTATCAACTCATCTTGTAGGGTGAGGTGAGGTGAAATGGGGTTTAACGTCGCGTCCAAGATTATTGCACTTTTATAGCGACGTGCATGCGTGTGTGTGTGTGTGTGTGTGTGTGTGTGTATGTGTGGCTGCTTGTACTGGTCCGGACTGATGCCAATTTATAGTGCTATCTCACTGAGATACCATGCCGCAGTTTAACATGAATAACCCACTCAGACACAGTATACTGACTCCGAACCGACCAGTCCTTGTTTTAGCCCATTAATGCCGAGCACCAGGCAGGGTAACAACAAATACCATCTTTTGGTATGACGAGGCCGGAGATCAAACCCCAAACAATCAAACAATGGAGATGGTCAAACTTGTCTTGTATATTTGATCTTGGAAGACCCTTGGTGAGATTCTCTACATTGTGTGGTAGCCATAAGCAGGTAGAGAATCTCTCCAACTCAGTGTTGAAGATGTAGACATCATTTCACTCACCAGTAATCTCAGACAGGTAGTGCTTCTAGAATAGTCAGCACTCTGGTGGCTAATAACATAAGCTGTGCCAAGTGGGGTACCTGACCGAACCTGATCCCGTGAGTCGCCTGATTTTGACCAATTATAACCCAGACCTGCACGTAGGGACATGTTTTGACCCATCAAACAATATTGTATCTCAGGCTCTGAGCAAAGTCCGACAGGAGATGGAGACTGAGGAGAATAAACTCAACCGGGTGAGTACACGTATATAAAGGGGTGGCAGGTATTCTGTCATCTGTGCCAGGCACCGATCTCAAGCCACAGAATTACTGAAATTTCTTGTTTACTGAACTTCAACTAACCTCGTCGCTTTTTTGTATAGTCATTTGCCTTTGTAGATAATTTGTAGACACACTTGCAGTATTTAGTCACCACCATATAATCAGCTGCTGCTTGCACTGAAATAGGAAATGATTAAATAATAGTTCAGATTGCAGATCATGTAGATACTTTTTAACATACGTCGATGTTATCTCTCTGTTTGAGACTCAGATAATTAGGCGGTAAACAAGATGTTTTCAATTTAAAATATTTTTATCCGTATATGCAGAGGATTAAAAAGTTAATTTCGGCAATGGACATTTTGTATGGAAAGACAATTTAAATGGGAGTAGGGTCGGTGGGTCGCTTACTGGTTAAAGTGTTCGCTCGTTTTGCCGTGTTCGATTCCCCACATGGGTACAATTTCTGGTGTTCCTCGCAGCGATATTGCTGTAATATTACTAAAAGCGGCATAAAACAATACTCACTCTAAGGCAGTGGAGGAAAGCCCAGTGGTGAAAGACAAAATTCTAGGTTTCAATCCCAGTGCCCAATAAGTGAAGCTATTCTTGGTGCACCAGTTGTCAAAGTCAGAAAACCATTCAATCTAAAAAATATCATATGAATTTTAAGCAGACTGAAAGTATTTTTCTAAGACGCTTCGCTAAAAGATTAACAGGAAGAGATCCGAGAGGAATGTAAGGATCCAGCTTTTTTAAAGGGAGGGGTCCAAAATATCAAAATCCTCTCTCTCATAATTTTACTGCTTACAACGTAATGCATTTGGTTTTCAAAAGACGGTGGGGTTCGGATCCCCTGGACACCCCCTCTGGATCCGCCCATATTGGTTGGTTGGTTGGTTTGTTGTTTAACGCCGCACTCAGCAATATTCCAGCTATATGACGGCGGTCTGTAAATAATCGAGTCTGGACCAGACAATCCAGTGATTGATATCATGAGCATCGATCCACGCAATTGGGATCGATGACATGCTTCAACCAAGTCAGCGAGCCTGACCACCTGATCCCATTAGTCGCCTTTTACGACAAGCATAGTCACCTTTTATGGCAAGCATGGGTTGCTGAAGACCTATTCTAACCCGGAATCTTCACGGGACGAATCCGCCTATAGAATGAAACCCTACACTCTAACTGACAATCTTGTAACTGGGCTTGTATAAGGAGAGATTTCATTCTAATTAGAACTAGTTATTAATAGGATTAATTCTTTAGATATAACTGTGCATCTTTTAACAAATAGAACCAGCTCTCTGTAATCACAAATAACAACAACTCCCAGTTCTTACCTTTGCTCTGTCGTTAGTGGTTTACGGGGTTCTTTTGAAATCGATGCAAGATCTGGAGACAACTTATCTAAGAGGCAATCCTTATCATATATGATATCTATATGCTTATTCCTGTATTCACATAAGCTTTTATATATACTTTGGCTTGTGTATATTACTTATTTTTCATTAACATTATATTAGTGGAATGTTTTTTTCATATCTGTATATATTGGTTTATGTTGTTTGAAAATGTATTTTTTTGTGTTTCTTTATTTATATAAACATTAAGTTTGTTTGTGATTAATGGTTTGGAATAATCTGTAAAGAATCCTAATTGTGTTGCAAATGTTTTTTGGAGTTTTTCATTTTGTCCTTGCTTGCAATTTGGTTTATGGGAACCCGTTTGTCGGTAGGGATGCTGTCCTGTGCATTCGTGCAAAAAATATGAATCAAACGTTCAGATTTGTTTTTGGAATACGTCAGTAAATATTGCAGAAACAAGTCCCCTGTTGAATTTTCTATTGAGATACAGTGTAGTTACCAAGCAGCGTTTGCTTTTGTTGTTGACCGATGAGTCACTCTCTGGATGGATATACAGTTCTCTTGGTTATTATTACCTATGTAGAGTTGCTTCCCTTAATCAGGCCCGGATCTGCTGGTGTCTGCCTGTTTCATGTCAGAGGGAGATAACGTTATGCACACTTTTGAAGAAATGTTATCAATGATTTCTATAGGTGAAATGGTATGCCGAAATTTGTATGTACCATGATACATAGCTTTCGATAGGATACACGATACATACGGGCTTGTGATTTTTTTTGTATGTTTTGATACGTATTGTATTGTGAACAGAGTATCAACATGTGTATCGTATTGTGAAAAGAGTATCGACAGACGTATCGATTGTACACAGAGTATCGACATATGTATCCTATTGTGAACAGAGTATCGACATACGTATCGTATTGTGAAAAGAGTATCGACATGTGTATCATATTGTGAAAAGAATATCGACATACGTATCGTATTGTAAACAGAGTATCGACATACGTATTGTATTGTAAACAGAGTATCGACATACATATTGTATTGTAAACAGAGTATCGACATACGTATTGTATTGTAAACAGTATCGACATGCGTATCGTATTGTAAACAGAGTATCGACACACGTATTGTATTGTAAACAGAGTATCGACATACATATTGTATTGTAAACAGAGTATCGACATACGTATTGTATTGTAAACAGTATCGACATGCGTATCGTATTGTAAACAGAGTATCGACATACGTATTGTATTGTAAACAGTATCAACATACGTATCGTATTGTAAACAGAGTATCGACATACGTATTGTATTGTAAACAGAGTATCGACATGCGTATCGTATTGTAAACAGAGTAATGACATACATATCATATTGTGACCAGTGTATTGTATTGTGAACAGAGTATCGACATACATATATCGTGACTGCGGAACAAGATACATATTGTATCGTTGCCAGTGTATCGAGATGAGTTTTGTAGGACCAATGTATCGAGATACATAACGTATCAATGCCAGTGTGTCAAGGTATATATCGTATTGTAGGCAGTGTATCAAGATACGTATCGTCGCCTTCCTTATAATTCCATCCCTTGTGCTTTGAGCCGTATCAAATCCCGCGACAAATACACCATAGAATGTGCTTGAATATTAGTCTCCATGCCACCGTGTTGACATGCCCCATGAGAGTTACCCCCCCTTGCTGCATGTGCATGAAAGCGTCCCGAGCCAAGCTAGCAGTAGTTTTAGATGTATTAACATTTTGTTTCTTTTTTGGTTTATTTCCGTCACGTAGCTTGTCAGTAACGCTAACATAGAGTTGGACACGCTGCATAGTGAGCTGAACACGAAACACGAGGAGCTGGCGTCAGTCACGCAGGAGATCAACTCCCTCAAGGTTTGTTCCCCGGGTCAGGTGCAGGTGGACTGGATCGATATCACGTGCTTGTGTACCATGTGCTTGTGTACCATGTGCTTGTGTACCATGTGCTTGTGTACCACATGCTTCTTGTACCACAAGTCTGAGTATCAGTGCTTGTGTATCACGTGCTTGTTTTATCTACAACAGTATAGAACTAGATTTTGTGCTTATTCTTGAAAAAATTATTTACAATGTTAAAAATGTCATTAGGCAACACTATGTATTTATGTTTTAGTTTAATTTTTTTTTTAGCTTTAATAGGTGGGTTGAAATAAAGTAAAATTTAGTTTCTGAATAATTTTTGTTATGTTTTATATAGATCTCTTAAAATGAAATTTTTGATTTTGATGGTCGGTACATCAGTGCAAAAGAAAATGCTAAACCTACTTAGATTTCATATTTACTTTGTATTTAAGAGTCAAGACCACACAGTCTATTTTATCAGTTTGACTTTTGTAGCTGGTGTTGTGTTGAGTTTTGTAGAACTATGGATTTGGGATTTCTTCTAATTTTGTAATTTTTCCAGATGAAATTATTGTTTTGTTGTTTTTGGCTGTTTTTTGTTTTTGTTTTTGTTTTAAGCTTCAGGTCATCCGTAAGTAATCTGAAAGAAAAGGAATGTGGCTTTAGTTCATGTTTGTGAATATGACTATGTGTTATGATGAACTAATAAGAGAGGCACTAAACACATGAACTACGGTATGTGTATCAGTCTGTAACAGAAGGCCAGTTGAAGTTTGGAGCTGTTACGATTAACTTTCAGTGATTAGCAGTAGTACCCCAATACAGTTCTTTATGATGAGAAAGGACAAAGTATGATTAGGGGCTTTTGGGTCCAGCGAAAAATTTCAACTTTAAGGCTAAAAAAATAAAAGTCTTTGTTCTCAAGCACTGCCCGCATCATCGTAAAGTCTGCCCCACATTTCGTTTGTATTTCTATTTAAAAAAAAAATCCAAATATTTAAAAGAATGTGATTCAGTATAGTGCACAGCTAGTGCCCTTTACATGCACAATGCTATACTGCGCATCTCGTGTTATGGTCATTGCCGCAATAGGAGTTTGTACGCTTGTTTATGTAGGGAGGCCCTTTCCGAGGTTGATGGTACACAGCTGTTTATTTGGTTACATACTAGTTTTAAGAAGCAAAACAATGTATGGATAAAATGAGTGATAAAGGTTGATTGGTCGAACTTTAAGACAAAATCAAAGTATGAGCAACTCTGTGACCCATGATGATTTTTATGCCGTATATTTGTACTGTTTCATGTAAGTTCTAACAAAATCAGCCTTGATCAAAGACTCACTCAAGTCCAAAGATGAAAAATCAGCCTTTTAAACTCCAGCACTGCATGTACATTTAGACAAGTCTTGTTCGTCTTTGTGAAGATACATATCTGTCATAACAGCTTCTACAAGTTTTGCATACATCTTAAATTAGGCAGATCATGGGAGCCAACAAGAGCCCAAATCATACGTTGTCCTTTGAGGTACCTTCTATGGCGCCATTGGCCATGAATTGTATTGTGTATCATCTGTTGTATCTTGTATCATGTATAAGGCTTAAAAATAAAAGAATTGGTTCTCAGGCAGTGGCTTTAGAAAATATAGTGCAGCGGGAAGTGTATTTTTTATTTTTTTTTATTTATTTATTTACTTCTTTTTTTTTTTATGTTCAAACTACCACATCCGACCTGCTCAAGAGAACACATGCAAACTGAGCAGAACAAAGTCAAAGTAACTTCGTCCTTCCTTGGATGCTGCGATTACTGCATGAGGGATGTTTTATATTACAATTTCAGGTAGTATGTAACCAATAAACTGTTGCCTAACCAAATAAACAGTTGTGTAACCAAATAAACAGTTGTGAAACCAAATAAACAGTTGTGTAACCAATAAACAGTTGTGTAACCAATAAACAGTTGTGTAACCAAATAAACAGTTGTGTAACCAATAAACAGTTGTGTAACCAAATAAACAGTTGTGTAACCAATAAACAGTTGTGTAACCAAATAAACAGTTGTGTAACCAAATAAACAGTTGTGTAACCAATAAACAGTTGTGTAACCAAATAAACAGTTGTGTAACAAATAAACAGTTGTGTAACCAATAAACAGTTGTGTAACCAAATAATCAGTTGTGTAACAAATAAACAGTTATGTAACCAAATAATAGTTGTGTAACCAAATAAACAGTTATGGAACCAAATAAACAGTTGTGTAACCAATAAACAGTTGTGTAACCAATAAACAGTTGTGTAACCAAATAAACAGTTATGTAACCAAATATACAGTTGTATAACCAAATAAACAGTTGTGTAACCAAATAAACAGTTGTGTAACAAATAAACAGTTGTGTAACCAATAAACAGTTGTGTAACCAAATAAACAGTTGTGTAACCAAATAAACAGTTGTGTAACCAAATAAACAGTTATGTAACCAAATAAACAGTTATATAACCAAATAAACAGTTATGGAACCAAATAAACAGTTGTGTAACCAATAAACAGTTGTGTAACCAAATAAACAGTTGTGTAACCAAATAAACAGTTGTGTAACCAAATAAACAGTTGTGTAACCAATAAACAGTTGTGTAACCAATAAACAGTTGTGAAACCAAATAAACAGTTGTGTAACCAATAAACAGTTGTGTAACCAAATAAACAGTTGTGTAACCAAATAAACAGTTATGTAACCAAATAAACAGTTATGGAACCAAATAAACAGTTGTGTAACCAATAAACAGTTGTGTGACCAATAAACAGTTGTGTAACCAAATAAACAGTTATGGAACCAAATAAACAGTTATGGAACCAAATAAAAGGTTGTGTAACCAATAAACAGTTGTGTAACCAAATAAACAGTTGTGTAACCAAATAAACAGTTGTGTAACCAAATAAACAGTTGTGTAACCAAATAAACAGTTATGTAACCAAATAAACAGTTGTGTAACCAAATAAACAGTTGTGTAACCAATAAACAGTTGTGTAACCAATAAACAGTTGTGAAACCAAATAAACAGTTGTGTAACCAATAAACAGTTGTGTAGCCAAATAAACAGTTGTGTAACCAATAAACAGTTGTGTACAATCAACCTGGAAAACGTATTTCTTGATGAGTAAAATACTGGAATAAAGTATTTGACTACCATTGGACTTGGAATATTTAAGGATTTTTTTTTTTTTTTTTAAATGGAAATAAAAATGAAACGTGAACTTTAGGATGATGCAGGCGATGCCTGAGAACCAAGAGTTGTTTTTTTAGCCTCACTGCCTCAACATGATACGAGTATTATGTTGTATTTTACAACATCCAGACACTTGACGGAGAGCTAATTCAGGATCTCCGTCTCGTTTCGACACTGCTGGTTTGATCTGAACACATGGATTGAGGTAGGGTAACATCATGGAAGCACAGTTGATTGATGTAGACATTTGTATTGTAGACCGAAGCCACTGACATCAGGGACAGCGGGGAAAAGTTTGTGGAGATGGATAAAAAGATCAAAGAGCTAGGTAAGACATTACTGGAAAGATGATATCAGATTAGGGACCAACTGGCATTTTTTAGGAGACCAAATATTTTGCCTATTTCTTCTAGACATTCAATTTTTTTTTTCCAGTAGAATCCAAACAGGTTCTGTGACCTTTTTTTCAGAACATCTTGTGAATATATTCCTTTTTTAGAACCTGAAGCAAAATTTATTTATTCTTTTGTTTAATCAAGACTATGCTTATGAAAAACGTTATCTGCCAACGTCATGTTATCTTGGTAGTTGAACAATCAGGGGTTGTAAACACCATGGTGATAGTTTACCTGTGGAGGGTCATCGGGAGATCTTCATGGTGTCTTTTAGTCCTTTGTAAAATATTTGTGTGTCTAATTTTTTGTTGCCGCAACCACTCAACATAGATGCCAACTATTGAGATGTTTTTAGAATTATTACGATATTTTGAACCACTTTCTGCCAATACAATAAAGAGCCATGTATGTTATGCGTTATGAATGCATATACATGTATGTCTTCACTGTGGGGGCAGACGGGTAGCCTTGTGGTTAAAGTGTCCGCTCGTCACGCCGAAGACCCGAGTTTGATTCCCGACATGGGTACAATGTGTGAAGCCCATTTCTGGTGTCCCCCGCCGTGATATTGTTGGAATGTTCCTAAAAGCGGCATAAAACATACTCACTCACCTTACTACAGTTACAGTGACCAGAATAATAATGGTTTTACTGTCTAAACATACACAAGTATGAATTTTCCATATAAAGAGCAAGTTTGTTCTTGTTTTTTCTGTGTGAGATTTCAACATTTTTTACCGCCTCTTTAATGATATTAATTTTTTTACATTTAATTAGCACAATTGAAAATCTGTAGATCTTTCAATAGTTTTATCTACATTAACACTCTCATTTTCACCTACAAAAATCAAAAATGTTGTATTGCTTGAATAAATTTATTAATGGTACCTAAAAATGTCAATAAAAAACTTACACGCTAGTTTATTCAATCGTCAAAATTAAAATCGAAACAGTGATTTTGCATACTCAAAACATTGCATGCTATCTCTTACTGTGCATAACTGATTCCTATATCACTGCAGCTAAATACATAGTGTTTATTCCTAATGCAGGATATTTACCATCCCCAAACACACAAACGTGAAAACCTCTTTATCATATAATGTCATTCTTTAATTCTGTGCTTTAAAATCGCTTTCCCTCTCTCACAAACATTACCGAAACATTGCGAGTTTTCCTGGAATGCGCGCATTAATATTTATTACGTCACAGGGTAAGTGATGTGTCAGTCGGACAGTGACAGTAGCCAATATAGTTCCAACTGAAATCTGTTTCTTATACAGTGGCAAAGCAACATATACGCAAAACAACAGTTCTTTTTAATTGCCTTTCGCGGCAATCCATCGGTCTGTCCGCTAGAGTAACTGCCCTTTGTCAAAGGGAAGCTACTCTAACCCTTGTCTATGAGACGTCACCTCCACGGTCAGACGTTGTTGACAGTCTGTCTGTCCTGTCATAACGTTAAGAAGTGTAGTCAGATGTACACACAGCGACACAATGAAACAAGGTAACAATTCAAACATATTTCGGCCAAATCCAACTATTTTGATTTGTGGAGAAGGTTTCAAGCCGCAGAGGTCTACAAGCACATATGGCTACTGATCCCGCTTGGCTAGGCCTCGTGCCCTTGCAAAATTGTTTCGAAATTTATAGATATCTCCAAAGTTGCCAAAACTTATAAAATGCCTTAGCCACGTCACAGTTAGACACTGATTTTCAGTATATTAGACTGTTCTTTTGATAATGATAGCAATTATCCCTGTAGTTTATCCAGATTCCCGATGGTTAATTCTGACTCGATCGCCGAATGACGAGGGTGACGCCATGTTTGTTTATAAACAGTGAAAGTAGTCCTACTTGACCTTTGATATTTGCATCTCTATCCGCATATGACCCCAACAGATATCGTTTTTATCTGTTGGCTTTATCCTGCCAAGAAACATACCCATTATATGATAAATATGGTTTTTTTTACATGGTATTTGATGTATTTACATGTTATTGTGTGGCCAAACAGGAAGTTGGATTTAGATTTTTTAGAATATGCTACGATACGTTTGCTTCCAAATTTGTCCATAAAACTTGAAAACTGTGACTTAATCTCTCAAATGTAACTCTTAAATATCGTGAATGTCAACAGTCTTTTCAACTTCTGGTTACTAGTAAACATTTTCTGGCTGCTGCACATGGCAAACACGCTGCCTTCTGTGTGAAATAAATGACTTAATTGTTGCTAATTAAACAAGAGCATGAACCTGGAGCAATAGTCATTGTAAAATGAACTGTCACTTCTAATTAACTGAAAAGTCCATATTGATAAGATTTCATTTGATACACTTCAGACGGAAATAAGACGGCAAAATTGACGAAAGCACTGGAATGTAAATAATGTTTTTTTACCCAACAAACTGTAATACCATTTACAACAGTAGCTATTTCATGTCATCACTCTAAATATATTGAATTACGATCTAAACACACATTGTCGAAATTTGATAACTGCAGATTGTTGTCTCCTGCATGCCAACGAAATGAACAGCTGATGGTGGTAAACATGCCTCCCAAACGATCTATAATTGTCCTCGCGAATAATTCCCCATCAATTCGACAATGAACAGAAATACATAAATATTAGTGTAATTTTCTCCTTAAAGTTGACAATGAAGAGAAATATAAGTCGAATGTAATTAATGCTAATGCTAATATTTTTAAATACATGTATTCGCAGTGGAATAATTAATGTTCGAAAATAGGATATCCGAGGATATATCTATATAATCTAGTAATATTACTTGCAACATTATTTGTGTCACAAGTACCAAAAATCAAATACAGTTTCCCCCGTGTGAAGATGAAATATCTCTGAATATTAGCAAAATCTCATCACACACCAAAAAATCTCAGTGCTTTTGGACCAGGGGAGATTTTCTTTCATAGGTAAAAATATCCAGGATAGTCCTTGCAGAACTCAAAAACCATGAGAGATATCTTAACTAAACTTGGCACATAGGTAGGTCTAGTGGTGAACTGGTGCCTTTTGACAGTTTCGGATTTAAAAAAAAATTATTTTTCGAGTTTCACTGGCAACGACATTGATTTAGACTGAAAATGGTGGTTGTGCTACTTTCCGGAGCAGATCTTGAAAAATCTACAATATTTCTTGCCTTGCACACAACCGGACATGTCATATTGGTGGCAATATGAGTATTTCATGCGTGTTACATAATACTTCCTGTTCCTGCAGAGCGGGAGGTGAGTGATCGGAATGACGAGAAGAAGGAGCTGGCTAAAGCGTTGACCATGTCCTACGAGGAACTGCAGAAACTAAGACAAGACACCAATGAGGTCAGTCCACACATGAAACAGGGGAGTTGCCCTCTGGATTTGCCACTAACATTCTGAGGTCAGACATCAATGAGGTCTACCCACACATATATCTTGGGGATTGCCCTCCGTGATTTGCCACTAACTTTCTTAGGCCAGACAAATTGTTCTAGTTTTACAGATTACCCTGCCCCGATGTTGTAAAGGTAATCGACACAAGGACATTATTAACATGGTGTCAGGGGTTTGTAATGTGCCTGTTGGGTCACCTACTTCTTGGCATTTTCATTTCTATGTTATTTTGTATTTATGAAATTAATCCTATATTAACCCTGGCAACAACAAAACATTCCATGTGCATTTTGACCTATTGACAAAGGCCCCGTGAACATCTGAGAATAGGTCTTCAGCAACCCATGCTTGCCATAAAGAGCGACTATGCTTGTCGTAAGAGGCGACTAACAGAATTTGGGTGGTCAGGCTGGCTGACTTGGTTGATCCATGTCATCATATCCTAATTGCGTAGATCGATGCTCATGATGTCAATCACTGGATTGTCTGGTCAAGACTTGATTATTTACAGACCGCTGTCATATAGCTGGAATATTGCTGAGTGCGGCGTTAAACAACAAACAAAAAGAACCCCCAAAAACAACATATTGACAAAGGAAATCAAATGAAACAGAAGTAATTTCTCTGACCTAAGGAATGATTGAGTGTTCCTGTATATGTCTGCTAAATCTATCACGTGTGTTATGAGAATAATTGTGTGTCAACTAAAAGATGTTTGTGAACAGGTGCATACCAAGGACTCTGTTAGGTATTGATTGTATTGTACAGGCAGGGACAGACACAGTCTCTTGTCCGTGGAAATCTAGAGGTACTGGGTGCCATTGTGCAAAACAACCTTAGCCCTATGACTGTCGTAAGTCTATGTTGAGGTATGGGAGTTACGATCACCTTAGCGCTAAGATCGCTCTGTACAACGACCCCCTGGTTGATTTCTACCACAGTACCAGTCCTATCTACTTAACATAATCCACTAGTCCAAAATGAACTGAAGACTTGTTGGATTTGACCAACAGTGTCTACCTCTGGTGGGTCACAATGGGGTTGCTGATTGGTGAAGGCATTTTCTTGTCATACATAAATTCTGAGTTTAGCTCCCTGTGTTTATTGCTTGTGAAGCCTGTGTGGGTGTTGTGGTGTTGATGCAGAAGTACTAAGGTCCACATCACACCTTCCTCATTCCCTTGTGTTCCCGTGAAGATCCGGGTTAGAATAGGTCTTCAACAACCCATGCTTGCCATAAAAGGCGACTATGACTGTCGTAAGAGGCAACTAACAGGATCAGGTAGTCAGGCTCGCTGACCTTGTTGATGCATGTCATCTTATCCCAATTGTGTGGATCGATGCCCATGATGTCAATCACTGGATTGTCTGGTCCAGACTCGAATATTTTCACCATGTTAGACATTGAGCTGTGTGGCCAAAGTGCCATGGATGTAGGACCTGGTCACCAAGTTAGACATTGAGGTGTGTGGCTAAAGTGCCATGGATGTAGGATCTGTTCTCCATATTAGACATTGAGCTGTGTGGCTAAAGTGCCATGGATGTAGGACCTGGTCACCATGTCAGACATTGAGCTATGTGGCTAAAGTGCCATGGATGTAGGACCTTGTCACCATGTTAGACATTGAGCTGTGTGGCTAAAGTGCCTTGGATGTAGGACCTGGTCACCATGTTAGACATTGAGCTGTGTGGCTAAAGTGCCTTGGATGTAGGACCAGTTCTCCATGTTAGACATTGAGCTGTGTGGCTAAAGTGCCATGGATGTAGGACCTGTTCACTATGTTAGACATTGAGCTGTGTGGCTAAAGTGACTAAAGTGACTAAAGTGCCGTGGATGTCCCCAGGAACAGGAACGCCTGAACACCGAGAGAGCAGAGCTCCAGAACACACTGCGAGACGTGCAGGAACATCTAGAGACGACAAAACAGGTACCAGAGCTTACTGATTGTGTAGCAATCACTTGTAGATGGAGTAGAACTTTTAGGTGATACTTTACTCTAGAAAGGGGTCAGAGAGACAGAGATCCTTTACTCCACATTAACTCCACAGATCCTTTGCTGTAAATTTGGTAGAGACAGATGCTTCACAGTAGATTGGGTAGAGACAGACATCCTTTACTGTAGATTTGGTTGAGACAGAAATCCTTTACTGTAGATTGGGTAGAGACAAATCCTTTACTGTAAATGGGGTAAAGACAGAAATCTTTTACTGTAGATTGGTTAGAGACAGAAATCCTTTACTGTGCATTTGGTAGAGCTACAGACATCCTTTACTGTAGATTAGGTAGAGACAGATCCTTCACTGTAGATTGGGTAGAGACAGAAATCTTTTACTGTAGATTGGGTAGAGACAGAAATCTTTTACTGTAGATTGGGTAGAGACAGATGGTTTACTGTTGAATTGTCCCTGATGCACTTAAAAGATTATCAACTTATGCCAAGTACAACTTGTCCTTATTGACACTGAGTAGGCAGCAGGGTCTGACACCAGAAACTAATGAGACATTGAGTAGGCAGCAGAGTATGACACCAGAAACTAATGAGACATTGAGTAGGCAGCAGAGTATGACACCAGAAACTAATGAGACATTCAGCAGGCAGCAGGGTCTGACACCAGAAACTAATGAGACATTGAGTAGGCAGCAGGGTCTGACACCAGAAACTAATGAGACATTGAGTAGGCAGCAGGGTCTGACACCAGAAACGAATGAGACATTGAGTAGGCAGCAGAATGTGACACCAGGAACTAATGAGACATTGAGTAGGCAGCAGGGTCTGACACCAGAAACTAATGAGACATTGAGTAGGCAGCAGAATGTGACACCAGAAACTAATGAGACATTGAGTAGGCAGCAGAGTCTGACACCAGAAACTAATGAGACATTGAGTAGGCAGCAGGGTCTGACACCAGAAACTAATGAGACATTGAGTAGGCAGCAGAGTCTGACACCAGAAACTAATGAGACATTGAGCAGGCAGCAGAGTCTGACACCAGAAACTAATGAGACATTGAGTAGGCAGCAGAATGTGACACCAGAAACTAATGAGACATTGAGTAGGCAGCAGGGTCTGACACCAGAAACTAATGAGACATTGAGTAGGCAGCAGAGTCTGACACCAGAAACGAATGAGACATTCAGCAGGCAGCAGAGTCTGACACCAGAAAATAATGAGACATTGAGTAGGCAGCAGAATGTGACACCAGAAACTAATGAGACATTGAGTAGGCAGCAGAGTCTGACACCTGAAAATAATGAGACATTTCTTTTGGTCAGGAGATGGCCTTGATGCAGTCTAGGTCAACAGGTCAAGTTTCGGAGCTCCAGGATATTGCGGAGGAACATTATAACCGAGCCAATCGGTTGAATGATGACCTCTCCAGGTTAAAGAGAGAGGTCCTTAGTACTAAGAAGCAGGTTAGAAATATGCTTCATGTTTCTGTGTTGAGTGGATCTATAAAATGGCCGCTGGCTCTAGTTTACGCCTCAAGCCTTTTGTTTCAATTCTGTCACAACCACATTGATGCTTGTGTAAGCCACGTAGGATAGTTTAGTTACAGTAATGCTTATGTAATTCCTGTAGGATAGTGTATTTAATTACAGTAATGCTTGTGTGAGCCATGTAGGATAGTGTATGTAGTAACAGTCATGCTTGTGTAAGCCATGTAGGATAGTTTAGTTACAGTAATGCTTATGTAATTCCTGTAGGATAGTGTATTTAATTACAGTAATGCTTGTGTGAGCCATGTAGGATAGTGTATGTAATTAAAGTAATGGTTTGTAGAGTTGTGTCCCTTGGACACGCCAGAAACCTATGATTGTGGGTTTGAATACCGGTTCACCCCAATTATGTTTCTAGGTTTGTCAGCACCATACCCGTGCTTGTGGGTTTCACCGAAGTAGACCCTGCATCACTTCGGGCTTTCCTCCCACATTAAGCTGACACGCCGTGATATAACTGGAATATTGTTAAAAGCAGTGTTAAACCCAACTCACTCACTCACTTGGCACTAGGAATCCATCCTCCCTGGTGATGTGTGGCCTGGTTACTTTCAGCTGTTGTCTCAGGACATGTTAAACATAAGGCTGGTTACACTAGAGGAGGCGCTTAGAACACGCGAGCAGACCCAGTCACTCCCACACCCTGAGAGTAATACACCATCAGACTCACACGATTCCGACCAATCAGATGTGAGTACACACCAAGCATGTGTATATCACTCATATCACGTGTACCCACCTCACAGTTGTATCTTATTACACGTACTCACTGCACAGTTGTATCATATCACGTCTACTCACCTCATGTATCTTATCACGTGTACTCACCTCACAGTTGTACCATATCATGTGTACTCACCTCACAGTTGTATCATATCATGTGTACTCACCTCACAGTTGTATCATATCATGTGTACTCACCGCACAGTTGTATCATATCATGTGTACTCACCTCACAGTTGTATCGTATCATGTGTACTCACCTCACAGTTGTACCATATCATGTGTACTCACCGCACAGTTGTATCATATCATGTGTACTCACCTCACAGTTGTATCATATCATGTGTACTCACCGCACAGTTGTATCATATCATGTGTACTCACCGCACAGTTGTATCATATCACGCGTACTCACCGCACAGTTGTATCATGAGTACCCCCTCAGCAGTATTTTACTCCTCAAATACTCTACTTTTGCAGGACTTTCTATCATATGTTAATTTACAGACTTCTAGCAGACAGTATTTGTAACCTTCATTTTTTATGCAAATACATACAGGCTATGAAGAATTCTGGATTTTTACTCCCAATTTTATTTAAGAACCTTGAGAAGGGACTTACCCTTTCATTTCACAAGGGAGATAATTTATGACATGATTTTATGAATTGTTGAAGCACATTTATCTTATCAATACCCGAACTAGTGGACAAGTCACCCATCTTATCAATGCCAGAACGAGTGGACAAGTGACCCATCTTATCAATGCCAGAACTAGGCAGATATCAGATATATCAATGCATTTAAATATACACTTAAAATATTATGAGAATCATTTTTGTTTATCATAGGAAGGTAAAAACGTATCCTTATTGAAAGTGGATAATGTTCATAAACAACTGTTTTGGAATTGCCTGATTTGTTTGTTGTTTAACGCCGTACTCAGCAATATTCCAGCTATATGATGGCGGTCTGTAAATAATGGAGTCAATCCAGTGATTGACATCATGAGCATCGTTCCATGCAATTAGGATACGATGCCTTGCCTCAACCAAGTCAAAAAGCCTGATCACCTGATCCGTTAGTCGTCTCTTAAGACCAGCATAGTCGCCTTTTACGGCAAGCATGGGTTGCTTGGAATTGCCTGAGAACGAGACGGTCTTAGCTCACAGAATCCAGCTGTATTGTTGGAAAATGTCACCCCATTACTTAATATACTGACAGATAGATGATCCCAACTTCCGAGGGATAGAGTTTTTTTTTTATCATCAAGATGAAAATGATGCAGCAATCTACATGACCCCTCTTCTTTCAATGTCGTATCTCTTAACATGCTTCACCACTCCAAACTGTTTGCCTGACATATTGCCTGCTTCCAGGACCCAACTCCCGATCCTGGCCCCGCCCCTGCCACGCCCAGCTTGCACCCTCTGGAGGTCCAGTCTCGCCTGCAGGCACACATGCTGGACATTAGACACATGCTTGAGACTGAGGTGCAGGACAGTGTTTTTGTTTGTTTGTTTATTTGTTGTTTAACGCCACACTCAGCAATATTCCAGCTATATGACGGTGGTCTGTAAATAATCGAGTCTGGACCAGACAATCCAGTGTTTGACATCATGAGCATCAATCCACGCAATTGGGATACGATGACATGGATCAACCAAGTCAGCGAGCCTCACTCATCCCGTTATTCGCCCCTTACGACAGGCATAGTTGCCTTTTATGGCAAGCATGGGTTGCTGAAGACCTATTCTACCCCAGATCGGGTCTGAAGGACAGTGGACATGCTTCCATCTACTAACACAAACTGACAGTTGCGTTGCCAGTCAGCTTTTGTGTATCGCGCTGTTGTTAACCACAGTGATTCAGTCTCTCTTGATTCAGTGAGACCTTATTACAGACCTGTCTCCCCCCAGAAACTGAAGTCTCACTTTGGCCTCTTTTACTGTTATTTGGTTTGCAGTTCCTCTGACCAGAATTCTTAGAAAATGGGGAAAAAATAAAAATGAATATTGTCATATTTTATGAATGACTTTGTCACCGCTTTTCTGACCTCTTTGCTTTGCTTTGCTTTGCTTTGCTTTGCTTTGCTTTGCTTTGCTTTTGCTTTGAAATCAGCCTGAATGAAAGAATGTTGATTAAGCATTTTCATGAGTTACATGTTAAGATGCTATTCCTTGTATCAAAGATCCTTGAATGGCGTAGTGATTAATGATCCTGTTCACAGAACACCGTGACCTGTGAGCCTTCAAGTTATAAGAACTCTGTCACCCAAACAGCCATGTTGAACAAGAAATGAGCTTTGGTAGTTTTCATCGAGGAATGGTTTTCTGCACTCTGGATGGCTAATTATACTGATTCTCACACTGTTTGTGAAAAACCCCTAATTGGACTGTACACTTGAACATTAATCAAGCACAGCCTGATTCAAAATTCAATTCTGAAAAATAATGACAAATCCTGTGAACCCACTTGAGCTAGTTTGGGATTACCTTGGCAGCTACGTGAGAGCTAGAGATCGTCCAGGTCAAAACCCAAACGGACTGACCCAGGCACTGCACCAGGGTTGGCAGGGGATCCTAATGTTAAAAACAAGACGTCTGATTGGCAGCGTGAGGAGACGCAGTTGCATAACGCATCACAATTCGCTGTGCTGCGTTGCATCTCTGATCATGGGTTCAGTAAAATACTATAGTTTTAAAACATAATGAAAAGTCAAAATTTGGGCTGCAATGAATACACTATGAGGCAAATACGATTCGTATCACGAATATAGGGTAACGACTACGAATACAACGAATACAATAATAAGTCAGCAGTATGTATTATTTGTTGTATTCAGTGAAACATTAACAACATAAATTATTTGACATGGTTTGTTAATTAATAATATCTTATACATTTATATACTGCACTTGTCCAGGTACTAGTATCTGCTCAAATGCGACAATGACCAGTGACCGCAATACTGTCAAATTAAATAGTATAGAGTGTTGTATTTTGAAGAAATCTATGCATATAATATATTCTTATGGATATTTTTATGTAAATGCACATGCTTGCATATTCATAATTATTTGAATTTAGTGGCCACGAATAACGAATTCAATTCATGAATGGATACGGTTCAATTCACCGAAGTGCATCGTAACAGCCCTAGTTAAAATGTGATTTTTCCCCCATAGGGTCCCTTATGTCATGGATGGTCCCGTTTATTGATGAAGTAAGACTGCTGCTCTTTGAACCAGCAGACTGGGGATATCCGCTGCCAGGTCTTCCAATTCTTTATTTCATAATTTTTTTGCAGACGGACAACCGCACAGACAATAAGGAGAACCGATTGTCTCGGCGTGATGTGTCGATATCGTTCCGAGAGGAGTGGAGGAAGGAGGCCCTGAAAGACAAGCTCCTGGAAGAACAAGACTATCTCAGAGTGAGTACAGTTATGCTTGTGGTCTGCAAGTTCTCGTAGATCTATAAGAATTACTGTTATCATGTATTAACAATGAGCGAGCTAGTTGTCACTTAAAAGTAATGTTTCTATGATATAACTTTAAGTTTAGCAATATTCCAGCAATATCACGGCGGGGGAGACCAGAAATGGGCTTCACACATTGTACCCATGTCGGGAATCGAAATCCGGGTCTTCGGCGTGACAACTGAACACTTTAACCACTAGGCTACCCGACCGCCCCCTTCAATATACTTTTAGAGTGGCAAATGAATTTCATACCAAGCGTCGATAGGTTGTTATTTTTGCTGTCTAAAGTGTGCAGTGGGGCTGTCTTATTGTTGATAGTCATTTTGGAGACATAAATGCGAACTATAATTAATGGGAGCATTTCAAGATTTACAGTAAGTATACGAAGTAAACCCTGGTCCCGAATATTATCTGGCATCTTCCCGAGGCAAGAGCGTTCCCTTGCCTTTTTATCAAAGTCTTGTTTCCACCCTTGCCACATCAAGCCCAATTTCCTGTGATAAATATGAGAACTTTTCACAAAATCAACATCCACGACTGATACACCTTTGTATGAAAGTGATTTACCGCTGTCTGTCTTTGATGATTCAAATATGTCTCTTTCATCTTTTACCCCCCCACCCAAGGATTGCCTTTATTGTTGTGTCAGTGATGAAATAGCAAATGTTTTCATTATCTGATCGACTAGGTAGTCGCCATCTTTGTGAAGCTATACGAGATAACAGCGATCTGATTGGATATATCGTTTTCATTACTTGGGGCACATGAGAAAGTGGCCTTGATGGGACAAGGGTAGCAACTAGGCATTCATATAGGCTAGTGGACACGCTTGCCTCGGGGCGATTGTAGAAACTAGGTCCTGATATAGGCTAGTGGACACCCTTGCCTCGTGGAGATGGTAGAAACTAGGCTTTGATATAGGCTAGTGGACACGCTTGCCTCGGGGAGATGGTAGAAACTAGGCTTTGATATTGGCTAGTGGACACGCTTGTCTCGGGGAGAAGGTAGAAACTAGGTCCTGATATAGGCTTGTGGACACGCTTGCCACGGGGAGATGGTAGAAACTAGGTCCTGATATAGGCTATTGGACACGCTTGCCTCGGGGAGATGGTAGAAACTAGGTCCTGATATAGGCTATTGGACACGCTTGCCTCGGGGAGATGGTAGAACCTAGGTTCTGATATAGGCTAGTGGACACGCTTGCCACGGGGAGATGGTAGAAACTAGGTCCTGACATAGGCTAGTGGACACACTTGCCTCGGGAAGATGGTAGAAACTAGGCTTTGATATAGGCTAGTGGACACGATTACCTCGGGTAGATGGTAGAAACTAGGTCCTGATATAGGCTAGTGGACACGCTTGCCTCGGGGAGATGTAGAAACTAGGCTTTGATACAGGCTAGTGGACACGCTTGCCTCGGGGAGATGGTAGAAACTAGGTTCTGATATAGGCTAGTGGACACGATTACCTCGGGGAGATGTAGAAACTAGGCTTTGATATAGGCTAGTGGACACGATTACCTCGGGACGATGGTAGAAACTAGGTCCTGATATAAGCTAGTGGACACACTTGCCTCGGGGAGATGGTAGAAACTAGGCTTTGAAATAGGCTAGTGGACACACTTGCCTCGGGGAGATGGTAGAAACTAGGCTTTGAAATAGGCTAGTGGACACGCTTGTCTCGGACAGATGGTAGAAACTAGGTTCTGATATAGGCTAGTGGACACGCTTGCCTCGAGACGATGATTATGTGGTGGCCCCGAAGTTTTTTCACCTGTTTGAAGTTTGGCCTCCTCACATGTATATGGTCTGCTGCCCTTCCAGCATCAGCTGAGACAACAGATGCTCCGGCACGCGGAGTCGATGGAGTCAACGCGACTGCAGTCCGAGGGCACCATTGAAAGTCTCAAACGCAAGCTCAACACACTACAGGAAGTGCTTTTCAACAACAACAACCATCTCTCATCAGATATTCACGCAATACATGAGTTGACAAGGTCAAGGTCAAACTCACCACCAAGGTCACCTTATGTAAGTTCTTATGTGGCTGTGGTTGCATTTTGCAGCTTTGTTTAAATCATCGTAAATAATCTTCCAAAACTTTCTGCATAAGTTTGCATTAAGGGTTCAAAACCCTTCAGAAGACTAGTGATTCATTTAGACAGGAATTGTCATCATCTCAAATCTTTTGTGAAGAACATGCATTGTTCTTGTTACTCAAAACTGAATTCTGCTTTCCAGTCTCGGAATAACTCTCAAAGTCCAAGAAGTCGGTTTAGCTATCTGGCAAATCGAAGGTCAAGGTCAAGGTCATCTGAAAGACTTAGTCCACTGATACCCGAAAGAGATTGTAAGTATGATGAATTAATAATGTATGTAATAAACAAATTCTCTGATCATAGCAGACAAAATTTAACATGTTTTGGAAAATTCAATTCATAATCTGGATACTTTAATGAAATTTGGGGTAATTCCTTTGCACATTTCTGACCGTATGAATTGCAACGAAAGAATAGAAAATGTTTAGGTTGGGTATCTTTTCTTCACTGTCAACAGTTTGTCTAAAACTAGTGAAAGATCAACGCCTCGTTTTGAAGGTGTATCAGTACACCTCTTGGCAATAGATATTTTGATCAAAATGATATTAATCTTGTTTCAATGTGTCCACTTTTGTATTTGTTTTCAATTTATTATATAATAAACTTCTTAATTTTATTAAATGTTAGGTCATTAAAAAATAAACCCTGCAGGATTCATCCTCAGACATTTTGCTCTGTTCTTTTTCATGCGTCTAACCTTGAGAGGCATTAATGTCAGACCAACATTTGCTTCAAACCCTGGTTTCTAATGACTCCAAAGTTAAATCAAACCAAGTTAGAAATCTTTTATAAGTGTCCTTTTGGGAGATTTATATCGCTTGTCAATGTTTGCCATTTGCAATTGCAATTTATATCAATATGAAAATTATATTTATGAAAATAATGATAAATTTGAAAATGAATTGATGGTTATGAAAATAATGTTATAATTATGAAAATAGTGTGATAATTATGAAAATGAATTAAGTTTAAAATGGGATAATTATGAAAATATGGTAATAACTATGAAAATATAGTGATGATTATGAAAATATAGTTATAATTATGAAAATGTTGGGATACACATGTAGTTTAGAAAAGGAATTGATAATAATAAAAACAAACTTTTTTTCAACGGTCTGAAGCAAAATTATTTTTTTAAGAATTTTTGGCGAAATGTAATTCTTTTTCAATAAATCCTAGCCCCTACCCAGAATATCCCCTATGGCTGTTTCTCTATGCTGGATAAGTTACTGAGATACCTTTGTAGCTGCAGTTGCCATACCTCAACATCCCTTCATCTCCTCATACTCTTAATGTTAGTACTGGGGACTGAAATGTATGGTGACTTTTCATGTTTCAGTGATGTGAAGAAATGATAAACATCTATCGTCTGTCTCCATGGTTACACAACAGGAAGTCACATGACAATCAGGAAGTGATGGTGGCAGACTCATTGTGCCTGTCACGGCTGGTCTGCGTGTTGTTTCCATTCGCTGGTGCCTATCTAAAGCATTTGTGTTGTTGCAGGTGTGAATGGGGTGTGTGTATGGATAGTTGGAATAGGATTGTGGCTGTCATACATGGGGACATAGGGATTTGAAAAGTGTTTGAACTCATCAGCAATATACCTTGTATACTGTATTCAACCCAGTAAGTGCCTACGTAACTTCTAGACCAATCTGTAAACTCTCTTTATAAATGCCCCTGAAAATTAACATGACTGTTTATATTTTCTTATGTATATTACAGATTCTTTACAGAAAACAGTAGCACATAAGGCTACATATTGTAACAATTATCAAAATGTTCCATAGTTTGTTCAGTACTATCTCTGACAACAATGGTTTTAATAAGTGCCCCTTTGGCAATTTTATACTCAGGCAAAAGTTCTTGTGATAAACACAAAGAGGATCGGTCAAACAATTGTACTGCTGTGTATGGAATTATATAACATAGAAAGAACAGTGTCTGGGGAAATGGTAACTAACAAGTCAATATAAGGAGCACTCCTATCATATGCAAATGTGTCATGTGACCAGAGAGGGTTCAGAGGCAAGTTCATACAAAAATCCATGTCACAGTAACTTTTGCATTTGAGTATATAAGCATCTTGTGTGCTCATGCCGAAATTGTTGATGATGATGATGATGATGATGATGATGCTCTTGTGTGCTCATGCTGAAAATGGTAATTTTGATGATGATGATGATGATGATTTGAAAAAATTATATTTGAACATTAAGATGCACTATATTGGCTAATGAGGGATGAGTGTCTGGGACAGTGTTTTGCTGGTCGAGTGTATGCGAGGTATCTCTACATGCAGTATTATAAGTTATTTTAATGTGTGTGTGTGAATGTTCATTCCTCTGTGTCTGCAGACACATCACAAACATGGTTTGTACAAGCTAGCTGTGATATTACTGTCTATATTTTTACCTATTTACCCATCCTTGATGTACTTCTAGTTCATATTACATATTGCAAAAGTGTTGTACTTTTTAACGTATAAATTGTACAGGTTTACTCTCAAGATTGTATTATATGTAAATAATTGTACATATTCTTGCTACAATGGAGGCCCTATCAGACTGTCAAATATTACGCATGGTCTGTAGAAAGCTTTTAAAGTGGAAAATATGTGGACTTGTCGATTGCTGACATTATACAATGTATTTTTAGTTGAAAATTTGTTGAATTACTTGTAACTGTTATAGCTGGATTTGATTTTTATTGCAATATCGAAGTCTGTGGGAAAAGACAGTAACAAAATGGAATATATATTTTCATAATTCATGTTACGATGGTTATCATAATTCATAATTACCTCTTTTGTAAAGCTTTAGCTTTAGGTGATACGAGTAAACATTAAAGTACCTCTGGAAAAATGATTTCCCAATTTGCCTGCTAAGGGCTTTTCTTTGAACCCCTATCAACACCTTTGAGTAATTAACCTACTTAGTATGGACAAGTTTAATATTGTTAGGTTAGTTTTACCATGCTGGCATAAACTAGAGATTTCTGTGGAGAATTACGTTTTGCGGACTGGTGTACGGCCGATGTATATCTGTCTCAGAGTTAAATTACTACAAACAGAAATGTAATTGTGTTTGTTGCACTTTGTATAGAATAACATAAAGATATATGAATGATTGTATCTGTATATCATGTATATATATCGTGAGTGTTGTGATATATTTTTACATTCCATATACATGTGTTCGCCATATTAGACTAAAAAGAAATAATAGTCTTGGTTCTCGTAATAAAATCATCATAAAGTCTGCAACACGTTTTGTCTTTATTTCCATTTTAATTTTTTTTTTTAAAATTCTAAATATCCACGTCTCAAACACACCACCCCGGCAGTGAAATGCTACAGTACTTAGAACAACATGATTTCCCTAAAATTATTGTAAACAAAATTTGGTCACATACTATCTTGAACAACAACCAAAAATGCCAACGCCCGCCGCACAGTAATTTTAAAAAGCCACTGCCTGAGAACCAATTCTATTATTTTTTACTCTGCTCCAAGTTCCCACACCCAAATTTCTAAGACCGAAGATTACATAACAGTTTGTACATTCCTCTGTATATTACAGATTGTTTTACTCGAGACTTTTATTGAAAAAGTTTTAGTTTATCGCCATTTGAAGTAAGTTTGTTCTCTACCGCTCAATCTCTGAAAATATATTTAACTAATGTTGTTATTGGGTTTAATAAGCACCCCATTTGTCAATTTTCCGGGTTGTGCTGATAACAATGAAAGCTGTGAGATGTTCTATATTTCAGTGGGCTCTTCTAGCTATATATGTTGTATTTTAGTATTATACATTGTAGGGGTGTCACGATAAATCGAAATTTCAATATATTGCTATTGGTAAGCACTTAAAGTCAATAAATCGATTGTTAAATCAGTTTCCGATTAATAGTATCGATTTTAGTCAGGAATATCGATAGTTTCGATTGTATTTACCATATCAATAAATACATGCAATGCTTGTCAAACTTGTTTTTCTTTTTATCATGAGTGGTAGTAATTCACACAGGCATGGTAAAGTGGAAGTTTCTTAAATTGTTAGGGTAAAGACAAAACAAATGAGTCATATCTCAAACTTTACTTTTTATTTGTTGTTATGGTTATCACATTCAAAGGAAACTTCAGTTCCAAGGTTTAATTCAACTCTAAAATCCATCTAAAATGATACACTGAAAACTATCGATATTTATCGCAATACTTGCTTGCAATAACAATAGTTATCACAATAGTTTCTTTCAATATCAATAGTTATCACAATAGTTTCTTTCAATATCAATAGTTATCGCAATAGTGATTTCCAGACCAATAGTCACCCCTAATACATAGACATGATATATTAGACACCTTTAACAACTTGGTGATTTAGCAGATACGTTTTAACCAATGCATCTTTTTTATATATGTTGCGTTAGTTATGAGCGAGATTATCTCACTTTTAGCACTATTCTGGCAGATATTAATGGGTCATGGCAGTATTTTCTTATTGATCGGGAGTTGAATTTATCAGATGCTGATGAGAATCCAGGTGTTGAATTAGTTAAGATCTGGTGATGCGTTATTCATTCCAATATGGACATCTCTTGTTATACAAGCACTGATGTATACAGTGTTCTGAGATAGGGAGGGTGTGTTATGAGATCACAGGTTAACATGCAGGTGCTCAGGGAGGGAGGGAGTTTGAGTTTATGCCGCTTTTAGCAATATTCCAGCAATATCACGGCGGGGGACACCACAAATGGGCTTCACACGTTGTACCCATGTCGGGAATCGAACGAGCGAACGCTATAACCACCCCACAAGTGCTGAAGATAACTGCAGATACTTTGTGAAAAAATTAGTTATTGTTAGTTTTTTGATCACCAAATGATTTAGGCCTTGTTTTCGTTTTTTGCTCGTTTACAGATCGGCTGACCTTAAACATGTTAAAAACAAACACTTCACACAAGAATTAAGGATAGAATGACAAGGGTTTTTTATACTGTGATGGTAAGATCACACATTTATAACGAGAAATAACTCGTAATTTCGAGGAAACAATTGAAATAACGAGAATAAATTAAAAAATTCGAGTGTTTGAAATAAGCTTGAAATAATAAGTAAAAATTTGTAAGGACGAAATAATAATCTAAGCAATGAGAAAAACCTCGAGGCAACGAGAAAATCGAAATATCGAGAAATTAAACAAATAAAAATTTGATATAGATTTTAAATAACGAGAAAATATTCGAAGTAAAGAGACAGTACTCGAAATTTTGATAACGAGAAATTTAGCTAAAAAACAAACTAATGCTTCCCAAGTGGCATCATAGGCTTTCGTAGGTTTCAACTTCATAAATCTTCTAGTTTCAGAGGAGATGTCGACAATATAATATTCCATTATATGACGGCGATCTGTAAATAATCGAGTCTGGACCAGACAATCCAGTGATTTACATCATGAACATCGATCCACGCAATTGGGATCGATGACATGCATCAACCAAGTCAGCGAGCTTGACCACCCGATCCCGTTTGTCGCCTTTTACGACAAGCATAGTCGCCTTTTACGGCAAGCATGGGTTGCTGAAGACCTATTCTACCCCGGATCTTCATGGGTCCCTTATTAAAGGTTTATTGTGGGTTCCTTCCCAAGACGTCTCCGAACACAGCAGGATGCAATACTTACACATAGAGAGTGAGTGAGTGAGTGAGTGAGTTGGGTTTAACGCCGCTTTTAACAATATTCCAGTTATATCGCGGCGTGTCAGCTTAATGTGGGAGGAAAGCCCGAAGTGATGCAGGTCTCAGACGTTTACCACTTCGGTGAAACCCACAAGCACGGGTATGGTGCTGACAAACCTAGAAACATAATCGGAGCGAACCGGGATTCGAACCCACAATCATAGGTTTCTGGCGTGCCCAAGGGACGCAACTCAGCACAGCTACACATAGAGAACATATCCGATGAAACCGACCAGCAGGGACACAATGATCACCCCACAACACACTCCCACAATCATCGCAGCGTCTGGAAGCAAATAACAAATCAATATCACAAACTAAACTTAGGAAACTTATTAGTTATCCGTCACCAAAAGTTACTTGAAATACAATTTAACCTTGTTGAAGAAAGGACAATAACAACTTACATGCAAGCTATATATAATATGTCTCGGAAAAATATTATTAAATATTTGTTCTTTCCATTTCATTGATGTCAGGTATATTTGAAGATGGTGGTTTCACCAAAGTATTTGAGGGATTTTCCTCGCGCATCAAGTTGACACTCGATGGAACTCCAACACTGTGCGTAAAGCCAAAATCACTCACTGTATCATAGAATGGATATTGCTTAAACACAATACTAATTTTGTATTGCTCAAATCGCACGAGTAAAAAAAGGGTCTATGTGATTGTTAGTGTGTGGCACAATAAGTCGAACACACAACTCCATGGCCATTACAGAAACGCAACGATACATAACTCAGATTTTGTAGGTTTGCATATTATGGACTTGATACAAAATAGCAACACCTTATCGAAGTGGAGAGGAGACAGGCAAATGGTTGAATTTCGGAATTTCAGTTCAGAATGGTTATTTGCATGTCGATTGCTCCATCAGGTACCCAAGTGGTCACCCAGTCCCATGACTATAACTCGCATCAACGTGTTCCTGAAGGATTCACCTTGGCTTAACATTGTGCACAAGCACCTGCTCAATTGTAAAAGTATAAATTACAACAAATGCACTTACGCTCAAGTTGCATTTTTATAGTTAAATATAATACTTGTACATTCACAGAAGAACTACTTATACAAGTCACTCACTGACTGACGGACTTTGAAGTGGAGTTTGACCACTAATTGTTGGTATCGCCCCTGAAAACATGAGGAAATATTTAATAAGTTGAAACCATGACTGCCATTACAAATGTAACATTGAAGACAAAATGTTCCTTTAATTCCCTTTTCCAGTAAAACATCAGCGAATTTGGGATGAATCATAAAAGAAAACAAGTGCCAGATGTGTTATCAATCTTTGATTATTCATTGTAGTAGGAATATATCTAGTATGTACAAACACCTTCGGATATACATGTACATGGCTATGTAAATATACATGCATGGCTCAACTTTAGAGGCATTGAAATAAGGGCTTACTTACGTGGATGATCTGGAGATTTAAAACTGAAGCCTCCATTGTCGATGCGATAATTACTGTATCCCAGGACACTGAAGGAGGTATTTGAGCGGATAAACGTTGAGGAACCAACTGTACATGTCCCTACTTTATATCTTGTCCCAGGGATTGGTGTCCAGTCCACGTCAATATTGTTCACTGTAGATCCGAAGCGACGTTCAACGTGCACTTTGTTATTTCCTTTATCTGTCAGTATTTGTAAAGTACCACCATAGGTTAGTGTACTTTGTTTTGTGTGGTATTTAACGGGTGGTAAGACAGTGAACAAACCTTGCTGGAAGTACCCGCTTGGCCCTGCAACAATACACAACGTTGTCATAACCGGATGTGTGGTGTTGAAGTAGAGATGCGTACGGGGTCCATATCGCTTTTTGTACACCCGTGTATCACCAACAGATACTGTAGAGCCGCCATTGAACCTGATCTGAGTGTCACTGTGGTCGGTGACGACCTGAAGATGGTAGGGAACTGTGATATCGTTCCGGACTATTATCACGAATTGCTACAACATATTCTTGTCCATGGTGGCTGTTCGGGAGAAGTTGTTCATAGGCAATCAGACGAATGTAAGGAGCAGCTGTATATATCACACTGTAGACGGCTATAGTCTCTTCAGCAGCTACAACTGTTCCGGTGAGATCAGATGAACTGTTGATTGTGAAAGTTTGGTACTCCATTAGTGTGACGCTGAGCGTGTCTCCGTGGGTGTACGTTTTGTTGTCATAGGTTACATCACCATCCAGTCTAAATGTGATGTCCACATTCGTCTTCTTGCTGTGCGTGGCAATCACCATTTATGAGATGTAGCCACCAGAAGGATGAAGAAGTCATGACGTATTTTGTCCCTAAAGCGGATATAGGGAGTGGAAAGAAACGAGTGAAGCCACTGAATCCTCTGATCTGAATCTCATTACTTTCTACATGGACAAGGATAGTTTTATTTTGAATACCATTTGTTGTGTGTACAGAATATTGGGGGTAGAAATAGTCAGTGTTGAATGGTTTGACTTGTCGAGACCAGATCTTCCCTGTGTACGGATCTTGTACCTGCCATTGTCCTCCTTCCTCTCTAACTGATGCATGTATCTCAGGGCTGTATTGAAAACTTGGGAGTGCCATCAGGTATGTTCGTCCTAAAGACACACCTACTCAAGAAAAACAGGAAGTGTAGTCAATTATCACTTCTAATGTAAACTGTGGTAGAATAGCTTTTCATCTGCATTTGGTTTTATTTTAGTACCCTTGGTACTATCTTTCTTTGATTCGCATCCAATCATCACAAAATGTGACATACAAAAGTGCACACTTGTTATTAGGATTAAAGTGTTTCATTGAAAGCAACACGACATATTTGATTTGCTGGAGATTGCAGAGATCAGTGAAACTGTCTCATATACTGAACCGCAAAAGAAACGTCACCCCAAGTTACATTGCATAAAAAGTTGTCATTTAAATATCTGGGTAATTTTTGTCTAAGTTTGTAAAATTTAACATTACCTTGTCCGGAAAAATGAAATTTGATGATAAAAAGACTAAGCAGATGACAATTAAACCGATCGCCAAAACGCATCACTGCAACGGCCATAGTAAACCGATGCACGTGAGTTCCGTGCAAATTGAAATGCACATGTGTTACCCCATTTCTTGCCCTATAAAAATCCACCCAGATCGGATAACATTCATTCGTTATTGAATTGCTACCACATGCCAACATTGACAAGAAATCAGCGACACCAAGCCTTTGGACGATTGCAAGTTGGACAAACCGCCCGGCAAGTAGCCAATGCATTTCAAGTCCACGTAAGATGAGTGAGTGAGTTGGATTTAACGCCACTTTTAACAGTTTTCAAGTTATATCGCGGTGGGTCAACTTTATGTGGGAGGAAAGCCTGAAGTGATACAGGTCTCAGACGTTTACGACTTCGGTGAAACCCACAAGCACGGGTATGGTGCTGACAAACCTAGAAACATAATCAGGGCGAACCGGGATCCGAACCCACAATCATAGGTTTCTGATGTGCCTAAGGGACGCAACTCTGCACAGTGAAATGCGGCGCCTTAGACGACTGTGCCACACAGGCCCCCGTCCACGTAAGGACCATATACAGGCTCCAGCAAGGGTACCAGACCACCAACACTACAGATGACCGACCACGTAGTGGAAGACCAAGGGTCACGACCCGACGTCAGGGTCGTCGAATTGTGGGACAGCATCTTTAAGATCGCTTTGTTACTGCCGCGGAAACTGCTCGACAGACCATGGGGACACACCAGCGACACATTAGTGCGGATACCGTGCGTCGACGATTGACGATTGACAGGTCACACCGAGGACCCATTCTGACACCACGTCATCGCCGGGACCATCTGCAGGTTGGCAACACAGCACCAGCATTGGCGTCACCAGCAGTGGAGAAGAGTCCTCTTCTCAGACGAGAGCCGTTACTTTATCTCAACAGCAGATGGCAGAGAGAGAGAGATGCTTGTGTTGTTGAGATGGACTTGTGGGGTGGTCCAAGCATCATAGTGTGGGGTGGAATTGGTCTTGCATAGAGGGTTGGCCCTGTGGTCTTCCAGAACATCGGTCCAGGGAGAGGCAAGGGTGTCACAGCAGCTCGGTACAATGATCAAGTTTTGAGACCACACGCCATACCTCATTTAGCACGTTGCTGCAACTACGAGTTTCAGCATGATAACGCCCGGGCCCACACTGCGAGAGCAACAAGAGACTTCCTCCAGCAGAATGGCATCAGAACCATGCAGTGGCCTGCCCTCAGTCCCGATGTAAATCACATTGATCACCTGTGGGACAAGACTCAAAGACGGCTGAATGACGTCCGCACAAGTGCCTATGGCCTTCATCAACCGCCTCATCCATTCCATGTATCGACGTTGCACGGCAATCATCAATGCACATGGCGGACACATGAGATACTGACTTGTGATACCATTTTCTCAGAGACTAGTGTTGTGTTTCACTTTAAGAACATTTGACACTTTAATTTCAACCTTGATGATCCATTTTGCCAAGTTTCATCTTTTTAATATGTCTCAAAGTATGTTTACAGCGTTTGGACAAATAAGTGACGTTTCTTTGGCGGTTAGATCGATGCATAAAGGTTCAGAGTGACAAAAGCACTATCCACAAGACTATGACAAGTGGAACATGCTCCTAAAAGTCAACTTTCCCTTTATGTCAAGCGACATTCCATCAGCTTGAGGGGCATTTCGCGTCTACATTTTACAACTTTTGAGATACAACTGAGCATGCTCTTTCCTCAAAGGTTTAAAAAAGCATCATACGACGCTTGCTTGAAAGTTGACTGAACGGGGTCACAACATTCAAGGCCTCAAATGTTTCAAGAAGTTTATGGTTCAAATGTGAAAGACATTTCCAAACTTGACGTTTTAATTCCAAAATTGATGTCCAATGCAATTCACCATTTTGACTTTTACCACATGGTCCTGTTTGTTTGACAGAGGAGGAACAGATGCTTCTGTATGATTATGGGAAGGGGGTTGTCGCATTATTTTCAAGTGAATAAAAGTGTCAAACAAATAACAATAATCATAAATAATACCAGCTAAAAGAGTCAATTGTACGATTCCGTCTACATCATAAGCATATGTTTATGAATGACTACCACATAGTGATGACACCAGGTGTTCGCGAAAAGATCAGTGTACCTCCCCCTCCCCTAAACACATGCAAGTGCAAGTCAATTATTCACGTGAGAAAACACCGGAACATATTATAGTAATAGTCAAAATAAGGCATTGCATCTGGCATTTTAATGAAACTTAACACATACCTCTGAAAGATTTTGTTGCTGCTTCCTGCAGTGACAAGGTGTAGCGGTACAAGTAATAGGGAGTTGATCCAGTATTATACATCAGGACAGTAAAAGGGTGGTCAGAGGAAAAGGAGGTATAAAAACTGGAATCTGCCGATGAAACAAGTCCTATTTTGTAGCCACTGCCTGATATTTCCCCCAATTCCACTGTTCTTCTCTATAGTAGATAGGTCTATAGGCCCTATCGCCAATTCAGAAAACAAGCAAGACTGAAGACTGTAGTGAAAGTTTATATCAAAGTTCAGTTCATATTTCATAGCGTGTTGAAGTCTCACTTGTGACAGATTGACTGCAATAAATAAGAAAATATAGCATGACATAATGGTATTTTACATTGTGATACTATTACAACCTTATGTAACAAACTTCACCAATAAAGATATATTTTTACAAAGTCTACAACTTTGAAATTCTGGAGAACCGAAACATATCAGTCAAGTCATATAACCAATATTTCAATAAATAAGCATTTACTGTTAAATAATAAGTTTGAAAAGCCCTCACAAAACAACCTGTTGCAAAATCTATTTTTAACACCTCGTGCAAAGCGAGCGAGTTTTGAATGCAGCAAACAGCTTCGAAAGCCTTGTGAAAATACAGACTAAATAACGTGACTGAATACTATAGAAAGTGCTGCTTATAAGTTAATAATACTAACACAAAATGCTTCCAAGCAAAGACTGCTAATAAAGTAATTCATACCGTTTGTAGACCACCTATTCTTCCAAAAGAATAACCCACATGGCAATGATGGCAGGCAGGCCAGCGACATACTTCCAAAATAAAACCTACCAGCAGTTATCCCCCTTTGTAACCACGAAAATTGCTACCCGCTAAAAAACAAACTTGACAATAAATTACTGCTATTTGCACTAGGGTTAATCATAGCAATTCTCCGACAATCTATCGGGAACACATAAATACCAAATAATAATTTTATCATTTTGGCCGTAACACACTGGCCCCTTAATTGGGATGATTAAATCATACCTATTACAAAATATGAACACAACAGGCCAAATAATGAATCTTGGAGAAATATTTCCATATGAAATGTTCGCTCAGTCAATATTGTGTCTCATTCGAAGACACTTTGTTACCTTGGTAACCAAATGTTCACCGACAATCACAGGATTGCAACAACAGACAGCAATTGCCCTAGGAAAGTCGATTCTAAGCAAATGTCCACTTAGAGGTAAGTTTAAAAGGTCACCACAATGTCACAATGACCTATGCCTTCAATTCACAGTCTGCTTCCAACAGTAAGCACAGCTTATCAATGGGACGAACCAGTTCTGACGACTTGGTTCTCACTTTAACACTGCGAACAAAGCCTCTGTTATCTGGAAATGTCTCCACTACTTTGCCCATAGCCCACATATTTCTTGGTGAGGAATCCATAAGAAGGACAATATCCCCAACACATACATTTTTCTTTGGTACTAACCACTTTCGCCTTTCTTGTAGCAATGGCAAGTACTCCTTGACCCATCTTCCCCAAAAGATATCGGCAAGATACTGTACTTGACGCCACTTTCGTCTCGCAATATTGTCATCCTTGTGAAACATGCCCGGGGGTAAGACTTCTCCAGCTGTATGTAGTAATAGATGGCTTGGTGTAAGAGGTGTCAGGTCATTTGGATCAGACGATAACTCTGTAATTGGTCTGCCATTCAATATAGCCTCAACTTCACAAAATAAAGTTTGCAATGCTTCATCATCCAAATGGACTACTTGAGTATGTAGTAAGGAATAGAGTACCTTTCTCACTGAGCGTATCAAACGTTCCCACACACCTCCATGGTGAGATCCCAGGGGAGGATTGAACTTCCAGCTAATGTGTTTCTGCAAGAGCTCTTTGCAGATCTGTTCATGATTCCATGAATTAATTGATTCTCGAAGCTCTTTTTCACACCCTACTAAATTTGTGCCATTATCTGATCGAATAACTTTCGGCATACCTCTTCTGGCAACAAATCTCCTGATGGCGTTAATACAAGAACTTGTGTCGAGGGTACACGCTACCTCGAGGTGAATTGCCCGTATCGATAAGCAAGTAAAGAGTACTCCATATCGTTTGACAAGTGATCGACCTCGCTTGACATAGAATGGTCCAAAGAAGTCCATGCCAACCCGAGTAAAGGGTGGCTCTTCAGGAGTCAGTCGGTCGTCGGGTAGATTTGCCATCTTTTGGTTTCCTTCATGTGCTCTATACCTTCTACAAATCACACATTTGGATAACAGTCTCTTAATGATGGATCCAGCACCAGGAATCCAGTACTTCGGACGCAATGTGCTAAGCATACTATTCTTCCCAAGATGACCTACTTCCTTGTGAATATCCATAAGTAGCATGGTAGACGCGGTATCCTCTCTCGGCAACAAAATAGGGTGCTTTGCATCATAGGAAATATCTGCATGATCAAGACGACCTCCAACTCTTAGAATACCATCAATGATGATAGGGTCTAACTTGTATATAGCACTTGATCTCTTGACAGATTTACACTGCCCATGTTGTGATGATCTTAGTGCTTCTATCTCGCTTGAGAAATGCTGATGCTGTATGTAGCTGATCAATGATTTTTCAGCTTCATTAATCAATTCTGGTGTCAACATGGTCAAAGGCAAGGACTCCATCCCATTCCAAACCATTTTGTTTCCAACTGTGTTTGAACTTTTCAACCTTTTCTTTCTCACACAGTGATGGAGATAACTTCTTACAAGTAGAAGGCAAGCTGTAGCACTTTTCAGTTTGGCCCAACTTGAATAGTAGTTCAAAAGCTTTGTCATGGCATCTTGTGACTTTTTGACAATGCTAGCATGTACAGGCTTCTTTATCTTCACTTCAGCATCATCCTCACTTAAAGAAAGTGAGAACTGCCTATCTCGTGGCCAATCAGCCTCTAAATTCCACAGAAACTGTGGACCATGAATCCAGTAGTCTGCTTTAAGGAATTGTTTCATATTCAAACCTCTTGATGCTGCATCTGCTGGATTTCGTTGTGAATCAATGTACCTCCACTGTTCTTTCTTGGAACCTTCTCTGATCACTGTAATTCGATTGGCGACAAAAGTGTGGAATCGTGCTGTTTCGTTGGTTACGTAGCGTAAAACAGCCATACTGTCTGTCCAAAACCATACTCTGTCAAACGAGTAATCTATGTCGGCAAGTATCTGTGTGCTTAGACGGACCGCCACAGTTGCTGCAGTAAGTTCCAATCTTGGAATAGTCATCTTCTTCATAGGAGCGACACGTGATTTTGAAGTGATAAGTGTACAATGTGATTCATTCTTCGCATTGCAGAGCCGAAGGTACGCTACTACCCCATATCCATATTCACAGGCATCTGAGAACATATGTAACTCACACCACGTTACATCTCCGAATTCTGATGGTTTGTAACATCTTGGTATAGACATAGTTTCTACTTGTGGAAGGCAATCCAGCCACTGTATCCAACTAAGTTGACAATCTTCGGGTATTAGTTCATCCCAGCTGTTTCCTTGACAACAGAGATTCTGTTGCAGAAGTTTGGCTTTCAAAATAAATGGAGCAGCGAATCCCAGTGGATCATATACAGAACTGATGACAGATAGCAGGCCTCTTCTGGTATGTGGCTTGTCCTTGATCTGCATTTTAAATCCAAAAGTATCTGACTCAACTGACCAATACACACCCAAGGCACGTTCAGACGGGATATCTTCACATGACAAATTCAGGTTTTTGACATCCTTGGCTCGTTCATCAACAGGTACAGATTCTAACACCGCGTGATTGTTACTAATCCATTTTGTCAGTCTGAATCCTCCGAGAAGACACAAAGAGCGTGCATCATGGATAAGTGAAATGGCCTTAGCTTCATTAGCAACTGATGATAGGTAGTCATCCACATAAAAACTCTTCATAATTCTGTCTGCAAGATCTGCGTCAAACACTGTTTGATCGATAGCTGTTTGTCTAAGTGCTGCATTTGAGCAACTGGGTGAAGAGATAGCTCCAAATAAATGTACCAACATTCTGTAGACAACTGGTTCTCTAGAAATGTCTCCATTAGGCCACCAGTAAAAACGTAGACAATCACAGTCTTCCTTAGGTACCTTCACTTGATAAAAGATTGATTCTATGTCGGCCATTATAGCTATTGGTTCCTGTCGAAAACGTAGAAGAATGCCAGTCAAACTATTCATCAAGTCTGGACCACTTAGAAGCTGACCATTCAAAGACACTCCTTCATATGTAGCAGTACAGTCAAAGACGACACGTATCTTGTCAGGCTTGCGAGGGTGGTATACCCCGTGGTGTGGTATATATACCAGACTCTACCGTCCTCCCTGTCCAACTCCTCGTCAGGAACTCTCTCCGCATAACCCTTGTCAAGAATGTTTGCCATGAAATCTGTGTAGTCTTTCTTAAATTCAATGTTCTTTGTTAGTTTCCTCTTCAAAGCACCAAGTCGCTGCTGAGCTTGATTGTGGTTGTCTGGCAGTTTAACATCTTTCCTGAATGGAAGATTCAGGTAATAATGACCATCTTTTTGTTCAATAGTATCATGCATTTTCTTCATAAATCTCCTATCTTCCTGGGAGTATTCTTTCTTATCATCTGCTATACGTTCAGAGAAGTCAAAGGTCATTGATTGCCTAACCAGGTGCTCAAGTTGTTCAACTTCTTGAATGGCAAGTACTATGTTCTGTTGACAAAACAAGTTGTGTGCTGTTCCTCTGTGGACTCCATGTTGTCTGAAAATCTAACAACATTCCACACAATCCAACCTAGCATAGTCTTTGCTGCATGCAGGGTGCCACGAGGACCTGTTTTTAATTCAAATGGTGTGTAAGCATCGGGGACATTGTTTCCAATTAATAGTCCAATTCCTGCATCCAACTCTGGAAGCTCTAGGTCACTTAAGTGAGACCATTGAGAAATATCATTCTCTGTAGGTATGTGACTATTTGACACAGGCATCATAGCTTTAGTGTAGACCTTTGGCAGTCTGATCGAGTTCTCCATTTGTAAATCACAAACTTCCAGTCCATTAATAGCATAGGTCTGCATTGTATGTGGAGTTCCCATAGTTTCTATGGTGATTTTCATTCTTTTCCCTTGAACACCAAGTTCCTTTCTTAACTTCTCTGTACGGAAGGAGACGCTGCTCCCTGGGTCCAGAAATGCATAGGTTTTCACTGTCTTCAAACCATCCTTCATCTTGACAACCACGGGAATGATAGCCATAGCACAATCAATGTCACTGATCCCCCTTATCAGAACCACATGGGCAGGAACTTGCAATGGTCTTTTCACTTGTCACGGAATGGTCTGTCTTAGAGTTCTGTTCAGAGTTTCGAAAGTCTTGGTTCTCCATATGCAGTAAAGTTTGGTGCCGACCTTGACACTGATTACACCTGGCTTTGAAATAACAAGTCCTACTAAGATGACCTCTCTTAAGGCATCTGAAACAAAGACCATTTGTTTTCAGGAAAGAAATTCTTTCTGCATAAGGTTTTACTGTTAACTTCTCACACCTCACAAGACTGTGCTGTTGGGAATAACAATACAAACAGGGTTTTCGCAATGATCTGGTTTCAAAGGGGTATAAGCTAACATTCCTGCCATTCTGATTACCAGTTGTGTTTTCATCTTATGTCTGTTCCTCTGTCTCAAGTGTATTAACCTGACTAGCAGCAAAGGTATACTTAGTCTTGTTTGCAGATACTGTTTTCTTGTGCACCATCTTTCCTGTGTTCTCGTCCTTTCTTTCTTTTCCAAACATGGGATCATTCGCTTTTCTGGCCTCATTCTTCACAAAGTCCACTAGATTGTCAAAATTTACAGTTCTCTTCCGCTCTCTCAAGTTCTGTACTACACCCCTGAACTTCTCCTGATACTGAGAGGGTAGTTTTCCAACTATTCTCTTAATGTTCTCAGAAAAGTCAAGTACTCTGACATAAGGCATACTCTGCACTGCATTTTGACATTCACACAGGAAAATTGAGAAATCATCAAGAGCTTTGGCATTATCAGCTTTAATAAGTGGCCAATCTAACACTTTCTTCACAAAGGCATTCACTATGGTCTCTTCATTTCCATAGCGTTCTTCAAGTTCTTTTAATGCAGCTGGACATCCCTGCTCCGAATCTAAATAGCCATAGCCGCTGACAATCTTGTTCGCTTCCCCAGAGGTGAACTGCTCTAAATAGTTCATCTTTTCATCCTCACATTCTGAATTCATCACAATTTTAGTTCTGAATTGTCTCATGAATTTGCGGTACTCGAGTGGATTCCCGCTAAACTTTCTGATGTCAGGAACTGGTTTCCGCAATTGTCGAACCACCGACAATATAACCTCGTCAGTATGAACAGGTGGTGAGGAAGATACACTTTCTTGTTCGTCAGGCGACTGAACAAAGATACGACTACCACGACGTCTGGATGTGTTCCGTTCTGAATGTCTCCTCTCCCTATGACCTAGCTCATGCTCTTCTATGTCGTTTCTTCCATCACGACGTCTGGATGTGTTCTGACCTGTATATCTCCTCTCCCTATGACCTAGCTCATGCTCTTCTATGTCGTTTCTTCCATCACGATGGCTGGATGTGTTCTGACCTGTATATCTCCTCTCCCTGTGACTTAGCTCATGCTCTTCTAAGTTGTCTGTACCATCATACCGATCAAGAACAGACTTCTTCGCCTCTGTGATAGCTAGTTCTGTGTTCAACTCAAGTTTTTCTTCTTCAATCTTAAGTTTCAATTTCCTAAGTTCTAGATCCTGCTTTCTCTCTAATGCAGCTGCCCTTGCCGACAGTTCGGCACTCTTCTGTTCCTCCCTGAGCAGTGCTGAGGCTACTGAACTCACCCTGGAAACAAGTGATCTGTTACTTCTACTTGTCCTGGACCTTACTTCATGCCTCTCCAAATTAACAGATTCAATGCGTTCTTTGTCCTTAATTTGTAGCCATGTAGTAACTCTATGTTTGACTCTTTGTTCTTAAAACCATTTTGAAGTCTGGCACTATGTCACACTGCAAACATAATTCTTCATAGTCACACTTGGATTGCATAAACTCTTCATATGTGAATAGCCAGTCTCTATAAGCACCTTGTACATAACAATAATCATCTTCATTGAGCATCAAAGAATCAATATGTTCTTCTACTTGTTTGAACTTCTTACAAATACCACATATTTTCTTTTCTTTTGATTCCATGCGGTATTGAAGACCTTTCTCTGTGTCTTTTCTAATCCTAGCCCCTGCTCTACCATCAGTACTTGTGAGATTATCATCATCGGTCTGAGATTTCTTTTCGTCGTTACTCATGTTTGGGTAAAACGTCAATATTTGTTCTTCTCTATAGTAGATAGGTCTATAGGCCCTATCGCCAATTCAGAAAACAAGCAAGACTGAAGACTGTAGTGAAAGTTTATATCAAAGTTCAGTTCATATTTCATAGCGTGTTGAAGTCTCACTTGTGACAGATTGACTGCAATAAATAAGAAAATATAGCATGACATAATGGTATTTTACATTGTGATACTATTACAACCTTATGTAACAAACTTCACCAATAAAGATATATTTTTACAAAGTCTACAACTTTGAAATTCTGGAGAACCGAAACATGTCAGTCAAGTCATATAACCAATATTTCAATAAATAAGCATTTACTGTTAAATAATAAGTTTGAAAAGCCCTCACAAAACAACCTGTTGCAAAATCTATTTTTAACACCTTGTGCAAAGCGAGCGAGTTTTGAATGCAGCAAACAGCTTCGAAAGCCTTGTGAAAATACAGACTAAATAACGTGACTGAATACTATAGAAAGTGCTGCTTATAAGTTAATAATACTAACACAAAATGCTTCCAAGCAAAGACTGCTAATAAAGTATTTCATACCGTTTGTAGACCATCTATTCTTCCAAAAGAATAACCCACATGGCAATGATGGCAGGCAGGCCAGCGACATACTTCCAAAATAAAACCAACCAGCAGTTATCCCCCTTTGTAACCACGAAAATTGCTACCCGCTAAAAAACAAACTTGACAATAAATTACTGCTATTTGCACTAGGGTTAATCATAGCAATTCTCCGACAATCTATCGGGAACACATAAATACCAAATAATAAATTTATCATTTTGGCCGTAACATCCACTGCAATCTGGTATTGGTTCCTTTTCTGAATCACAACCGAAGCTCTCTTCTGGGTACAAATCTTGAGACCATGATGATACATCAGATATGGCACAAATCCGACGGTGTGATTGACCAGAGCTCCAGATAAGCTGCGTATCTGCGTAAAATACGCATCAGAAATGCAGAAGTACGCTGTAAAAAAAAATCCAAGCGTATGAAATACGCAACGAACATTACAGATAAGCTACAAAAATAAAACTTGTGCGTATCATCAAAATATTGTGAAGTAACCCTGCATATTAGATTAGCAAATCAGCAACTTATTTTGAAATTATAAACGGCATCCCGTCAACCTTGCCAAACTCCACGATGACAGTTACATCATGATCATTTGCCATCACACTTTCTTGTGGAAGTATCTTGGTATTTTTTAGTCCTATAAAGCTCTCGAACCCACACGACACCAGTTTGCAGGGACTAGATGTATAGTGTTTTTAAATGTTTAATTTAAATACCCACATGTGTAAAAGCTAGTGGGTAACAGAAATTTGAATACCCAGATAGAATTACTGATACCAAATGATTTTAAAATGCATGGGTAAAATACCCACAACACCAAAAGCTTATCTGGAGCTCTGTTGACATACGATTGCACAGGTGGAATGGTAGCAAAGACACTTTTCGCACCATCTCGTCTAATTAGTGTCACCATAACCGGTCGCGCGGCACTTACATGAAGACTCCCGTACAGTGGTCGCTGATAGAAACGTTTCTGACCAAGGGGAAATGCTGCGCCACTATTGTCACGTTGCTCTTTGGTCACCTGAAGTTGGCTATATCTTACAGGAGTATCAACAACAACAACAAATTCCTGGCCGTAATGTTTGACAGGGAGTAGTTGATCATATGATGTATATGTGTTTTTGTAAATTATCCCAGAATAGACGGCTATGCTTTCTCTCGCACTGATCACAGGTCCATTGATATCATACTGGGTGAGTATCGTCAGTGTTTGATAGGGACCAAGGCCAATGGAAAGACCGCCGTCACTGTAACTTTGACCGTTGACGTTTACATACCCTTGTATCATTCTCAAAATGATCTCCACATCGGTGCTTTGATTCTGATACTCCCCAGTAAACTCAACATCAGATGGCACTATGTACTTGGTTCCTAGTACAGATATTGGTAGGGAGAGAACCTACTTTCACCACGTACTACTATCAGCATATCAGCACCGCTGGCACTTATAATAATGGCCTTGGGTTCAATAGCACTTTCAATCTTCATTTTGTCATCAATAGTCACTGAGGTAGAACCGAATTATCTACACTGTGTTGATGTTCCATATGCAAAGGGAGGGTACTGTACCTGTAAAAGACCTCCAGTCTCTCCAGCTATTGCATGAACATAGGTGTATCTCGTCTTGTATGCCATAACTGCCAGGAAGTCTTCACCCGTTGAAGTTAAAACAAGATTACAAAGCCGCGTATATTCCAACCATCCTGTACAGAAGGAGGTGCTCAAAGAACCAATAAAGGATAAAACGAAGTCGGATAAAATAAAACGTGTAACCAACACGCTTGTAATAAATAACCCGATGTGACCCGATGTTGATAAAACATCAACGTTAGAGAATAACGATTATCCGCCCACGCAGATTTCACCAGGCTCTTTAAAGGCAAAAGATGAAAATGATATAAATGGGTTATTTGTAGATGACACTAATTGTTCGCGAAAGGATACGCATGTCCTGTCCTACCGGTTGGACCAGCAAAACAAAATAAAAAAACACTCTTTTTAGCTGTCACATTTCAGACCAGATATTTCTTCGCCTGTGTTTTCTTTTCAGAAGAACCAAGTGCTGTTTTGATTTATTCTCTGAATATAATATTGTAAACATTTCATTCTGTCTACATTTTGTGACAAGGATAAGGCTCACGTCATTTTGTGTTTGTTTGTTGTTAAACGCTGCACTTAGCAATATTCTAGTTGTATAACCAGTACCCCATGCTTGTCATAAGATTCATTTAAGATTATTGAGTGGTCCGACTTTGTGATGTTGACGATTATATTTCATGTTGCCCGAAGGAGTTGATCATTGCTCGAGCATTCAGTTAATGGTTGAATGGTCCAGGTCCATTATTTTATTTGTAAGAAAAGACAAACCAGTGTTTGATACTGTGAGCGACAATCCACGCCGTCGAGGGGCGTTGACACGCTATCAACCATGTCAGCGAGTGTGACAACCTGATTCACTGAGCCGACACAAACGACAAACAGAACTTGCTAGGTTTCAAGTTTCTTAGGCATCAATTTTTGACGATATTTCCAAAACACATAAGTATAAATCGAGAACGTAAGGGCCACGGGCTTAAAACTCAGTCAGTCAGTCGGTCGGTCTGTTGTCGAGCGTATGTCATGACAAATGAACTTCAGTAATATCAAAGAAAGAACAGGGTAATCTTGAACTTCTTTTGTGTAGAACATATTTCTCAAAGATCGGGGCTCGTCTCCATTACTTTTCAGAATGGCGGATTCACCGACTTCTATACTGAATCTTATTTAGCAGCATCATGAAACGTTACTGCTCTTAGTTTTTTCCGTTTTTCTAAAAATTCCAATAATTGAAGGGCTAATTTCCATAGCACAACTCATGTACCATTTGTTTTTTCCACAAATGTTTTCTTCTATATATATTTTACACTGAAACAACGGAAAATCAGTGTATCCGACGATAGCCACTGCCTCCTGTGATCTTTCCACAGTAACACTTCCATCCTGATTTGGCAAAATGTACCATTCAGCTAGTAGCATATTATTCAGGTTTTTAGCACGCTATCAACCATGTCAGCGAGTGTGACAACCTGATTCACTGAGTCGACACAAACGACAAACAGAACTTGCTAGGTTTCAAGTTCCTGAGGCATCAATTTTTGACGATATTTCGAAAACACATAAGCATAAATCGCAGACAATTATGCACAAATTTGATGATACATTACATGGACCAGGTGCACTTTGATGTTGTGTGTCATCATTTGAATTTAAGGGAAAAATATTTTGAATTTCAGTTGTCTTCTAAGTTTCAGTTTCGTTTCAAAGTCTACAGAAACAAGTTCCATTTTTCAACTGAGCTGCAGACCCGTTCTTACCACTGACACTTTGCATTGCCAGAAGGAGCAGCGCCAAAGGAAACATCTTGAAAATCTTGAAATGCTTTCTTTCCATTCCAATCACCTGAATGAGCAATGGTTCTTTTCAATATACAACAAAGTTCCTTAGATGGCAATGTCTAAATGTATATCATTATTTTCAGAATCATAACTTATTAAAAATTGCAAACTAATTTCTTTTTAATATATATGGTGCTTTGTGTGCTTCTTTATTAACACTGCATTAAAGCATGGCTTCTTTATTTCCTAACGGACAGTAACTAACCAAGACTTTCATTGAACCAACACATAAACCTTTCAAACATTTATTAGCAGTTTCAAGACACAAGTTGTTAACAGAACTATGAAGTACGATTTCATTCCGAGATCCATCTGCTGTACTCCTAGACAACTTCGGGGAACAGACGGTGACTCCCCAACTTCAGCTTTCCGCTGTTTGGGACATCTCCCCTGTCTGATCCTGCTTAGTTGATTCTGTTGGCCGTCGATGACCCGTTCCGTACAGCAGTACTGCTGTAGCCAGTTGTGTGGGCGATCAGCTGTTCATCCACGCCATTTTGAAACAGGTAGATGTCGCACGTCACCCGTCGCCAAAACAGAATGATTGGAATAGACATTTGAAACAGTTTAATATACTATTTTATGTAGAACCTGAGGTGTTGACAGGGGGGTATTATTTTCAGAACCTTTCGATCCTTAATAGACTGCAAATCAATGAGGATATTGCAGTTTCCGTTATGTGTGAACGTAAGATGCAGCTGGCCGGTGAGCAATAAATTTCATGTTTTCTATACAAGGTCAATAGTCTGAAAATATAATAATTTCTAGCATCACAATCAGTGCATAATTACAGCAAAATTAAACACTCGTAAAGTAAATCATGCTGGGGGTATTCAAACATATATAGCAGGGATTAGCCAGATTTTGCCTGTATAGAGGTAAAGCATAGTAATCGCAAGTCTTGAACCATGTGTTTGACTTCCACCATTCATACTTTGTAACTGTAAGAAAACGTTTTCTAAAAAAACAAGGGTCATTAGAAGATGACAAATCCCGCAGCCCCCACAAATTAGAGAGAACAAATCATATGACTGTCCAACTGGAAACAGAAAAATGCTTTTTTAAAGAATTCCTAAATAGGAAAAGACATTACTTCAGCCCTCGACTAATAAATGTTACAAGTTTGGATGAAAAATACTGAATAGGTATTTAGTTCTGTTCCAGAAACGACACCTACTGTACTTCCGTGTAAGTCTTCAACCCTGACTGACCGACCGACCGACTGTCGGACTGAGTTTTAAACCGGTGGCCCTTACTTGCTCCAATGTTCACACTGTTGTCGAGCGTATGTCATGACAAATAAACTTCAGTAATATGGGAGAAAGAACAGGGTTATCTTGAACTTCTTTTGTGTAGAACATATTTCTCAAAGGTCGGTGCGCTTCTCCCATTACTTTTCAGAATGGCGGATTCACCGACTTCTATACTGAATCTTATTTAGCAGCATCATGAAACGTTACTGCTCTTAGTTTTTTCCGTTTTTCTAAAAATTCCAATAATTGAAGGGCTCATTTCCATGGCATAACTCATGTACCGTTTGTATTTCAACAAATGATTTCTTCTATATATATTTTACACTGAAACAACGGAAAATCAGTGTATCCGACGATAGCCACTGCCCCCGGTGATCTTTCCACAGTAACACTTCCATCCTGATTTGGCAAAATATACCATTCAGCTAGTAGCATATCATTCATGTTTCTATCAGTGTCGTGGGTGAGTGTTATGTTTATTATTATCGCCAACATAAATATGTACTATGAATAAATAATAACAACGAACTGTGTCTTTCAACACTTTGATATATTGACAGGAAGCCCACAGAGCCCTTATGTAAACCAGACAGAATCATCCAAGGTCAATGCAGCATTTGTGTGAATCTGCCTGACCACGAACAGACATCCCCCTCTTATCATTAGAAAGGTCTGTGACACTGAAGAATGTCCGATTCTGATTAGTCAAAATATTATAAAAATCTGGTCTCTACCTCCATTTGATACCTAATAAATAATATGCCTAATTCACACAAAAACGTACCATGGAGACATCGATCTATTGGTAGTCTACGCATCGATGCACTTTATAATGCCCGTCGATAAACCATATTATCATATACTAGTAATAGGTTCGTTTCTCGCAGGATAAAGCCAACTGATAAAGCCAACGGATAAAGCCAACAGATAAAGCCAACGGATAAAATAGGTATCCTTTGAGGTCATGTATGGATAAAGAAAGCGTGAAAGGTCAGGTAGGTACTACTTTCAGCGTTTTCAAACAAACATGGTGTTGCCCTTGTCCGTCATCGGTACTCGGTAATGTTTGTGAGCGATGAGAACTGGTTTTTCAAAGACATGTCATTTTATGCTATGGAGGTTATCGCGCTTGTGTGTTTACATTAGAAATACATACTAATACATGATATTCACCATCCCAAGACACATTCGCGTGACATCCTCTTTAGAATTGTATGTGTTCGATATTGTAATCAAACATGATTAAATCTATTTCAGAACACACACTAGGGTATAACATACACTTGCCACTAACAGTGCTACACAATCATCGGTCACAAAAATGAGTTGTCTTTCGGACTCTCTTAGACTATATATATATATCAGTGACTAATTTGTACTTTGAACTCGTCAAGAAAATAAATAATTTAATCTTGAACTTGAGTTTAATGTTGGTCACTGCCTTTCATCCCTTTACAGCACGTCAGTCAGGTCTTGCCAGGAAAAAGTAAAACTTCATACTTCGCAAATGTAAAGATGGGCTTCACTAATTGTGTACACCTATGGGGAATCGAACACTAGTCTTCAGCATTACAAATGAAACATTGCTTTAAACCGCTTAACCATAACAATATAGATGGAAAGAGTGAGTGAGTGAGTTAACTTTAACGTCACATCGGCAGTATTTTAGCCATATCGTGACGAGAAGTTATACATACAACACATGCTTTTTTTCATCAAAACATTGAACCTCATCTGAAATATCGAAGATATATTGATAATTTGTGGCCATATTGGATTATGCAAATTAGACATATTTCCCAAACTGGGATTGCTTGGGACTTTTAGTATGTTGTTTTCGAGATCTTGTAGAAATGCATTGTGGTGAAATAAATTCTATTCCAAGTGAAAGCTTATTTTGCCTGGACTAATATGAGATTTTGAATTAATTTTAGATACATAGGTTTGCCGAGACTGGCGTTTAGTTGGCTTGAAGATGGCACTGGCTCTAGCCTTTGATGGACTGTGGTGTGTTTGCAGAAACACTTTCTTGTTTGATTACATGGTTTCCGTCTGTGTGGATTTGTAGGGGATTTAGGAATACATTCATCAGCAATTTTCTTTAATGGTGAAAGTTTAGTTGGAAAGTGATCACTTCCACACATGCCGTCATAAACTGACCATTCAAATTCATTGAACAAACTGGAATCTGTAAGGGACAAATCCAGCAAAATGTATGAATCACTTGCAGGGTCTAGATAAGTGTGTGCATCATCACTAGAAATACACGAATCATTATTTGAAGTCAGCACCCTCAAGGATTTTCTCCTTAGTGTTTGTGTGTCTACCAAACCAGAGCGAGTTGTGACCATTTAGGTCGCCCATGATGATAGATGGTTTAGGTATCCGTCATACAATGACTGCTGGAGATTAAAAGAAAGGGGAACATACAAAGAGCACAGTGTAAAGGCCACGTGTAATGTAGAGTGTACAGCTTGAAGGTTGACGTTTAGTGAGACAGGGCTGTGGGTCACTCTCTGCCTCACGAAGTTAGAAGTGCCTCCAGTTGCCCTATCACCTCGAGGAGAAAAACAATGGTAAGAGCTCTATTGACGTAAGTTAATTCTATCTTTTTGCTTTAAATACGTTTCTTGAAGACATAATGCTAATTGGTCTTCATTCTTGGACCAATAATTGTTTTCAATGCTCTCCAATTACAATGAATCAATGTTTGGGAATCATTCATCTCCAGGGAGCATTGAACTGCCTTGCCAATGTTGCTTAGCGACACACTTGTAGTCCTACGATGCATTGTTTCTTAAACATCCATCTCTTCAAGAGATCCTAAATGATCCTTTTGGTGTTCTTCTGGTTTGGTTTTTCTGCCCTAAAGTAGAGTCTGTTTTACATCTTGTTATGACAATTCTTTCTCTTCCAGATTGTGCTGCTGGTACCGAATCATGCTGTGAACTTGATTTCAAGGTTGATTGAGATGGTTTTACAGAAGTTCACTTCAAGATTCAGAAGTCTGTGTAGCTGGATTTGGATCTGCAGTCGGTGTAGAATTTACCCATGTCTATCTTTTGGGCACTGAATTATTTATGTTGATGTTGAAACTGTTGGAGTTTTGGTAGCTGACGCATAGGTTTCAAACAACAATGATTGATGTACACCCTGGTAAACGTCATACAAACAGCTGAAAATCCTTGGAACCATCTGTAAACTTTGATTGATATGTAATATATGTACTTCTTAACTGATCATATTATTGTTGATACTGTAATTGATTTGTTTCTTGTTTCTTTAGTTCAGTCAATGTCAGGTCTACCCATGGCTTTACCATTTGCCAAGGTTGATAAGACAGCAAGTGGAAAGGTGATATACAAAGTTCAATATTAGCAGCAGAAATAAAAAGTTTAATTCTTATTCCAGAGGCAGAATCAAAGATGATTATACAGATTTTTCTGAGCGCAATCTGGAATGAAAGTCGCCAGCTAGAAACTAATGCCTTACAGCTCAAGATATCTGCTTTCTAACTGGCTAATATCGACTTCTTGTCAGGTATTTCATTGATCTGCCAAAGTTCGCGAAAGGTCCTTATGACGTGACCTGTATAGCTATGCACATCGTTGTTTAGCGATAGCGAGAACAAAGATCTGGTTTTAATGAGATTGACAGAAAGAAAGACTTAAGTGTTTGTCAGGAAGCGTATTGTTAGAATGCGAGATTGACATTGTGTAGATTTATCAGCACAATTCCTAAGAAGACAATAACATGAATTGAACAACAGTTGATGCATGATCTTGAAATGAAAGCAGAGAGTAGTCTCCCATAATAAGTATCAAGAGTGTGAAGTGTTTTGTTTGATAGGCATTACTTAGAAGTTGACGGATGACAATGTTTATGGAAAAAATCTTCTTTAATACTGTAACGGCGACGTTTCGGTATAGATCCTTACACCGTTGTGAAACAGGACTCAGCGAATCCTCATTCATTTACACCTACACATCTCCCGTTTCCATGGCGATAAGTTTGACAGTTTTACAAAGGTGACAGGCATGATCAACATTCCACATAAACATTTGATTTTACGCCGCTTTTAGAATATTCCAACAATATCACTGTCGGGGACACCAGAAATGGGCTGCACACATTGTACCAGTCAGCATGTGAGAATGTGGGGAGGGGCTAGAGGTAGAAGTAGAGGTAGGGGAAGAGCTGGAGGTAGAGATGGTGGAAGGGCTAAAGGTAGGGGAAGGGCTAGAGATGGGGGAAGAGCTGTAGGTAGGGATTGGGGAAAAGCTGGAGGTTGGGGAAGGGCTAGAGGTAGGGTAAGGGTTAGAGATGGGGGAAGGGCTAGAGGTAGGGTAAGGGTTAGAGATGGGGGAAGGGCTAGAGGTGGGGTAAGGGCTGGAGGTAGAGATGGGGGAAGGGCTGGAGGTTGGGGAAGGGCTAGAGGTGGGGTAAGGGTTAGAGATGGGGGAAGGGCTAAACGTAGGGGAAGGGCTCGAGGTGGGGAAGGGCTAAAGATAGGGGAAGGGTTAGAGACGGGGAAAGGCTAGAGATGGGGGAAGGGCTGGATGTTGGGGAAGGGCTAGAGGTGGGGTAAGGGTTAGAGATGGGGGAAGGGCTAGAGGTGGGGTAAGGGTTAGAGATGGGGGAAGGGCTAAAGGTAGGGGAAGGGCTAGAGACGGAGTAAGGCTAGAGATAGGGGAAGGGCTAAAGGTAGCGGAAGGGCTAGAGGTGGGGGAAGGGCTAGAGGTGGGGAAGGGCTAGAGGTAGAGTAAGGAGTAGAGGTGGGGGAAGGGCTAGAGGTAGAGTAAGGAGTAGGGGTAGGGGCTGGAGGTAGGGGTAGGGGAAAGGCTGGAGGTATGGAAACGGGAGAGCTAGAGATGTAGAAAGGGCTGGAGGTAGGGGAAGGAGAAAGGCTGGAGGTAGGGAAAGGCTACAGGTAGGGGAAAGGCCCGGGTAGGGGAAGTGCTGGAGGTAGGGGAAAGGCTGGAGGTAGGGGAAGTGCTGGAGGTTAAGGAAGGGCTGGGAGTAGGGGTAGGGGAAAGGATAGAGGTAGGGGAAGGGAAAAGCCTAGAGAGTGAGAAAGGGCTGGAGGTAGGGGTAGGGGAAAGGCTAGAGGTAGGGGTTGGGGAAAGGCTAGAGGTGGAGAAAGGGCTGGTGGTAGGGGAAAGGTTAGGGGCAGGGGAAAGGCTAGAGGTAGGGGTAGGGGAAAGGCTAGAGGTTAAGGAAGGGCTGGGGGTTGGGGTAGGGGAAAGGCTAGGGGTGGAGGAAGGGCTTAGGGTAGGGGTAGGGGAAAGGCTAGAGCTAGGTGAAGGGAAAAGGCTTGAGACTGAGAAAGGGTTGGAGGTAGGGATAGGGGTAAGGCTAGAGGTTAAGGAAGGGGTAGGGGTAGGGGAAAGGCTAGGGGTGGGGGAAGGGCTGGGGATAGGGGTAGGGGAAAGACTCGGGGTGGGGGAAGGGCTGGAGGTAGGGGTAGGGGAAAGGTTAGATGTCGAGGAAGGGCTGGAGGTTGGGCTAGAGGTAGGGGAATGGGAAAGGCTAGAGGTGGAGGAAGGGCTTGGGGTAGGGTAGGACTAGAGGTAGAGGAAGGGCTTGGGGTAGGGTAGGGGAAGGGCTAAAGATAGGGTAGGTAAGGTTTTGTTTTCCTCTCTGGAGAAACGGTCCAGTCGTCTTAGGCACGTCAGAAACCGTGGATCGTTGTTTCGGATCCTGGTTCAACCCCAATGTATACATGTTTGTCAGCACCATACCCGTCTTGTCCGTTTCGGGCTTTCCTGTTACATTAAAGAGTCATCCCGTGATATTAGTGGAATACGGTTCACTCGCTATTTCATGCAGTGTAATTTATTGTTAAAAGGGGTCCAGGGCGTGCTTCTCTGATTTCACATTACATATCATACATCACCAAGGTCAGCATTTGTGTGAAGATCATTGTTTTCATCCTGGATATCCAGCCTAGGTTTTTTTTAAAGCTTGACCACTGTTGCTCTATTACCTCTGCTACTGTATTTTACTGTGCAATTGAATATTGTTCTGCCACTAAATTGAGTTCTGACATTGTTATTACCGTTCAGTAATTCTCAAAGTAAACAAAAAGCGTCTCATGTCTAAGATGTCAATGATCGAAAAATATCAACACAGAGGCATGATAACATTATCCATGAATTGCCCAAAGGAAAATTTACTGGAAATGGCTGGATGGGACTGGTTTCTGACGTCAATGTTGGTGTGAAAAACATAGCCGTTTTGTATAAAAGACTTGGGATTGTGAGATCATTTAACATTCGCTGCTGGACAACTGAATCCGTAACAAGGAAGGATGGCATATTCCTACCTGACTTCCGGCACCGCTTCTTCCACCTTCACATCATCAACGTTTGGAGGAGACACGTTCAGAATTGCTGTCATGGGAGCAGCCGCTGTAGGTAAGACAACCATCATCAGCCAGTTTCTGCACGGCACGTTTCCTCGACTTTACTGGCCAACGGTGCAGGAACGCTACACCGAAGACATTGATGTGAATGGAAAGTCCGTTGTTCTGGACATCTTTGACACTCCTGGAGGCTATTGCTTCTCTTATTTAAGAGAATTAGCCATCGCCAATGCTGATGCGTTTGTGCTAGTGTATTCAGTCGCAGCTGAGGCATCCCTTGAGACGGTGGCTAATCTGAGAGACATGATCGTCCGACAGAAGCCTGCTGGTGTTCCCATCATTGTTGTTGGCAACAAGACAGACCTGATACCCGCAACTCCTCGTTTTATGTCAAGTGAGAAAACCGAATGCATGGTGAATGTAGGCTGGCAGCATACCTACATGGAGGTGTCAGTCAAGGACAGTTCCAACGTTTCAGACATTTTCAGAGAGATTGCCATTCAAACCCAATCTTTTCTGTTCCCTAAAAGAAATCGTATCAACATCTTCAAAAGAATCAAACGTCGTTTGAAGAGGAGCGAGTCGGGGAAAAATGATTAACTACTGCTTAAAAGTGTTTTTTGTAATATATATGTACTATGTGCAGTGTATAGACAAATATGACAAATGCGTCAGTATGACACTGACGTTTTACCAATGGATGAGTCTGATGTAAGGCAGCTTTGTTGAATAGTGGATGCCAAATAAATCTTCACCTGAATTCATATAAATTTGTTCGTTGTCTAATCTTTGTCTTAACCTTATGGTCCCCCAAAATAGTTTGAGGGAAAATGTCTAAAACATGTTGGGCCAGGAAATATGTATAATGCCCGGAACTTTTCAGGGATCATACACATTCCCTGACATACATGCACTTCCACTACCTTTGCCAATGTCATCTAAAGCTCATATTGCAACTTCATGGTTTGAACACTTGTCACAAAAAGAATTGTTGCAATATGTAGGTCTTTATCAAGGGATTTTATCAATTGGTAATTTGCCCAAGTAGTTTTAATTAAGCTTCAGGTATAACGCTGATCTGATATAATTCAGTATTGGTAAAATAGTCAATTCCCTGATTTAACAACCTGTAGTAGGGGTTGGTGTCGTAGCCTAGTGGTTACAGCATTCCCCTGTGACGCCCTGGGTTTGACTCTCCACATAGGTACAATGTGTCTAGCCCATTCCACGTGTTTCCCGCCGTGATATTGCTGGAATATTGCTAACAGGGGTGTAAAACGATACTTGCATTCACGAGATGAGGGAATAAACGAGATCAGTGTCACATTTAGATCTATGCAAAAAGATTCGGAATGACAGAAAACTCTCCACAAGACTTCAACTTTCGAGTAGTGAACATTCTCTTCATGTCGAGCAATATTTCATTTCCAGTGTCATTCAATGACCTTCGATTTTCTTGTAATACGCGCCTACCACAACCTCAACTGACCCAATGAAGTCACACGATTTCTGGTCTGAGAAACACATGTCCAATGTAAGACAACTTTGAAAAAGAAACTCTTATACCTCTAGCTACATAACTACACATGCCTACCTCAGTAAGAAAGTTAAATGCACTTTCCATTGAATATCATTTTCATTTGAAAACTTCCATGCAGTATGCAGTGCGGCTTTAAAAGAAAGTCTAATGCTTCTACCAACAGTTATTGGTGAGGTTACATTTACTTCTGTTGTAAATACAAGCAACAAACCCTTTCCACAGCCACAAGGCATTTCTACTAAAGGCAGAGTCGATTGTACGATTCTGACAGTATCATGTTAATGTGTTTATGAAGCCTGGTCTAGGAGACATAAAGTCTTGTTTGTCTCTGCAAAACCGGCACATTTCGCAAGCACATCGACGGCTTGTAGGTCACAGCGATGCAAACCTTGACGCGATTCATTCAAACATAAGTCAAATGAGATAAAGTGTCTTGCAGTAAGTTGTATATCTCTTTGGCCCCAGCGGCAAGTCCATGATCCTGAGGAATGGTACTGGGGTTGGCGTCTATGCCCGGTAGTACAGTGAACGTGTCGATTGAACGCTAGTTTCTGACGCAGTTTTGAGTGAATCCAGTTTTCAATGGAATTAGTATTGTTCCTGGATTATCTGTCCTACTTTAAGGTCCTGTTTTTTGCCCATTCAGGCATTTCCCCGGCCATTACAACTGAGCAACTGTTTTTATTTCACGTCCTTTTCATGGAGTGAACAGAGCAAATAAAGCCACAAACCCTTTCCATATCCAATAGAAAACTCTGCATAAAGCAGAATCTATTGTACAATTCTGACTATAGCATGTGATTATGAATCACTATCAAATAGTTATGATATCAGGTGTTCTCGAAAAGGTTAGCATATCCTGCCCTGCGGTGGCACACGTCATTAAGAAATGTAAAGTCAATGCATCTAAAACAAACGTGGGGAAACATGGTACAAGTCAAAATAGGGAATTGCATCGGACATCTTTTGTCACTGATGCGTCAAGTTTGTAAATGTCCACCACATGTCTGCCATAAAACTTTTGAAACCTTTATGGAGGCCTTGAATTTTGTAACCGTGATCAAACAACTTCTGAGCAAGAGTCGTATGCCACTCTTTGAAATCTGGGTAGAATGAGCATGTGCGATTGTATCTTAACAGTTGCGAAATGTAAACACCAAAGGCTGGAGCTGCATGAAGTGAAAGTTGACTATTGGAAAGTTGAAGTCATCCCTCTTGTCATACAGTCTTGTTGAGAGTCTATTGTTACTCTGAATCTTTATGCATAGATTTAAATGTGAAACAGATGAAGCGGTCTCACTTGTCTCCCTTATTTCTAGTTCAGGTGGGTAAATTATTGGAAGGCAATTGGTTTTTTGACTGTTATTGAATGATATCAGATCATTGATATATCTGAAGCTTAACTTCTTGGCCAAATTACCTAATTTTGACTTTAGCGATCCGACCAGAACTTCCGATTCATATGCACAATGAAACAGATCATCAAGAAGGGGAGTACAGTTGGTGCACATTGGAATGCCTACTTCTTGCCTACTGTCTGTTTTGGATCTTTCACTTTCAGATCCTAGTTTGTGTAGATGAATTAACATGATCATTCCACGATGACCTTTCCGGAAGGGACCATTTCCCTTCTTTTCTTATTGCCATAAACCCAGCTGATGAGCCGTGGAAATTTTCATAGGCAAATTGTGAAAATAAATTGAAACCTGGTATTTTTCAAAACATTCTTCATTATCTGATTACCTAGCTAATTTTCAAATATATAAATAGCAGCAAGAGAAGACAAATGTTGATATTAATCAAATTTAGACAATTAGACAAAAATCTGAACTTAAAACAATTAGGTATGAAACCAACAAACAAATAGTACACAATCAACAATTGAAATACACAATTAATTAGGTTTACAAATCAAAGCACATTACTGCACAGCAACGACAATGACAGTATGCAATATAGGGTTGGTACAATATTCAATGGCAGTATAAAATGTGAGCAGTGGAAATGACAATGACAAGAATGAAAATCACTTCGCTATAACAGTGGTCAAGCTTCCGACTTGGTCCGAGGTTGGGAATCTTGGGTGTATCAGTGATCTTCACATGAAAGCTTGTCTATAATAATGTCAGATAAAATGTGAGATGAAATGTGAGATGACATGTCAGATGCCACAGGCATGCGCCCGCTCCACTCATATAGTCTAACTAGCTTCAAGCTTTCTACACAGTGCGAGACAAATCCAGTGCCACATACTCCAGAATATTCTATTACGCTTGACATCTACCCAAGCCATTTCGATCGTTTACAGATAATTTGAAAATCTAAATATTATAACTTCCCCACCACTGCTTACATTAAAAAATACTACATTCCTAACAACTAATTATTGTCCAAATACAAAGCAATGAACTTCTAACAACTTCTAATTACACAGGTCCCTATACCAAAGCCTGGCAGGGCCATTCAGATCCTTCAAATTATCGACCTATATCATTAACTATGTGTGTCTATAAAACCATGGAACGTATGGTAGACAATAGATTAATTTGGTAATTGGAACCTGTTTTAAATGACTCAATTGTTAAGTCATCATTTGTTGAAGATTTTAACATTAAATGTTTTAGCAAAAATATATGTACTACTGAAGGACAATTGCAGCTGTGTCTGAATAAAATTCAATCATGATATCTTGAAAATTGTTTCAAATTTTTAAAATCCGCGACAAATTGTATACATTTTTGTCAAAGCTATAAACCCGACAAAGATTTGTTTCTTGATGGTACATCTATTTAGGTTTGAGAGGAGGCCAGAGTTTCATGACTTGTTCTGACGATCATTTGACCGCATATTAGGTATCTAACGACTAAATGCCAAAGACTTTAGACTTGTTGAAAGTCGAATCAAATTAAAAGTGGGGAGGGGATCAGACAGCCCTCCTCCACTTATACACATCACATATTCACTCAAAATTCTAATAGGGCCCGATTGTTTATGGTGGAGCCTGCAAGAGTAATATAGAAAAAATAGACAAAATACATCATCAAGGACTGAGACTATGTTTTGGCGCCTTTAGGGCATCTCCCATTGATAGTCTCGATGAAGAAGCTGATGAACCTTCCCTAAGTTTTAGCTCTCTCTTAATTTACAGCTGAAGATCCTCCATTCTGTATCACTTGTGATGAAAGAATCACAGTCAAACATGTTATGCTTGACTGTGCAGATTTTTTCTCTGATAAGGGATATCTAATATCCTCTAACTTCTTAAAAAAATCGTTTTGATAATGTCAGCACTCGTGTAATTTTTGGCTTTTTAAGAGAAATATAAGTAATAGATAAATTTAGAAGAGTTGGTATATGTTTGAAAATAAGTTTTATATGATCATAAAGTGATATTGTTGATGGTGGGGCTACTCGGGGGTTAGAGTGGTGTAAGTATATTGTCCTTCTGCCAGTGGCACGTAAGCCTCGATCAAGGGATATTATTGACCAGTTATAACCATAGGCCACAAACATACCGTCATACAGTACAAAAACCAGATCCAGATATGACATGACATGACATGACATGACATGACTTTCATTCTTTCATCACAAGGGATCCTCACATTTCAATAAATACTCATATGATCAAGACGACACATTCACATTGTGACCTCTTCAAATTTGGACTGACAACCAAAGTGGTTGTTCCCTATCCCTGGGTTTAGAGTGATGTAATTTTTTCATAAATACTTGAGTGTCCCATTTCCTTTTCAATATATAGCTGCTGTAACTTCTAACCACAGGTTAATAATCACTGTTAGGGATAAGCAGTGGTGTCACAGACGTGCTGAGCGCTGCTTTAGAAGTCACAGCAGCCATTTTGTTACCAACAATTTCAAAATGGCTTGGTAACCAACAAGAGACATAAATACACACACTAATCTTAATCACTGCTTATAAAAGAATGGTAAATCACCATGTCTGGGGATGTTCTATCAGACATTTTCATTGATCAAGTTTTTGTTATCTCCCGTTCGTTCCCCTGAAGTGATACGATGTAGTTTTTGACTGTGCATAATACAAGAAATATGTTTTGTTCACGAAATACTGCACCCCATAGAGTGGGTTGCGCGTTATGCTTGTGTACGCACTCAAAGATAAGTTCTAAAAAGTGGCTTCCTCCATAATGTTTATTGCAATGCCATCAAGCTATGGCTCAAGATCCTCATGAAGTCTAATTTGCGACACAAATGAATACAATTTGTCCCGGTTTTAGACAATTTAATTATTTTTTCAAGACATCATTTCTGCATTTTGGTGAGACATAATTGAAGCTATCAAAAGTATACATACTTTTATCCCAGAAGATCTATTGAAATCAGATCCTAGTTCCTGCAACCGCTAAGATCAACCGTCACCTCAGAACGATCTTTCACCCAAGCATTCAGGTGTTGCTTACCAGATCCGGAAAGTGAAAGTCGGAATTTGTTTTCTAATCATGCCACTTCCAAACGGTAATCATATTCTTCAAAGCAAAGAATTGAATGAAAGTTACCACTTGATAACTAGTAACGTAAATATAAATTATCAATGCCGTACTGCCGTCATGTGACATGGGGTTAGAAAGTGCCAAAGATGGGGAGTTCATAGTTTTGTATTTTCAATACATTTCAAAGCCCCAGCGGTTCTTTATGGAATTGAAATAAAAGGCAAAAGAATGCATAAAACTGTTTACAGGGCGAAGTCTGGCTGAAAATATTGGCGATAGAACAGTATCATTCTAACGAAATCTGAATTTTTCCGTCACTGCCTACATACTAACATTTGGACTCATTAAATCTGGGAATGTCAATAGTTTAGATCTTGGTAACAATCAACGCTGGTTTGGGCGGAGATTTCTTATCAAGGGATTTGTCGATTTTATTTGCAGGAATATCTTCTCTCTTTCCTTTTTCATAAGTTTACCCTATCCTGAAAATCTGCGTATTAAAGGATGCACAAATCTTAAAATTGAAGATTTTAAAACCATTTGATCTCTTTCAAAACTTCAACACCTGAACGTAAATCATACATCATTTTACATACACACTCACGGAAGTTTTGATATAACCAACATGTTCACAACATATTTTAGCTTTTCATGGTATCTTGTCTTTAATATCTGAGACCCAAAGTCCCATGTATGAGTTGTGTCATTATTTCAGATGCCCGAGAATTAGAATAATTTCAGATGAACATGTCTTAAAGATCCCCAAGCGTTGTTTTGATCCAGGGTGACAAAACTCTCTCCACAAGACTGTATGACAAGGGGGGTGACTTCAACTTTCCAATCGTCATCTTTCCATTTATGTCGAATACTTTTCCTGCAGCTTCTTACAAAATTACGTGAATGACTAGTCAATTGTAACATTCAAAATGGTGTGTCTTTTATTCTTGAATTGAGTATGAGCTTATCTGAGGCTGAGGTAAGGAGAGTACCATTGTGAAAGCAGCGGCATATTGCAAGGATCGAGAAGCAACAGAGTCAGGAGTCAGAAATGTGACGTCAAAACGTTCGCGTATCTTGAGGCAATGAAAAATAGGGGTAATATAGGAATGTGGGTTGCTTCTAGTTACGATGTAAGTTGTTCTGTTTTTGAATTTTCTTCAGACTTGTGAGCAGCTGCTTATCAGATATTCCAGTTTCAAGGCCTTTTCAAGAATCTCGTCAGGATAGAATAATGATTGAACAAGGATGGCAGTTGCATGTTTGGTGATAAAATGTAGGATAGATCAATTGTATCTTACATGGAGCTAGCTTATTTTATACAGAGGATCATATCCTATGGTGAAGCTAGGCACCTTGATGTCTAACAGTAAGAGTGACAGAGTTGTCACTTGTGTCAGATGTCAACAGTTCCTAAGACGTAAAGTTGGACCTACCAAAATAACCCCAGTGTTCTCATCGCTATGTTCTTACATTTGTAATAACATCCACTTTTGACAAGCAACATGACTGTCAGTTGCCATACTGAAACTGCCAATCATCAGAATGTCCACCATCAGAATGATGAGCTCACGTAGGAGATGCAAAAGAGGTATCAAATACTGGGTGATGAAGATGGGGTCTGAAACGGAGCCCTAAAGAAAACTTGTCAGATAATGCATTATCGATCGGCCTTCTCTGGTGTCCCCCGCCATGTTATTGCTCAAAGCTGCGTAAACCCATGCTCACTGAATCCAGTGTTTTGATATGGCCAAACAGTTGAGCTAGGCTGGTGTTATAACTATTTGATAGTGATTCATAGACACATGCTCATGATGTATTCGGAATCGTATAGTCCAGATGCAGAGTTTTCTTATGAATATCGACAGAGTTTTGTTGCTTCTCTGTACCTCTACAACCTCTACTCTGCGTCCACAATCCATATTTGATGTGCACAGCTGAACCGTCATCAAGAGATGAAGCAGTGTCTAAATCATCATGCAGTCTTGTTCTTGAATGAGAACCACTTAATTGTCAGGTCCTCCTTGGCCTCCACCCCCATGAAGTGTCAAACAAGGGCTCAAGACAACTGCAAATACCCAGGCAAAAAAGACATATTGTTGTCAAACAGTACACATCAGGCTGCTGTTGGTAATTACCTCAACAAAACTAGAACATGTGAGCCAGTGATGCCAGGTTGGCCTATGAGGCAGCACCTTCTGTCATAGGTCAAGGCAAGTGAATGATATTTCTGAACAATTGAACATGGCGTGACCAGCCGATTGATAGAAGCAGTCCAGGTGAAGTTAAGGTCAAAAGTGGTGAGTTTGACAAAGATATGCTGTTCCTGGGGTCCAAGCTCCAGAATCACCTCGCAACACTTCTCCTGGCCAATTTAGTCGCCTCATGCGACAAACAGTGGCGTGCTTTTGACACATTCGTACATTCATTATTGGATCATACACATGTGTTCGTGATGACTCAAGAAGTGTTTTTGACTCATGTGATCCTCAGAGGGGGGATTGAATTGGTAAGATTTTAAGCGACAAAAACACCCCTACCTCGCAAGTTAGGATTTAATCAGTGAGAAATTATGAACCAACGGTTGTACCTAGGCAACAACAACACCTTCGGTTATCACGTCTCACACATTCGAATCACCTCGCAACACTTCTCATGCGACAAACAGTGGCGTGCTTTTGATACATTCATACATTTATTCGTGATGACTCAAGAAGTGTTTTTGACACATGTCATCCTCAGAGGGGGATTAAATTAGTAAGATTTTAAGCGACAAAAATACCCTTACCTCGCAAATTAGGATTTAATCAGTGAGAAATTAGAAACCAAGGTTGTACCTAGGCAACAACAACACCTTCGGTTATCACATCTCACACATTCGTGATGCTCCCTTGCAACAAGTGAAATATTCGCGACTAAAAACATTTCCATAGACAGCAATATCTACTAAAAGCGGAGTCAATGTGAGATTCTGACTATATCATAATAATGTGTATATGAATCACAGCCAAATAGTGTTTGCGAAATGGTGAGTGTATACCACCACATCAGTTGCACCCGTTACAAACACATGCAAAGGCAAGACAAAAGTTATCACATGAAGAAACAGGGATACAAGCCAAAATAGGGAATTGCATCGGATACTCACATCATTTTGGTCATTGGTGCATTAAATCTGGAAATGTCCTCCACGCGTCTACCATAAAACGTTTGGACAGCAATACTAAGGCCTTGAATGGCGTTACCTTTGTTAAACAACTTTTGATCAGGAGTCGTATGACGCTCTTTGAAATCTTCGAAGAAAGAACATGCTTGATTGTTCATGAAAAGCTGTGAAATGTAGACACCAAAGGCTTGAGCTGCTGGAATATGGCTCAACGTAAAGGGAACATTGACAATTGGTAAGTCATCCATCTTGTCATACGGTCTTGTTGGGAGAATTTTATCACTCTGAATCTTTATGGATAGATCGAAATATGAAACAGATGAGACGGGCTCACTGGTCTCCTTTATTTCTAGTACAGATGGGTAAATCAGTGGAAAGTTCCTCCGCATGCCTACCATAAAATATTTAACTGTATTACAAAATCTCTTTTGAGAGCTCTTTGTAGATTTAGAATATATCTCCATACCGTCAATGTCAATAGATAACGTAGAAACAAGAATATTTTGTTTGGTTGTTTATTTGTTTGTTGTTTAACGCCACACTCAGCAATATTCCAGCTATATGACGACGGTCTGTCAATAATCGAATCTGGACCAGACAATCCAGTGATTGACATCATGAGCATCGGTCCACGCAACTGGGATACGATGACATGTATCAATCAAGTCAGCGAGCCTGACCACCCGATACCGTTAGTCGACTCTTACGACAAGCGTAGTCATCCTTTACGGCAAATATGGGTTGCTGAATACCTTTTCTACCCCGGATCTTCAAGGGTCAGAAACAAGAATGTAGAATCTGTTAATTGTATATACAGTAACTGTACCAACAAGGAGGTTGAAGAAGAGTATCATTTTTTGTGTGTGAAAAATATTAAACGTTGAGATCTAAGATTCTATCTAATGTGAATATTACACACAAAGACAATCAATAATAACTATGTTGAATTCCAACATGAAGATATTTAGGAGATAAACCTAAATTTGATGTAGTCCCGCTGTAGAGTAGATACCTCTTTTCTTAATTTTGAACCGAACGCTTCAGAGGTGTCAACTCTTTTCCTACGAAATTTGTTCAATAAAGTATTTGATTCTGGATTATTTCCCGAGAAATGGGCGAAAGCTATCATCCTTCCACTACATAAGAAAGGTAACAAAAATAATCCAGATAACTTTAGAGGGATAGCTGGAGTGTGTACAATTAATAAGGTTTACACAAGTGTCTTAAACTCTAGACTTACAAACTGGGCTAATATAAGAAGTAAACTACGTATACCTGAGACACAAGCAGGCTTTCGACGGGGATATTCACATATTCACGTTGAATGCAATTGTTAAAAAATGTTTATCGAAAAGAAAAAGGAAATTATACGTTGCTTTTGTGGATTTTAAAAAAGCGTTTGATTCAGTAAATCACCTTAAGCTATGGGGGTGTCTGCACGATGTAGGTTTGGGTGGAGAGATGATGAATGCACTTAAGGGAATCTATGCCTCCGTGAAAGCGTGTGTGAGATGTAATGATAACATTTATACAGAATATTTTGATTTTCCTAAGGGAGTTAAACAAGGGTGTATATTAAGCCCTCTATTATTTATATTTTTCATCAATGAACTGTCAAATGATGTTTCATCACATTGGAAACACGGCGTACAATTATTTCCAGACTTGTTTGAAATATTATTATTATTGTTTGCCGATGATGTTATTCTTGTCTCTGACACAGTAACTGGTTTACAGAACCAACTTAATATTCTTGAAAAGTTTGCAGATTCACACGGATTAATGGTAAATTTAGATAAAACGAGTGTTGTATTAGACGAGGAGGGCGGTTATCTGTTAATTAGAAATGGTTCTATAAAGGCAAACGTGTTTCAACCGCCAGCTCCTATAAATATCTTGGTTTTGTATTCGCATATGCATCAAAGATGAACCAGTGTGTTTCAGATCTGGCATCAAGGGGTAAACGAGCTCTAATGGAAATATTTCGCAATCTATGGAAGATTGGTTTTGTTGACACTTCAGTTTTCTTTAAAATATTCGATACTCAGATTCAGCCTATTTTTTATATGGTGCGGAAATATGGGGTGAAGACAGATTTGAAAAAAAATAGAACAAGTGCATATTATGGCTTGTAAGAAGTTTCTTAACATTGGTTTGCAAACACCAAATGCTATTGTGTATGGGGAATGCGGTCGATACCAACTATATGTAAATGTCATGTGTCGTTCTGTAAAGTATTGGCTAAACGTGATTGAAAATGATGAAGATAGGATACCAAGAAAATCTTATAATATGCTTGTATATAACGATAAATGTGGCCATCATAACTATGCTTCTTCTTTTCGTTCCATATTATTTTTTCATGGATTTGGAGAAGTTGGCGACAAACCATCTTTCATTTATAGTTTTAAAAACGTTTTGATAAATATGTTCCACCAATCATGGAATAGTACTATCAAGGCTAGTTCTAGGTACATCCTGTATAAAGAGTTTAAAAGTATCCTGGAACCAGAAAAATACCTTTCCATTATTACTGAAATAAAGTATCGAAATGTTATGATAAGGCTTAGAGCCGGGCTACTAAAACTGAAGGTAAACGAAGGTAGATGGGCTGATATTGATTTACGTTTATGACACTGCCCCATATGTGAAACAAGTATAGAGAATGAATATCATTTTACTTTAGAATGTGAACTTACAACGATATTAGTCAACTGTATTTACCAACAACTTTTCTGTTATAATCCAAATATGCATAAATTTAAAACGCTGCTGTCATCCTCATGTAAACAATAACTTGGAAAACTCTGTAAATACCTGTATTACAGCTTTAAAAGAAGACGTAATTATGAAAAGCCTGTAAAGTGTTAAATTTGTACCTGACATTACCTTTTTTCATGTACCACACTATTTTAAGTGTATGTATTGTATATGGGCCAGTGGCCTTAGTACAAATAAAATACTTCTTCTACTCTACAGCGGGACTACATCAAATTTCAAAACACAGGAGGTTTATCTCCATTCTACCATGGCGGCAACAACGGTTTTTTTTGGCGAAAAGGCTTAATATATTTGAAAGGGGTTTCCGTAGCAAATAGGAAACCTCTTTTAAACCAATCAGAATAAAGCATTTATCAATGTCGTGGTAGAATACCAAATCTTCAGCAATGTATTTAAATAGACTGAGTAGATAGTTTATGTTTTCATTTAGACTACGATGTGAAATAGAATTTAGGGTTATAGAAAGAAATGTTATATTGGTTCGGAGCGTGTCGTGAAAACACAAGGTAGAATTAAGTTGACTGGGGTAGCGTCCCAAATGACCACAACGCTGTGGGGTGTGAGGCTGATGACGTTTATTGAGTATGTGCATGTACGATAGAACGTACTGCAACCTGAAACAATGAAACTTAAACGTAAGCAAATATAAAATAGAATCTAATAAATATGTACACACTGTTACTCTTTGAATGTATAAAATGCACGTATCACTTTCGCCTATAAATAACACTTATATTACATCCATCTAGTATATTTACGTCGTACGTATCTGGACAAAAGATCAAGATACATGGATACATACCATAGTAATACTATTATTTAAGAAATGAACGACGAGGCGGAGTACAGCAAACACTGCAGGGAGAATAAATCACGGATTAGGTTTGTTTGCCCTGGGTTGTATTGTACGATGAACAATGACCACAAGTCGTTTATTTCTTATATGAAATATCAACATTATGTTCAGCCTCTTTAAGGGTGTTATTAACATTTACAAGCTTAAAACATGTGTACCCGTATTTAAATAATGATGACACCCTGGATACAATCCTGACTGGGCCATGTCGGACAAGTCCATTTATTGAACAGGGGGTATATTATCTGTACGTTTTCGTTTTCTCGTCCACTTTTGCGTGCTATTGTTCGGCCATTGCGCTTATCTGCGTTGCCCAGCTACGTCCAAGGAGAACAAGTCACTACATGCTCCAAAATAGCTTCGTCCAATTTACGACATTATGAAGTTGCCAGCGTACGTTCGAATCTCCAGACATGACGTGAACAATGTTCTATCGTGAAAAAAACCACGCTTCGTTCTTCGTTGTCCTTTGCGATTTATCGCGTGGCTATCTAATTTATTGTGATAAATCTTAAGAATTGACGTCGCAAGCTCCGACGTTCATACAGTTTGGCCCTTACTCTATGAATGTTCATACTCCAATGAACTTACACAACGTGAAAGTCAATTCTTATAATCTGTCTGGATCTATACACAATTTTATTTAGTATATGTGACTCCATGTTTACACTGACAGCCATACAGCAACCGGGGGACATGAGCGGATGTATGCACAACTTGCTCTTCAGAAACATCTGACCCAACACATGTATTCAAATAATGTCACCATTAGATGAGAAACGTCTGTTTAAGAACTACCTCTGTAAGTCAGTCACAACGAAAGCGCGTGATAAATAAATACATTTACGTCAAGTACAAGACGTCAACACAGCCGACACGATAAACGTGAAGGGTGTGATTTCCGAAGTTCTTAATGAACCTGTGGAGGTTACACGTTTTAGTCGTTAATGATCAATTGGCCGGACATTGAAAGGTGACTCAAAATGTGTCAAAAGGACACACGGGCAAACTCAGTTTGCTGGAGACAGTAAATGTCAACCTGGACACGGATCGAATCGATACTACCATAGTTTGGTTGTGCACTTCTTCGTTTTGTTTATTTGCATGGGTCGTAGCGGGGATATTTGTTAACGACCATGCAGTCCAACTCTCTGAAATTTCCCAATGTATACTAAAACACTTAGTTCAAGATTAAAGGGTCTAAATGATCAGAAAGAACGCTTTTGTATGTATTCGTTCTCGGGAATTCCAAGGGGTTTCCCCAGGAATGTTGAAGTAGTCTGTCAGCGTTTACGTCATTTCAAGAACACGGTCTCGTGAAAAACATATGAACGTCAAATTGTGTCGTTCGTACATTTATGAACGTCAAATTCGGTGTCATGTGACCGACCTCTCTATTAATGGAAGAAGCCCTGTATAGTGTAAACTTCAAATTAAAAAAAATCTATGCAAAGAAATACTATGGTACACACACACACACACGCACACACGCACGCACGCACGCACGCACGCACGCACGAACGCACGCACGCACAATATATATATATATATATATATATAATATGTATATATAAAATATGCAGAAAATTATATATACATGATATATGCAATGGTTAAATAATGCTTAAAACTATAAGGTGACGTCACTCATATCAAACATACAACACTCATACACCTGCACTTACCCACATACATCAATCACCCTTATCAAACATACAACGTTCATACACCTGCACTTAACCTCATACATCAATCACCCTTATCAAACATACAACGTTCATACACCTGCACTTAACCACATACATCAATCACCCTTATCAAACATACAACGTTCATACACCTGCACTTAACCACATACATCAATCACCCATATTAAACACACAACTTTCATACACCTGCACTTACCCAGATACATCAATCACCCATATCAAACATACAACGCTCATACACCTGCACTTACCAACATACATCAATCACCCATATTAAACATACATCTTTCATACACCTGCACTTACCAACATACATCAATCACCCATATCAAACATACAACGCTCATACACCTGCACTTACCCACATACATCAATCACCCATATCAAACATACAACGCTCATACACCTGCACTTACCAACATACATCAATCACCAATATTAAAAATACAACGCTCATACACCTGCACTTACCCACATACATCAATCACCCATATGAAACATACAACGCTCATACACCTGCACTTACCAAGATACATCAACACCCATATCAAACATACAACGCTCATACACCTGCACTTACCCAGATACATCTATCTCTCATATCAAACATACAACGCTCATACATCTGCACTTACCCAGAGACATCAATGAATCATATCAAACATACAACGCTCATACACCTGCACTTATCCTGATACATCAATCACCCATATCAAACATACAACGCTCATACACCTGCACTTACCCACATACATCATACACTCATATCAAGACCCGTGAAGATCCAGTTCAGAATAGATCTTCAGCAATCCATGCTTGTCATAAGAGGCGACTATGCTTGTCGTAATAGGCGACTAACGGGATCGGGTGGTCAGGCTCACTGACTTGGTTTATGCATGTCACCGTATCCCAATTGTGTGGATCGATGCTCATGATATTAATCACTGGATTATCTGGTCATGTCGCTGGAATATCTCTGAGTGCGGCGTTAAAAATAAACAAACACTATGATACAATACACCATCAACTAACCTTTCGTGTGAATTAATTTCCTCCTGTCCATTCATATCGTCACGTGACGAGGAAGGTGACTAAGAGCACGCCAATAAATGGCAATAGGACATATGTCCTTCCTTGAGAAGTAAAGCAGTAATTGTTTTATAAATGTATTCAATCTAAACAATTAAGTTTCAGGTGTGGCCAGATAGGTCTAGCAAAGAGTGTTGTAAGTCAAAAGCATGCAGTGTGACATTTAGTGGAGGTTAAACTGAAAGGAAGCTTATTGTGCAGAGCTGTGGAATGAATGTTTTAAGGTATAACACACACTCTCTCTCTCCCTCTCTCTCCCTACTCTCTCCCCCTCTCTCTCGCTCTCACTCTCTCTCTCCCTCTCTCTCCCCCTCTCTCCCTCTCTGTCTCTCCCTCTCTCTCTCTCTCGCTCTCTCTCTCTCTCCCGCTCTCTCTCATTGATCTATCGTTGCGTCCCTGTTACGTCCCTTCAATTTACCAATAAATTCAACCTCTCATATCCTTTAAGTTTGATTCAAATGGCGGCACCCAGTCAAGACGATCTGGTTGATAGTCAAAACCTTCATTGTAATAATGTGAGCCCTACCTCGCGAAGTGCATCAAGTCATTTAAGCACCTTGATTAAAACATTAACAGATATGGAAAACATCTGTCGACGTCCAGTTGGCGGTAATCATGCTCTGCAAACTCCGCAACAGACCGAAATATGAGGGCAGTCGCCATGTCGCCGAATGCCGATTTCGGTACCCGATTTTTAATTGGACCATGCATAGACTCTTTAGTCCAGCCATAATTTAACTCAATAATTCCAGCCTTGATCGGAAAAAGTGGAAACAGTATACTCCCTTGCCTCGGGAAGATGGCGTGAGGAGCATATGTGTTTATGAAGCGCACATAAAATGTCTGGGAACCATGACGTACACAGGTGTGTTTATAGGATTCTGATGCTCATCTCAAAAGAAAAAGATATAATCAAAGTACTGTCGGAAATGCTGGAAAACTGCTTTTTGCCTGTTAAAAAAAAATTATTTTTTTTTACAGACTGTTGTTATTGAAATATCGAGTAACTACCGATCGCCCTACTTGTGGTTTGAAGTACTTCAGTCACAACGAGTCCTATCGACAAGTTTACAGGAAACAAATTCGTACGAAAACAGGAAGTTCACATTTATTCTAAGTCCAATGATGACAGTCTGAAATATGCACACCTGACTCCGTTATAATGATAATGATGTAGTCTTCATAAAACATCTAATCCACACACAAAAATCATTTTGAGAAATTTCTAGATGTGCATCTTCTAAAATGACAAACTGACGCTGCACTTTTTGTTAACATTGCTCCCATGATGCATGTTACATTACACTTGCATAGCCATAACCATGGTACACGATATGGAGTCTGTACTGGGAAATGTATACAAGTTCTTTACACTTTAGAGAGATAGAGGGAAACCATTGATTTATTTAGATGGGGTGAATTACCGAACTGCCCAAGCTATGGGGTTTTAAAATCATACCATCAAGTCTACGGTATGATAAGAAAACAAAACAGGTATAGGGGTGGTCTCAAAACAAAACTGGGAAGTAAAGGGTATTAGATGGCTGTGATACAGGGTGATGAAGCGTATAGCGCACAAGCTTCATCAGCAGAAGGTAACCCTGACTGGTAGTAGAATTTGGGAGGAATTAAAGATACAATAAATGTTTCCCGGACTGCACTAACTATTGCTCTCCAAGAGATGAGATTTCGATACACTGCGCGTGGCGATGACCGAGCATTTTTCAGGGGAAATATTCCATCCTGTCTATGGGGTCACATTATCTCCGAACCATTCATAACTATCACAGTCAGGGCGTCCAGATAATTTACCTTGATGAATCGTTCCACTGACTACATGTGGCTATCGGCAGATGGACAAAAAGCACCCATGGTACCATCAGGTAAAGATAAACGTGTCATTGTTTTGCACGCTGCAACCCGTGATATGGGGCTTATTGATGGATGTGTAATAGTTTTCGAGGCGAAAAAGAAAACTGGTGATTTTCATAAGGACATTATAGGAGGTGATGTGTTTATAGACTGGTTGGAACTTCAGCTATTGCCCATTTTAAACAGTGAGTGAGTGAGTGAGTTAAATTTAACGTCATATCGGCAATATTTCAGCCATAACGTGACGAGAAGTTATTATAAATTATCAATTAATAAAAACTTGTCATCAACGGACAGTAAAATAACTAGAATATCACGGATACATTGTTAAAACAAGCATGTAATCATAAAAAGATATCACTATATGTCATGATACAATATATAAATGAACTATAGATCACAAGCAACCAAAGATCGGCCACCATACTAGGGACCATGGGGAATTACGGTACTTCTGCTACCTACATGGTCCCCAGCAGGATTTACACCATTGCTCTGGCTACTGGCGGTGGTCAGAATTATTAACCAAACAGTTAAAAAAACAAAAATACTACGATTAAAATCACAGAGAAATGAAAAAAAAATACTTTGAATGATACCGGACGCCTATTTTAAACAACGCCAGTGTTATTGTCATGGATAACGCCAATTAATATAACGTCCGGGAATCAGATACTGTCGCCCAAACCATGAGTAGTCTGAAGGCGACCATACAGGAATATATGACATTGTCGACTTCAGACCATATGAAACGAAAGTTCAACTCATGGAGAAAATTCGGCTGAATAAGAAACCAGTAAAGTACAAGACATATGTGCTGGCGGCACAACACGGTTACGTTGTCTTACGTACGCCAGTCAGACATTGTGAGCTCAACCCTGTTGTGCCAATCTTGGCTAAGTGTAACGGGTTCGTAGACATAACATAACATTCATAAGTACAGTTTCATATACGTCATCAGCGGAGATAAATGCTACCTCAAGCAGCCATCTGTTGAACAACAAGTACCTCTGGATTAAAAAAACCTCAAGCTTCCAATACTCATCCCGTTTCATAGCTCTTAACTAGTCCATCAAGTTTCCAAGTAAATATAATGCAGTACATATCCTAAATTGCTACCCCATCAACGCTAGTCAATTAAATACAATAACAGCAATATTTTGAGACCACACCCAACTCGGTGACATTTGCACCTCGGAGAATGCACGGACGGTGTGAGGTCATCACCTCGGGACAGGTGTCAGGTAATTAGGCCATTTCATACATGCATGACAACACACGAATATTTTCTTGATTGATCATGATTTTACCTGTAAAAGTACATTTGAAGGGTAATCAAAATGTCAGTTAGGACAGGCCAGATTAGGTCAATTCGCGTTATTTTGATATATGTTTTATTATAGTCCTATGACTCGTATTTATTACATGAAGTCAGATAAGCAGTGTTGTAGCATTTCCGATCGTACTTAAGTAAAATTAGAATTTTTGTTCTTATTTTACCGTCATGATGATTATTACACTTCTGGTCTAATAACGCAAATCGTTTCAGCTCTCTTAAAATACTCTACCACGCTTAGACTTGCAAATGACTTCATAGGTAAATAAATTGGACTGAGCTAGAACAAATACTTAAAAACGTCTGTATTATCAGCCACTTTTTTGTGTGTTTTTTTTGCATTGTTCAAGGAATTATGTTGTCGGTCATCTTTGAGATTTAGACGCCGCCGAAAGGAGTGACCATAATATTGATTATGATGAATGTATGTACATAATGCAGACAGACGTTATACATGTACAATGTTATATTTGACTTCAAGTGTACAAATAGACTAGATAAATGTCTTCACTTTAACGTCACATATGCGATCTTTGAGAACGCTATTAACCTGTAACCTCATTCTTTGAAAAGTAGGAATGAAATGGTTCACTTTGAGCAAGGAATACGTTTTTCGATATGTTCATAACATTATAAAAAACTAATAAATAAAAAAGTCACATGTACTACCTTCAAGAGCATCATTAACCTCATTCCTTGAACAAAAGGAATAAAATCTTTTGTAAAATATTATTAAAACATAATTTCCCACACTTGCTCCAATGTTCACACTGTTGTCGAGCGTATGTCATGACAAATAAACTTCAGTAATATGAAAGAAAGAACAGGGTAATCTTGAACTTCTTTTGTGTAGAACATATATTTCAAAGATCGGGGCTCGTCTCCATTACTTTTCAGAATGGCGGTTTAACCGACTTCTATTCTGAATCTTAATTAGCAGCATCATGAAACGTTATTGCTCTTATTTTTTCCGGTTTTCTTAAAATTCCAATAATTGAAGGCCTAATTTCCATAGCATAACTCATGTACCGTTTGTATTTCCACAAATGATTTCTTCTATATATATTTTACACTGAAACAACGGAAAATCAGTGTATCCGACGATAGCCACTGCCCCCGGTGATCTTGCCGTCGAGGGGGGTTGGCACGTTATCAACCATGTCAGCGAGTGTGAACCTGATTCACTGAGTCGACACAAACGACCAACATAACTTGCTAGGTTTCAAGTTCCTGAGGCACCATCTTCGACACTCACTTTCGTCAATTTTTGACAATATTTCGAGAACACATAAGTATAAATCGGAGACAATTATGCACAAAGTCCTTGTTTTAACCCCTAAATTCGCGACCAGGGGACAAATACCCCGTGCATATCAGATCAGGTTTGTTTGTGATTATTTTTTAAAGTTGCACTCAACAATATTCCATCTATATGACAACGGTCTGTATTGATCTAGTCTGGACCAGACAATTCAATGACTGACATCATGAGCATCGATCTACGCAAATGGGATGTGATGACATGCAGAAGATCCATTCTACCCCCAATATATTAGATCAGAAAGGCCAAGCAAGTGTGACGAAGAATAATAAAGAACAGTGCACAGCTGGCATCTTCACAGCGTGTCAGTTAAAACACACATTTCTGTAAGTGAATGATGCCAAGTAAAATATCAATACACAGCAAAATATTAAATTTATTATTGCTAAACAAATGGCAAAATGACTCACTGAGGCATTGGCGTTGTGAATGAAATTGAAATCGAAACGTCAACAGATTAACATCATGAGCGTATGTCTTTGGATAATATTTCTCATAACATGAACCATATCTTTGCGAAGATCTTGAGCTTCCGTTGGTGGTAACGTGACGTGCACCATGTTGTATTCCATAATTATTATGGACAAATGCAACATTTATTGATAACAAATAAATATAATTGCATTTAATTCTTGAAATTTTATTTCTAAAGCTTGCATACAAAACGTTTGGTCGTATTAACTAACAATAGTATAAACTAAGATGTTGCTCACAACAAGGAAATAGACGTACAGTACAGCACTTCAAAAGCACAATAAACGAATCCTTAAATGTATAGGATGAAAAGATCTCCAGGGTTTACAGCTAATCATTTGCGAAAACATTGTAATACTATTGATTTGAGACTAAAATAAAGTGAAAAAGTGTCCAATTGAATGTGGAGGGGAATGTTGGCGTTAGCATTATCTCCCAGGATACTTAAGCATTTTGGATGTCTCTCCCTCCTTGTCACTGTGTGCGCGTGTGGTTGCGCCTATAACTATACTATTTTTTATCCATAGGGTAATAGGTAACCGAGTTAATTGGGCAAATATCACTTCACACGCGCCGGTGTATTGTTTACGTCATCCGGAATCATTGGATCACATTGTGACGTAAGGTGGTAATGACGTCACAATAGTAATGACGTCATAGCTGAAGAATGTTGCCGTCATTCAATATACATACCCGTATAGTAATCTCTATTTATATGTTCTGTGCTATGGAACATATAATGGGATTCATTACACAGGTGATAACTCGATAAAATTAGCGTGAAATGAAAATTCTAAACAAAACAATATATCATAATCAATGCCTAATTAGTACACAGTACATAACGCAAAATGTAAGTTGGGTAACAAAGGGATATGCATGGGAATCCTTAATGTGAAATAATTTTTAAGAGATAGTAAAACAAACACAAAAAGTATACTACAAATATCCTAACAGTATACATACTAAAACAAAGTGAAAACAAGAAAACAAAAGATAGTCAAGCTAATAGAAGAGCTATAATTCTTGAAGAACACTTGTGCTACACTATATCAAAGACAAAACATTAACCATCAAAAAGAAGAAAAACAACAGTAAACATGCATGGACAAAACAATAAGTGAGACAAAGCTAAGCTTCAGGCACTATCGATATATGGATTTCTGATTAAATATGAATTACTTCCATGTGTAATATGCCACCAGACAGGTGTTAATGGTGTCTACATTGGATGGCTGCTGACTCGTCTCATCAATGGTCAAGTAAGACAGGGCTTCAGCAGATACAGCCATCAGGCAGGAAAGGCATGCTTGTCCTGAAAATGGGTTGATTCATTGATATATAGTGAGGAAATGCAACACTAAAACGTAAATGTTTAAATATTATAGACAGGATGTATAAATTTAGGGTCACTGCTGATACTCAAGGTATGTCTAACTGCACCTTCCTCATATTTAAGGAGCAGGTAAAAACAACTACAATAAATGTTCAGCTTGTCGATGTAATAGAATAGGTGTTAGTCGTTGCGCGCATAAAACTCGGTTTTTGACTGTACGAATCTTTTCCAAATAGTGACGTTTTTATCGAAAAAAGTAACCGTGCTTCACATAAAGTTGTGTTAATGTTATGTTATTGAAAATGATAAACATATTATTTGGTCATTCTTCTGATCAATGTTTTATTATAACAAATCCATACCTAGTGACGGGAGACAAAGTGACAGGCCCGAACAATGGGGTGGTGTAACAACTCAACTTACAATGTCAATATCGGGTGTGACCACCATTTGTGTTCAGTGTGTGTGTGTGTGTGTGTGTGTGTGTGTGTGTGTGTGTGTGTGTGTGTGTGTGTGTGTGTGTGTGGTGTGTGTGTGTTGTGTGTGGTGTGTGTGTGTGTGGTGTTTGTGTGTGGTGTGTGTGTGTGTGTGGTGTGTGTGTATGTGTGTGTGGTGTGTGTGTGTTCTTGTTCCAAATGTCAACCAAAGATAGGGCAAACTGAGCTAGCGTTACCGTCTCCAGGAGGAACAGCCGGCCATGGCACTACAGCAATGTCTTGCATGCGGCCTCTAAATTTCTGTTTCAAGACGTGCAACATGTGGGCAGTAATGATCCTGCTGCATCGTGACGTTACGTCCCTGCTTTGGTACAAAGGGTAGAACATGAAACCTGGACCTGTCTCTCAACAGTATACTGTCCCAGCCTCGTCCCCTGAACCTACACTGAGCTATGTGTTCCCGACGGTGACGTGGAAATATGGCGTATCGCTGGACGTCGGTGCCGGATGTGGTTATGGTTATATAACTAATTGATCTCAACCCAGTAATTGTCCGAGTTGTTAATGTGGCATTTTATGGCAGTTTGTGGCAGTTTGATATCTATTCTGTAGATTTACCAAACGAATACGGTTGCCGTAACTTCACACATGGACCGCAGGTCCGTGGCAAGTCATGAGTGTTGCCCTGCTGTAGATAACGTCTTCAAAGAGGTGATATTATGTTTTGATGAACATTGCAGTATTGCAACTTCGTTTTGCGCCATTTCTGTTTGCAGCATACCTAGGCGCGAAGATTGCTTTACAGCAAGTCGTGGCATTGCGTAGGCGTTACTTAAACAAAAGATTTTATATGAACACCTGATAGCTAAACAATCATGGTGGGCTGTTCACTTTCAAACACCGCGTGAATGAATATCATACTCACAACATCACGCAAACATCCAAATTGTGCGCCGTACATTGACAAATGAAAATCGTTAATCACGATTTTAAAGTCGAGGAGATGCCTTTATGAATATGTATTGAAAGATGCATTATTTAATTTTAAAATAAATCTGTTTTTATTAAACTTTATATGAAGCATGGTTACGTTTTTCCGTCACTATATATACATGTACATCTGCACCCAATCGCCTCACCCTAGGTCACTTGATAGTTGAGATCAAATCCTCTTCCTGTGACGCTGCCATCACTCCTGAAGTTCACCACGATGTCACCGCTGGTGTAGGGGACTGCAACAGTTGGAGACATCCTTACTGTAGAAGTTAACTAGGCAACCTTCACATTCAAGTACTAATATATTAAATCATCAACATCACATTTTAGGCACGACTGACAATAATTGTCTTTTAAAACTCTTCCGGACTCAGAAACGAAATACGTACAGCTAAGTGTTAGGCCTGCTCTGTTGCGACCACAGTTCTTGGAAGAGTTGACTCCGTTCACCCGGAACATCAGAGAGTCGTAGTTGCAGGAAGAGTGATACTCGAGGTCGAAGTCTGTGAAGGTGACGTTGAATGTCTGTCCAGCCCCAGGTCTGATAGTCACCTGGCAACGGACGTTGTTGGTGTAACTGGCGGTAGTTGGGTAGTAGATGCGCCCCGTGGAAGATGTCAGCGTTGTGCCACAGGTACCTAGATAGAAAGCCGTTTTGTAGTTTAACACAATAACAGCTTCAGAGAGAACCTTTATCTATTTTTCATACATCGTAACTTTGTCATGTGAACACTGCAATATTCATAGTTTTTAAACTTAAATATCTCACAAGCCCTTCTTCATTTTGAAAAGGTACTTTATTTCTGTCCGAGTCGAGAGGAAATGGTCATAATTACTACAGACAAATGAAATTAATATATTGCTGCACCAGGTATTGGGCCATTGTTATGCCACATATACTGATTTCGACCCTTTTGCGTCCACACTGTATATATCCTAGGTAAACTGAATATTACGTCTTAAAAGATCAATTCAAACGCACAGAAACCTAACATGTGAAATCAGATTGAGGGAGCGATCCACTGAGCAACTCCTTTCATATCCAATTTCATAAGGAATTAGAATGTAACCCTTCGATTGGAATTGCATTGATCACACAGCTAAAGCATCAAAATATGTTACTTTGGATACAATTATATGTTACCTGGAAAACAGCTTAATACAGTTGACGACGTTACACAGCGTTAGCTGGCATGACACTTCGGATGAAATGATCTAAAACTACTGTTGAAGGTTGAACGATCAGCAGGGTTAATATTGAAGTACATGTACATCACTCACCGTTGTTTGATGCCAGCCAAATGGGGTTTGAAGTTGTGTTTTGCACGTCACTCGCTACAATTGAAATGAAAAAAGTTAGATAGTCGTGACTAGTTTTTCTCTGGCTTTGACGTTTTATATCTGTAATAAATATATCTAAAGTACTACTCAACATATACTTCACTGCACATGTTATATAATACTGGCGTCACAAATTAGGACCTTGTGCAGTTTTGGAGACGAATCGTAACATTAATTCAGATATGTTTATATACTAGGAAGGCTAAATAACAATAAGTCTAATTCATGAACAGGTACGCGCTGAATACAGAAATAGAGAGACACTCAAAGAGAATATTTTTATTAAATCGTTTGTCTAGTAGCAACTCAAGAAATTAACTACTAAAAGTGAGACTCATGATTATATTTTCCCCCAAAAACGTCTTACGATTTACTTTTAGCCCAACATTGCCCACGAAGAGAGGTCAAATCATTTTCCTATTTTCCAAAATATCTACAGTCATGGCAAACACTACGATCCCATGAGGACGACTTGAGGACATTTGAGCACAATATTGGGGGTGGGGAGAGCACTGATTTCAACGAGATCTACTAGGTGTGGAAAGCAGGACATTATCGGGGTCGGGAGAGCACTGATTTCAACGGGATTTACTGGGGTGTGGGAAGCAGGACATTATCTGGGTGGTGAGCGCACTGATTTCAATGAGATCTACTGTTATGTGGGAAGCAGGACATTATCGGGGTGGGGGGAGCACTGATTTGACAAGATCTACTGGCGTGTGGGGAGCAGGACATTATCGGGGTGGGGGGAGCACTGATTTCAACGGGATCTACTGGGGCTTGCGAAGCAGGACAATATCGTGGTGGGGGGAGCACTGATTTCAACGGGATCTACTGGGGTGTGGGGAGCAGGACAATATCGGGGTGGGGGGAACACTGATTTCAACGGGATCTACTGGGGTGTGGGGAGCTCAATGTTTACCGCAGGGGCAAAACGTGAACATTCCAAAACACATACGTGGTATGTTTAATTACGGATCATAATTAATTCAGCGAGCAAAGTTGATAGATGCCATGGCTGGGATGATCCATGCAAAATATCAAAGATCTTATTGTTACAGAAGAATATTTCCATCTCATATATCACATGTACATTCAGTGTAATTAAACTCATTTTTAACAGAATAAATCGTGATCTGTGAATGTTCAACATCCTTCATGTGTTTGTAAATTCAAATTTAAAAAAAACCAGTATTTGTCACAGAGTGACGAAATATCCCCCGCCTGTACACCATACTACCAAATATGAAGACAATCCAGCGATTAGTTCTTGAGATATCGCGGCAACACCGTTTTCTAACTCCAAAAGCAGATTTGCCTGCTGTGACCTTGAAAATGGGGTCAAGGTCACCAAAACCGACTGGTGTCTGCGGTGTCTGTATATACACCATAGTTCCAAATATGAAGACAATCCAGTGTTTAGTTCTTGAGATATCGCGGCAACACCGTTTTCCAACTCCAAAAGCAGATTTCCAAAACCGACTGGTGTCTGCGGAGTCTGTATATACACCATAGTTCCAAATATGAAGACAATCCAGTGTTTAGTTCTTGAGATATCGCGGCAACACCGTTTTCCAACTCTAAAAGCAGATTTGTCTGCTGTGACCTTGAAAATGGGATCAAGGTCACCAAAACCGACTGGTGTCTGCGGAGTCTGTATATACACCATAGTTCCAAATATGAAGACAATCCAGTGTTTAGTTCTTGAGATATCGCGGCAACACCGTTTTCCAACTCCAAAAGCAGATTTGCCTGCTGTGACCTTGAAAATGGGGTCAAGGTCACCAAAACCGACTGGTGTCTGCGGAGTCTGTATATACACCATAGTTCCAAATATGAAGACAATCCAGTGTTTAGTTCTTGAGATATCGCGGCAACACCGTTTTCCAACTCCAAAAGCAGATTTCCAAAACCGACTGGTGTCTGCGGAGTCTGTATATACACCATAGTTCCAAATATGAAGACAATCCAGTGTTTAGTTCTTGAGATATCGCGGCAACGCCGTTTTCCAACTCTAAAAGCAGATTTGTCTGCTGTGACCTTGAAAATGGGATCAAGGTCACCAAAACCGACTGGTGTCTGCGGAGTCTGTATATACACCATAGTTCCAAATATGAAGACAATCCAGTGTTTAGTTCTTGAGATATCGCGGCAACACCGTTTTCCAACTCCAAAAGCAGATTTGCCTGCTGTGACCTTGAAAATGGGGTCAAGGTCACCAAAACCGACTGGTGTCTGCGGAGTCTGTATATACACCATAGTTCCAAATATGAAGACAATCCAGTGTTTAGTTCTTGAGATATCGCGGCAACACCGTTTTCCAACTCCAAAAGCAGATTTCCAAAACCGACTGGTGTCTGCGGAGTCTGTATATACACCATAGTTCCAAATATGAAGACAATCCAGTGTTTAGTTCTTGAGATATCGCGGCAACACCGTTTTCCAACTCCAAAAGCAGATTTGCCTGCTGTGACCTTGAAAATGGGGTCAAGGTCACCAAAACCGACTGGTGTCTGCGGAGTCTGTATATACACCATAGTTCCAAATATGAAGACAATCCAGTGTTTAGTTCTTGAGATATCGCGGCAACGCCGTTTTCCAACTCTAAAAGCAGATTTGTCTGCTGTGACCTTGAAAATGGGATCAAGGTCACCAAAACCGACTGGTGTCTGCGGAGTCTGTATATACACCATAGTTCCAAATATGAAGACAATCCAGTGTTTAGTTCTTGAGATATCGCGGCAACACCGTTTTCCAACTCCAAAAGCAGATTTGCCTGCTGTGACCTTGAAAATGGGGTCAAGGTCACCAAAACCGACTGGTGTCTGCGGAGTCTGTATATACACCATAGTTCCAAATATGAAGACAATCCAGTGTTTAGTTCTTGAGATATCGCGGCAACACCGTTTTCCAACTCCAAAAGCAGATTTGCCTGCTGTGACCTTGAAAATGGGGTCAAGGTCACCAAAACCGACTGGTGTCTGCGGAGTCTGTATATACACCATAGTTCCAAATATGAAGACAATCCAGTGTTTAGTTCTTGAGATATCGCGGCAACAAACAGGTGGGACGTACGGACGGACGTACGGACGGACGGACGTACGGACGGACGTACGGACGGTCGTGAATACTATATCCCCCGCTTCGCGCTTTCGCGCGGCGGCGGATAATATGAAAAAATAGGTGAGGCTCGCGGGACAGGATAGAATCAAATTCGTTTTGATGTCAAAAGTCAAATGGCTTTAAATCCTGACAGATGAACAAAAGGACGAGGTGTAGATACACAGAGTTACACAGAGGTGCTTGCAGGGTTATTGTACGATTGTGTGTGATGAGAATCAATCATTAATACCTACCGTCGCTGATCTGGTAAGTGGCCACGAAGCCATGGCGTGTGACTGATCCGTCAGTGTAGAAGGTGACACGGTACTGGCCGTTCATCGTGTCAGTATCTGGAGACAAACACACACCCAGGATACAACGCGAACACCAATGCATTATGTATATTGAGATGTTGAGTGGGGCCAGATCATTTCGGTCAATTTAATTTAGGGTTACAATAATGTTGTGCTATGCTCTTCTGCACTTAATTACACTGAATTATCTACTATTGAGGGATACTGAAAAAAAAATGTACCCAATATATTGTGAAAAAGTTGTCTTTTCTGTATCTGTACTTCAGGAATACCTGCCCAATTAACAATATCTATATCTCGCAAACTTATGCATATGCTGAGGCATAGGAGCATTGTCACCTCAAAAACATCATCGAAGTTCAGCTTAAGATCATTTCCCAAGCTGCTAGGAGTACTTACACACGAGATTGGAGATAGTTCCACATTTCTTCACGCCGCTGTTAAACTGCAGGTAATCATATCTGCAGGAGGAATGACTTTCCAGCTGGAAGGTTGTGAAGGTGAAGGTAATGGTTCTCGGGTAGGATGTCGCTGTGAAGGTGTAGTTGCACCGGGTGTTGTCCAAGTAGTTGCTGCCGTCACCTGGAGCGCTCATGATGCTGCCAGATAATGACGACAAGGTTGCTGTGCATGTCGCTGGAACAAAAAACAATTATATAAAGAATGAATTAAATATTTACTGATATTTACTTAATACGCAGGTGTATGCATGGATTAGGTAGCATCACTGTAACATTGAAGAATGAACTTACCTGTACTGACGGGAGTGGGCGTGGTGGCGTTCACAGCTGAAATACATAATGCCTTATCAGTTGGGGGCACTGATTTCAACGAGATCTACTGGGGTTTCGGAAGCAGGACATTATCGGGGTGGGGAGCGCACGGATTACAACGAGATCTACTGGGGCTTGGGAAGCAGGACATCATCGGGGTGGGGGAGCACTGATTTCTACGGGATCTACAGGGATGTGGGAAGCAGGACATTATCGGGGTGGGGAGAGCACGGATTACAACGAGATCTACTGGGGTGTGGGAAGCAGAACATTATCTGGGTGGGGGGAGCACTGATTTCAACGAGATCTACAGGGATGTGGGAAGCTTAATGTTTACCGCAGGGGCAAAACGTGAACATTCCAAAACACATACGTGGTATGTTTAATTACGGATCATAATTAATTCAGTGAGCAAAGTTGATATATGCCATGGCTGGGATGATCCATGCAAAATATCAAAGATCCTATTGTTACAGAAGAATATTTCCATTCCATATAGCACATGTACATTCAGTATAATTGAACTCATTTTAACAGAATAAATCAGAATCGTGATCTGTGTATGTTCAACATCCTTCATGTGTTGGTAAAATCAAATTCTAAAAAATGTGAAAAAAATAGGTGAGGCTCGCGGGACAGGATAGCATCAAATTCGTTGATGTCAAAAGTCAAATGGCTTTAAATCATGATAGCTGAACAAAAGGCCGAGGTGTAGATACACGGACTTATACAGAGGTGCTTGCAGGATTATTGTACGATTGTGTGTGATGAGAATCAACCATTAATACCTACCGTCACTGATCTGGTAGGAGGCCACGAAGCCACGGCGTGTGACTGATCCGTCAGTGTAGAAGGTGACACGGTACTGGCCGTTCATCGTGTCAGTATCTGGAGACAAACACACACCCAGGATACAACGCGAACACCAATGCATGATGTATATTGAGGTGTTGAGTGGGGCCAGATCATTTTGGTCAATTTAATTTAGAGTTACAATAATGTTGTGCTATGCTCTTCTGCACTTAATTACACTGAATTATCTACAATTGATGTATACTGAATAAAAACGTACCCAATATATTGTGCAAAAGTTGTCTTTTCTGTATCTGTACTTCAGAAATACCTGCCCAATTAACACATATCTATATCTCGCAAACTTATGCATATGCTGAGGCATGGGAGTATTGATACCTCAAAAACATCATCGAAGTCCAGCTTAAGATCATTTCCCAAGCTGCTTGGAGTACTTACACACGAGATTTGAGATAGTTCCACATTTCTTCACGCCGCTGTTAAACTGCAGGTAGTCATATGTGCAGGAGGAATGACTCTCCAGCTGGAAGGTTGTGAAGGTGAAGGTAATGGTTCTCGGGTAGGATGTCGCTGCGAAGGTGTAGTTGCACCGGGTGTTGTCCAAGTAGTTGCTGCCGTCACCTGGTGCGCTCATGATGCTGCCAGATAATGACGACAAGGTTGCTGTGCATGTCGCTGGAACAGAAAACAATTATATGAAGAAAGAATTAAATACTTACTGATATTTACTTAATACGCAGGTGTATGCATGGATTATGAAGCATCATAAGCGATATGAAGCAATATACTTTAAGAACGAAATAACAGCTGTGAAGATGTGATTTATTTGCCATATAATACAACAACAACAGATAATAACACGTATCGCGTAATATAAATACGTAGAAACAGCTGTGTATTGGCATATAATTAAATAGGCTGTGTATTAATTGTAATTCGTGCAATCTGTTTGATTATATATGTAAAAGAAAAGCCACGCCCACCGAGACTGTCTGCTTTCACAACAATGCAAGTTGGTGGAGCTCCAAGCTGCTAGGTTCACTGGCACAAAAAGATCCTATTGCTTCATTTTTTGTACATCTGTGAGGTAGCGATTTAAGGCTTCCACTACAATCCACGCGTACAAAGCGATTGTAGGCGAAGTCGTAGCATCCGCCCAATCATGTTCTGTTTGTCGCATCTTTCCTTGATCGACAGGATCTAAGAAGGTTGCGTTGACCGGCCATTGACTAGGGAGCCGTATTGATCAGTTTATGATCATAAATAAGTAGTCACCTGATTTGCCATCCTACAACAACCTGTAATTGTAATGTGTTTTGATTTATGTGATATTTTGTTATAAACCTATTGTTCGAAACATGTAATCAATAATCATTAGGACTGACTGTGTATCTATTTTCGATTCATTGAGGTATGTCAAAAAACCGATGTGCAAACTTTTTTTTCACACAGAACATCGGTATTCATACTTCAATGTTGAAATATGTAAACAGAAATCCTATAATAGAAAAGACAAGTGAAGGTAAGACGTGTGTTAGGTACCTGGTACTTGTGAAGATACGCATACTCTTTTTCCTTGTGTTTCATATCGGCAGATTTCTTTTTAAGAAAATAGATAGACCTATAAGGGTATAAGTGTCACTTTGAGATATCAGTTGACAGAACGTCCTGAGGGATAATCATATCCTGGAATATGCTGTTTTCTGCTCACATTATGATATGGGCATATCAACATAAACTTGTATTCGTCCATACTTTGACAACTATCACACCTATTACAGATTATAATATCTTCACTTACTGAAGATGAAAACGGGGCAGTTGTATATTCCAAAATGAATAAGGAAGTTACTGATTGGTAAAAATCACAATAACCACTTCTGATGGAAACAGACGATTTGACGGCCGCATCACCGCGGAGACTAATGTTTATAGAACAGTACTCCTTTCTCAGTCAACGTCGGTAAACATTTTTAAATAATAATAAATACAGTTATTAGTTGCAAAATGCAGACTTGCGTTTCATACAAATAGTAAAAGTATGTCTGGCAATACATTTCGGGCAAAACAGACGATAGAAATCGCTTAAAAGAGAGTATTTCAAGTTTTAGGGACCAGAATGAGCTTGAAATTTGGCGCTTTTCTATAGCCGACTGTGACATAATATTTTCTGCGTCACAGTGTAACGTAATGACAGTGACGTGCGGTGACCTTGCAAGACTTGCTTATTTTCTTTACGGATGCCCACGTCACGCTGGTTCACGAAGTTGCTGCGGGTTCGGTTCCAAATTCTATTAAGCACGCTTAAATTTACAGGTAACATGGCTCTACATTGAAAACATAGTAAATTTATCACCTAATTTAATATCTGTGTAATAATCAGCGACACTTACACAATATACTGATAAAATCCTTATGTGGCATTAATTTAAATACATACTTTTCAGGATCAAGTAGAGGATACGAATACGCACATAAGAATAATATGATAATAATTTTACTGTGCCAATAAAGAAATACAATATCCTTAAAGCTTTGTTTGAAATAGGCAATGGGAAATATCAATATGTCCACAATCCTGCGCTAGCTAAACATAAGAAAATCCTGTTGGAACATTATATTAGTTTATATATCGTCATACGTTTCTAACATCTGGTAACAAGCCAGTGGGTAACGGTGATTTTCCATTTGTAAGTATTTGATAAAGCTACTATAATAGCTAAAACATAATTCATATATCTAAAGATCTTCCAGCAACTGTCTTAGGAGAAACTAGGTTACCTACACATAATTATATGTTGAACAACAAAACAGAATCAAATATATTTTAAAAAATGTCATAGGGAAATGTTGGATAATTCCTAAACATCGAAAAACAATGAAAATATGCTTTTTTATGGCCTATGCTGAATAAAGGACCACCAAAATACTTCTAATCATTCACTATTTTTTTAATATGGTGCTCTTAATGAAACCAGTTTTCTTAAAACACCAATAATTCTAATTGTCTTTACAAGCCAATGCATGGAACTGTTTCATCAATAAATGTATTGCCGCTGTCCAAAAAGTAATAGTAATGTTATTTCCATTAAGAAAAAAACCCATAGCGGCATGGGTGGCGTAGTCGTCAAAGACGCTGCAGTTCTCTGTGCAGAGTTGCTTCCCTCGAGCACAATAGAAACCTATGATTGTGGGTTCGAATCCCGGTTCGCACTGATTATGTTTCTAGGTTTGACAGCATCATACCCTTGCTCGTGGGTTTCACCAAAATTGGAGACGAGCTGCATCACTTCGGGCTTTCCTCCTACATTAAGCTGACGCGCCCGGATATAGCTGGAATACTGTTCAAAGCGGCGTTAAACCACACTCACTTGCTCACTCACTTTCTCACTCTGACAAATATCCCCATTACGCCACTAATTTTCATTTCTTCGACTCTTTCAGTAGCAAAAAAAAATATTTCAGGCTTGATGTGAGCTCTTCTAACAGAAGATTTTTTTACAATACATCTCATAATATCAATACATATAACAACATACAAGTATTTCTATCCATCAAATCAAACATATGGAATCGCCCCATATTAAATGTGTGCAAAAAATTCTTGAAAACGACAACGCGACAATGTTCCGTTCCAGGATTCCATACAAACGCTCTACAGAAGTCTATTAAGTGAACATAAAACCTATTTTTGAACAGTATAGATTCGTATGGGATAATGATTGCAAAACAAAATATATTAGGAAATGTTGAGTAAAACTTATATGAGACTCATCTTAGATGTTATTCAACTTTACCCGCAATCTTATACGAATTTCAAGAATAGATGTGAAAAGCTTAACCACAATAATGCTTAACAGTGAGATGACCAAAAACATATTCGGATCCACCTTATCAAATAACTTGTAGAAAGGAACCATCATACCAACGATCCAACTTCCTGGAAGCACTCCCGTGACAAATTCTGTATTTAAAAGTAATTCTGAATTCAGAACGATATTATAAAGCGATATTTTTTATATGCACCAGGGTGTCGTAAATCCGTCAACAAATACATGTACCAAGACACATTGTATGCAAGACGCATGCTAATTACAACAAGGAGAGATCCATCTACTCGTATACTGAAGTGCATATCGTCAGGAACAAACATCATCAGAATCTAGACATGCCTAGGGGGAGTCGACGGTGTGTCACGTCTATCGGGAAAGGTCATGCATACGTACGTGTTGGAGGTGCTGCTGCTGTTGTTGTTGTTGTTGTAGTGGTTGTGGGAACATCTGAAATGATATAACGAAAAAGGCATGATTACATTTCGTAAACATTTCTATTTCTAATGTTCAAGGAGTCCGGTTGTAGTTGGTAGTCGCATCGAAATCATCACATTTCAACCGACATGCATGTGTTTAGTATCCAATATGAATACTTCACAACAGCTTTGGTCAACCCCCTGGCATCTTCTTCAGTGAACGTATAGCGCCATTATAATATAAACATCTTTAAACCCGGCTAAGCAATTACCAGACTCTGTCGCAACTTCTCAGTGCACATCACTTTTGTTAGTTCCCTTAAGATTACTTGACTACCCCTCTACAGTTTCTGGCTAAACACCTACATGGCTCCTTCCTGTAGTTGATGACGAATCCCCTCCTTGTGACGCTACCGTCTGTCTTGAAGTACAAGATGAAGTTGTTCCTGAACGTATCTGTTGGCATATAAGAGGCACGAACTAAATTATAAAGATACAACATTTACACACTCATTCTGACCAGCATATGGAAGCTAACAAAACACATGACTAAATATTAATGATACAGCTTTTTGTGAGTTTGGTTTGACGCCGCTTAATCAATATTTCAGATAGATCATGGCGTATCATGTGTGAAGAAAGCCCGAATCGGCGCAGGCATGTCACTTGAAACCCACAAACACGGAACGACGCTCGCAAACCCGAATCTGGGTGTGGACTCTTGATCATAGGTGCATTCGAACGCGTATTGTAGCGAGTGACCCAAGGAACGCCCTTGACCCTCATGTTTAATGATATTTGTAAAATCTGTTCCACATTAAACCAGAATTAACACCACCACCCTGCCACACACACATAAACAAAAGAAACGTACGACGTTTCTTATTTTGTTAGTTGTATTCCATTGTTCTGTGCCATTGATATCACGAGTTGAAACTATTAATCTTCAACAGATAAAGTAGTTGAAAGATACAAAATAATATTAACAGCAAAATGTTATTCTCACATGTGAGAACACTGCCGGCGTACAGAGAGCTCCCGCAGTATTTCCTGCTGGAAGTTGAGCCGAACTGGAGCGAGTCGTAACGGCAGCTGGACTGATCCTCCAGTTGGAAGGTCTGTACAGTGAGCTGTAGAGTCTGCAGGCTGGAGTTCCCCTGTACAGTGTACGTACAGTAGGCGTTGTTAGGGTAGTAGGAGCCATCTCCAGGGGTGCTCTCTATAGTGCCCTCGTCGGCCGTGTGGGTCAGGTTACAGCTGACTAGACACATGCAGAACATTGACAGCAAATACAACAGTGAAAAGCTTAACAACAATAATGTTTAACAGTGAGATGACCAAAAACATATTCGGATCCACCTTATCAAATAACTTGTAGAAAGGAACTATCATACCAACGATCCAACTTCCTGGAAACACTCCCGTGACAAATTCTGTATTTAAAAGTAATTCTGAATTCAGAACGATATTATAAAGCGATATTTTTTATATGCACCAGGGTGTCGTAAATCCGTCAACAAATACATGTACCAAGACACATTGTATGCAAGACGCATGCTAATTACAACAAGGAGAGATCCATCTACTCGTATACTGAAGTGTAAATTGTCAGGAACAAACATCATCAGAATCTAGACATGCCAAGGGGGAGTCGACGGTGTGTCACGTCTATCGGGAAATGTCATGCATACTTACGTGTTGGCGGTGCTGTTGTTGTTGTAGTTGTTGTAGTTGTTGTTGTAGTTGTTGTAGTGGTTGTGTGAACATCTGAAAAGATATAACGAAAAAGGCATGATTACATTTCGTAAACATTTATTTTTCTAATGTTCAAGGAGTCTGGTTGTAGTTGGTAGTCGCATCGAAATCCTCACATTTCAACCGACATGCATGTGTTTAGTATCCAATAATAATACTTCACAACAGCTTTGGTCAACCTCCTGGCATCTTCTTCAGTGAACGTATAGCGCCGTTATAATAACGATGAGAGAGTACAAAAGTCTAGATGGAAGGAAGCCTCGATTCTCATGTACAGCTGCTGCAGTAAAGACATTCGTATGTCACGTTTAATCAAATCCACTTACTCACTATTACATATGAAAATATACGTTTGTTAATACTTACTTTGTTCATATGAATAAACCATCACAAATCCTCGTCTTAGTATAGATCTATCAGTGACGAAGTTGATGACAAAATCACCTCCAGATGCATTATCTGAAATATGTCATTTGTGTTGATGCAAATAAAGGTTATAAGAATGTTCAAAATTAAATATGTTATACCTCCCTGTTACATGCTTCCAATACAGCCTTCATCCATGCCTCCACACAAGGATTGTCTTAGTTGACTAGAACGCACAACATGTCTTAGATCGCTCATTAAGTATGAAATACAAAGTGATAAATAATAATGGGTGCTAGACATCCAGATCACACCAAGTACATTCAGAATGTTAACTCAATGTAAACAGTTTACATACTTGTAATCGTAGGTACAGTAGATCTTTTGTCTACAACATTCATCTTGTATGCCTCACTTCAGAGGGCCGTATTACACAATGCAATGTTTATTATACAAACATTGTAAACATATATATCACTATACTGAATGACACTGTTGCACCTTTTAGTATTGTTTGTTTATGACTACATGGTTAGAGTTTAAGGAACATCAAGGACAAACAAATCGTCTGAAATGCTACATTGGTGTCCCAAACATTTTTTACGAGAATGATTACAAACAAAATAAATCCAAATATTATTCTAGATAGGTACGAATAAGAATATGTCCAAGGCCTTGACAATAATAACTTCATATACTATTAGATGATAGCTTGGTTATGATTTGAATAAAACCATATGATCTTCACACGTGAATCTGTTCTGAAAAATCTGTAGCTTGTATACTTTGTTCATGCGAAGCTTTTGGCCTTTTGGAAGGCCTTTTGAAGTCAAAGAAGCACTCATACAATGTTTCATAGCGTGCATACGTTATGAATAGTTTGTGTTTACACAATTAAGTCCACATGTCCAAGTGATTCCAAGTGTCAGCATCATCTGCCAGTCCACGAATACACTCTATGTACTTTCCCTCCTCGTGTATTGAGTTAAACCACACTCATGGTGGTTTCAATCAATATGAAAACAGTCTTTGTCTTTTCTTCTTCAAGAATGCTTCTCTTGAGACTTGCTTGGAATTACGTTTTACAGTTTATTTAAGTTTTCATAACATTTGAAAACGTGCGAAAACGTTATCGAGATTAATGTGTGATATCTTGTTGTTATAGGAGACAGAGGGAACTGACAAGTTACACATGCCTAGCACAAAACGAATCTATGTGTGCAAAGCAAGTGTGTCATGTCTGCATTGACAGAAACGGTTGCAGCAGCTGATGTAGTAGCCTATTGTTAATGTAGAATATAAATGTCATTAGCAGAATCATGCCACGCCCATACGCATTGAGATAGAAGATTATGTACTTTTCAAAAGTGGTGGTCTGATTTGTCTAGCTGTGATATAAGAAGACCAAAGACGCACACTGTACATTGCTCACATGTTTGCCCTTAAATATGTGTGAATAAGAAAAGTAGGTTTATAAACTGAGGGCCAAAAGAAACGTTACCAACATTAACTGATTTGCCACTTTGAAACAAAGATGCCGACCTGTTCAAAAACAGTAAAGAACACATCTCACGAATACAGCCTTTATGTTCTCTGTCGTTCTTGGCACGTGCTTTGCGGATTTCGGGAGATATTGGTGTTTTTCAGCAACTTTTTAAAACATTCTTTCCAAAATTATCGTGCAATTTCCGGGTATATATTACGCACGGATCTGTTCCCTATCATCGGTTGCGATGATTAACACCAACGAACATGCCAAGACTGACCGCTGTCCAGAGGGAGAGCACCATAGGTATGCTGCAGATGGGACCGACACAGAGAGCGGTTGCCATTAACATGAACTGCTCCAAGATGACCATTACCAGACTGGTCGCACATCTCCGACAGACTGGCAGAACCGCACACAGACCACGGAGTGGCAGACCAAAGGTCACGACCCCGCAGGATGACCGCTTTTTACGAGTACTTCATCTGAGGAACAGATTTCTTACTGTGACGTCATCAGATGCCAACAGCTTAGGACATCCGGTCAGCAGACAACAGTGACCAGACGACTACAACATTATTGTCTCCGGGCTTATCGCCCTTTCAAGGGCATGACCTTGACCCGTCAACATCGACGTGCCAGATTGACGTGGTGCAGGCAAACTCAGCAATGGCAACAACAAAGGGAATGGCGGCGAGTGCTGTTTAGTGACGAGAGCAGGTTCCAACTCTTCAAACCTGATAGGCGGACGCGAGTTTATCGACGACGTGGTGAACGTGCGGCTCCTTGTTGTGTCCAAGAGCTGGAACCTTACTGGGGCGGAAGTGTGATGGTCTGGGGCGGCATTTGCGGGGACGAGAAGACGGAACTTGTCATCATCGAAGGCAATCTGACAGCAAAACGCTACATTGACAATATCTTACGGCCAGTGGTTCTTCCTTTCATCCAGCATCAACAACGGACGGTGTTCCAACAGGATAACGCCACACCCCTTAAAGCCCGTATTACTAGAGACTTCCTCAACCCCAACAACGTGACTGTCCTGCCGTGGCCAGCACGATCACCAGATCTGTCATCCATCGAACATCTCTGGGACCAGCTGGGGCGTCGTCTTTGGAAACGTCAACATCCTCCCTTCACGAGACAAGCGTTGATCGTTGCCCTCCGTGAGGTATGGAATCGGATACCTGCAGTCTATGTTAGGACGTTTGTCGGTCATGGAGGTCATATCCCGTACTGAAAGGTCTGGGCCGTTGTCACCTCAAAGTTGTAACCAATGTTGTTGATCGAATACTGGACGAATGACCCCTTGTCAAGAAATGTCCCCGTTGGAGGTCAAGGACTTTGTTGTTGAATCAGTAAATTCGCATTGTACTGTTCTGAATGATGAATTTCTACAATATTATTGTTACTGCTGCTTCAAATAGTGTTGTCATATCTTATCCTAGAAATATCGTCGGTAACGTTTCTTTTGGCCGTCAGTTTAGTATTACAGTGTAACATGAGTAGAAAATGTGATATTTTTGTCAGGATTTTACACGAACATAATTTGCCTCCTACTTTACAGTCGTTTTCGTCAAAACAACGACAGGAGTTGTTGCCATACGGATTAAGAGTGAATTATACTATGTTTTCAAAGTGCATAATCATGACTTACAGAAATACGTCCTTGGTAAGCTCATCCTGCCACACAGTCTGCTGGAGCCGTTTGGTCCCGAGAACCTGGTCTCCACGTAGTCGTAGCTACATGATGTACTCAGACTGTAAGATGAGGAGTTGTAGGACGTCCTCTGAACGTCAAACTGAGAGTACGTCAGATAGAACCTGTATGGACCCTGCGTTGGAGGTCTGATGATATAGGTGCAGTTCAGATTATTTCTGTAGAGACCAGTACTGTAGACGGGACTCCTTATTGTGCCATTAGAGTCGGTAAATAGCTCATCGCAAAGATCTGAAATAACAAAATGATGAATAATAATGATAATGATAGTTAGGATTTCCTTACTTGGGAAAGAGAATATATTATCTCGATATTGATTTATATCCAATGGATTGGTTTGGGAATCCGTATTCTCCCTCGATCTGTTATTGGTATGTTATTCGTCAATCTCATCAATTTATATTCTAATTCGTTTGTGAATGGGAATCTTTTAAGAATATCACATAAAGTATACCATTACCTTCTTCAACCCTGTACGACATATTGAAACCTTGTCTGCTGATCTCACTGTTTGTATGAAGGATCAAGTTGAATTGGCTCGCATTTGTATACCCTTCAAGAAATATAAAAAGTATTGGTCTTACTTTGAAGTGCAGTAAAAGAGTCCATATACGATAACAAATCACGATGATCAAATTGACAAACATAAGATAAAACGTTACTCACAGGTAAACCTGGTTCCTGCAGCCATGGCACCACAATACCTCCCGAAAGCATAGGACCCGTCTGTGAAGTATATGTAGTCGTTGTAACAGTAGCTCGAACTGTACGATGGGGATTCAAGGTCGAAAGCATTGACGGTGACCGTGACCTTAGTCTGGGTGTAGGATGTTAACATGGTGTATCGGCAGTCAAGGTTGTTGTGGTACAGACCACTGCTTGTCCCGGGGCTGATCAGAGTGCCTTCAGTAGTGTTGTGCGTGACCAGGCATCCAGCTGAAAATTGATGCATGGCATGAGATCAACAATGGGATTACATGATTTTGGTAAGGAAGGGCAAGGTGCCATTGTTTCTATGGACATAATGTCATGAAAAGGAACGTATCATCCAAGTAAACAGCAGTAGCTTAATGTTTTTTTGCAATTTATAAAGAATATGGGTATTGCTGTGACTGAAAACGATTTGTGATCACAGACACGGAGCAATGTGCATCATGTCATTAACAGTCTTTAAAGACAACTATTTTCTACAATTAATTATTGGCATAGTCACCTGGTACGATGTTGTAATGGATGTTGAAGCCTAAGTTTGTCTGATAATAGTCACTAATGAAGGTCACGACAAATGTACCGTCAAAGTTGACTGTAACAGAAAGAGGTATAATATTTTATACAATGTCAGACTGTAGAACGTGAGAAAGATAATCACGAATCACAGCTATATCAACCAGGACAATTACAACATAGTTATTTGTTATGAACCTTGAGGCAAGAGCTCTTCTGTATATGTGACTAAAACCAGAATCATTGATTACATATGGCTGCGCATAATAACACATCTCTCCTATTTGAATAAAGCGGATAAAAGCCCTTCACTTACAGCTGCGAGTCCCGTTTTGGTATCCACACAGTCTCTCTTCGCCATTCATATCCACAAAGTCATTACAGATAGATGTGCTGTTGTCAGGTTCCTCCAGGTGGAACTGATTGAGACTAAAGACAATTGTCCGACCCACAACGTCATCCCCCTTTATTGTGAAGATGCAGTGAGTACCGTCGTTGTAGGAACGCCTGTACACTGATTCATCGCCATAACCAGAGTAGCTGTTGATGTAGCCCGCGGTGTCGGTCAGCGTTATATTACATGAAACTGAGAAATTGACATTATTTATCTGGACGCAACTTATCAAATGTGGATACGTAAAATATATCGATTTAAAGAATGGGTAATTTATTGAAAATGACCATAAAACCACACAAAGAAACACTCTTAGGGCAATAAACCTAGTTCACCTTTGATCACTTATTATCATCGAGATAACCTACCGGGCCTTGTGTTGTAGTTGATGTGAAAGACTACCCTCCTCCCTGTGACTGAATTAACAGAGTTATGATACTTCACAGGCAGCTCAGGCTCCTCGGATGAGACTGGAAACATATCAAGTTACGACATCTATCTCGATATGGAGAAGTAGGGCGTTATTACACATCATATATTAGTGTCAGTATCCTGATCATTTTGATGTTGAGCACACCTTTTCAAGATAGATAACTTGCACTTTATCTGCTTGGTATTTGCGCTACGAATATGTCCCCAGCAGCCTACGTTGGTCATAGGACGCAGCCTCTTGGAGAATGGATCGGGTTGTCACGTAAGGTGGCTGATATAAACGCGGATCATCTTACACCAACGGTGTTGATCGTTGCTACCAATATCGCTCACTGGATTGTCTGTTCCAGGTTCAATTATTTAAAGGCCGCTGTCACAAAGCTATATTATAACTTGAGTGTGGCATTAACGACAAACAAACCAAAATACATATTCTTCAATTTCTAATACTATAACAATGCGACACCCTATATTTTATACTTTTAGTACAGTTCTTACAGTTATACTGGCCATAAACAGTTCCACAGTACTGTATGCCGTCGATCTCCACATAGCTGCCAGAACACGTGCCGTTGCTGCTCATAAAGTTGTAAGGCATAAAGAAGGGACTGATGTATATTGTCAGGATGAAAGGGTAGTAGGGGGGACGAATGATGTATTCACAGTCCATGTCTTGTGCAAGGGGAACTCTTGACACAGTGTAGAAATCCAAATTCCCTGACGTTGAACGATATACTTGATCACATGTGTCTGAAAGAAAACGATGTCATGATATGATTTTAGGGATATTAAAGGTGACAATCAGTGTTTTCCTGTATTTCAATTCACTAATTTACAAAATCATATACTATTCTAAAGAACACTTAACCCGTGTGGGACAATCATTCATGCACTGTAAGTTTTGAGTTTCTTCTAACTGTTGAACGGTGACTGGACACATTGTGCTCTTCTGTTCTTTGAAAAAGACAGAGAAATATATTCATGGAACTTTCGACGCATTTTCTTTTCTTTTCAGCTCACAAGGAATCTATAATGCCACTTACAGTTAGTTACAAGGTAGTCGACATCCACTCCTCGTCCTGTGCTGTAACTATTGGACAGGAAGGTCATGTTGACCCTCCCTGTCATATGGACTGAAGGAAAAAAGCGCACATCCAGTAAATAATAGTAGTTTTAAATGGACACATTGAAAACTGTATTTTCCCTGAAGTAAAGTCGTACTACTTGTTTTTCGGCATCCCGAATTAGAGATTATACTGAGACAATATAACATCTGTGTAGCTCACTATTTATGTTTCTGGAATAGTATTTTGGATCGTAAAAGGCTATACAAGAGCAATAATGAATAGGCAAAGGAAATAAGACATTGGTACACAACGAACAAGGATGTGCAGGTAAATATAAACAATCATCAAGATTGCAATAACATTACATATTACACAGCAAATAGAAAATGTGTTACAGGGCACAGCACACACACACACACACACACACACACACACACACACACACACACACACACACACACACACACACACATATTGAAAACTGTATTTTAAATGAAGTAAGGTCATACTAGCTGTATTTCGGCTAAACGATTGTAGTTTGGTTCCTCGAGAAAACAACAACATACAAAGATATATTGTCCTGATCCACAGCAAATCCTCAAAAAGTGACTTGCGGTACAATGAACTAATGCTAAACATAGCAGAGTTATACCCCAACTTCTTTGTGCATATGTTACCTCTGTGTCGTCTTTTGACGTCATAGAGAAAAAGTGATTTTCGTCCTTTATTGCAAGCTATTTTTTGTCGAATGTATAAAGTTATATAATAGCATAAAAATACATTTGATATTTCTTTATGCCATTCAGAGCTATTAAAGAAAAAAAATTGTCGCACATTACTTTTATCGGCGTAGATTAGAAAGTGGAGAAATTTACTGTTTAACAACGCTTTACATCATCTCGGAAAGCACTCAGCAGTCTTCTCTTTTTTCAAACAGGTTTCTTTTGAGCTGTATCTTGAGATTTGCCAAGTAATTGACGTTGTCACTTCAGTCGTATGCTCTAAATAGTAGACTGCGTGAAGAAATATAGAAATTAACATAGATTCACTACTCACATGTAGTCTGGGTCAATCTATTTCCACAGAAACGCTGTCCGTTAACGATGAAATAATCACCACAGTTTACATCAAAGACCCTGACTGTGAAAGTAACAGTCTTGAGGGAATCCCCCAGGTCGAGGTAGTAAATACACAAGGTGTCTGTTGGGTAGGTCACCCCACCCTCAGTCACTGGGCTGCGGATTGTACCAGTATTCTGGTCGAGGTTCGTCACACAGGTGTCTGAAATGTAACACATTTTGCTATGTCAGTTTGCTATAAACAGAGTAGGTTTGAGCACTTCAGATGAAGCTGTGGGGGTGACATACATTTATTAAATATTTCTGTCATGTATAGTTGTACATGCATCTTCATTTGGGGGATCAGGTTACAAGTTAAAACTGACTGGAACTGCAATAGAGATTAGCATTTGTAACAAGATGCACCTTTCAAGATGCACAAGAATAATTCCTTGATAAAGGTCAATTGTGCTTCATTAAAGGAGAATTTGTATACACAAAATCAGGGCATATAACCTTCTATTGCAAGACGTCTGCTTACTTTCAGTGTAGGAGAAAGATATGTTGAAACCATTCCTCTGAAAGGAGGCATCACTGTGGAAAGTGATATTCACATCACTGTCATAGATGTTGTCTGAAAATAAGGAAGTCAAATGTACACACATATAAACCACCATTTTAAACACATGTAATTGTCTTTCTTCGGTCTCTGATCGATGGGGCATTTGTCACTGAACGTGGAGACCATAGATGTAGTTAGTATCTCTATCTTCAAAGGTTTAGGACTATTTGTTAAAATTGAATCATATGTTATCTGAAGTTTACTTGGAAAGCACTTCGTAAAGTGATGGACCTCCTCACAGACAGCACCGTTGTGACATTGGGAGCATGATATTTATGCAATAATGTAGGCATCACCATGGGCACCAACTGTGCTCTCCTCCTTGCAGATCTAATTGTTTACATATACAAGTCAGAATTTCTGCACTAGTTGCAAAAATAGAACAAAGGAATTTAGTGCAAAAGTTAACATCATGGTCAGGTATTTCGATGATCTGATATCATTCAATAATGGTCAAATAGCCAACTCCCTTCAACTGATTTACCCACCTCAGCATTATTAGAGAAATCCCGAGAGACTGCCTCATCTGATTTAGTGAGTGAGTATGGTTTTACGCCGCTTTTAGCAATATTCCAGCAATATCATGGCGGGGGACACCAGAAATGGGCTTCACACATTGTACCCATGTCGGGAATAAAACCCGGGTCTTCGGCGTGACGAGCGAACGCTTTAACCACTAGGCTACCCGACCGCCCTCATCTGATTTAGATATATGCCTACAGATTCAAAGTAAAAATAACTATCCACAACACTGGATGAAAGAAAGGATGACTTCATCTTTCCAATGGTCAACTTTCCATTGATGTCCAGCAATATGCCAGCAGCTCCAATGTATGACATCTTTTGAGCAACAATCGAGCAAATCCATTTAAACATACATTAAAGATATCATGTGTACATGTACAAACATTGTTTTATCAAGCAAATGGTGATGGCAAGCATTGATGGTACAAACATATGTAAGATTTGGGTGAAGTCCTTGTTCCGCACATCCTGGAGGAAGAATAGCCATCGTAGAGCATCTGTATGTAATCATTGCTGCAGGAGGTGGAGAAACTGTTATTGTTGGAAGAATAATATCTCTGCACGTCGAACTCCTCCAGAGTGATGTTAACAACCCACAGCCGACCTGCTGGAGGCCTGATGGTGAACAGGCAGTCGAGGTTAGGTGAGTAGGTGGCGTTACCATCATCAGGGACCTGAATCTGTCCATCAGCATCTGTCAGGAGCTGGTAACAGCTGTCTGTTGAGGAAGCAAAAGCTTTTAGTAGATTTGATCTGTATGTTATAACAACGTTAATCTGGACTAATGCAATGATATATATATACAGTTTAAAGACTTTTAACAATAGGAAATATTTTTCCAGAAGCATCATTTTTCTCGAGACTGAATATTATTAACTGATCGATCATATGGCAAACGAAAGAATGCAGTTTTACGCAATATTAGAAAGTTTGACACGGCATTAATATGGGTGACCATTCACGTCATCAGATTGTGATGACAACTGAGTGAGTGAGTGAGTGAGTGAGTTGGGTTTAACCTTAATGTGGGAGGAAAGCCCAAAGTGATGCAGGTCTCAGACGTTTACCACTTCGGTGAAACCGACGAGCACGGGTATGGTGCTGACAAACCTGGAAACATAATTGGGGAGAACCGGGATTCGAACCCACAATCATAGGGTTCTGGCGTGCCCAAGGGACGCAACTCTGCACAGCGAATCGTGGCGCCTTAGATGACACATTGATGTAGGTCACAGCAATGAGACAAAACTTAACAGTATCTGCAATATGGTTACAATATATAAAACCGAAATACACATTTTAAAATCATTCGAGGGAGGGGAAAAGACTTTCTGACATGTGAAATATATTAGCAACATTTTTAAAAGAGAGAAGTGATAAAACGAAGGTTAATCTTTTACTCCAAGACAACGGTTATCAAATATGAAATTGAAATATGGCAAAACAACTTTTTTGTTTGGATCCCTAGCAACCTCTGCTCCAAGAGACGACATAATGGAGAGGGTGGTCAGACTCTGTGACTTGGTTGATGGCATCTTGCTTGCATATGTCTGAGTGCGGCGTTACACATCAACAGTACGGGAGCATGGATGCACGGACGCACGCACGAAAACACATATTGATATTGATGAAGGTATTGATGAAATAGTAAGAGGAATAACATCGACAACTTGATACTGAACATATGTATCTCTGTCAATGTAGAGATTGACATCGAGGCTCAAAACTGTAAACAGGGTCAATGGTTAAGGTAACTCTTGTCCAGTAATCTTACATATACACGTTGATTTGATCATGACGCCCTGTATGACCTATGGTTGATCGCATTGTTAACAGGTGATCGAATATACAAACATTGTGATGGATAGTATTTGATAAAGATTTAATACACATGTGAACGTACTTTCGCCATATGAATAGTTCAGCACAAACCCCCTTCTCTCAATGTTGCTGTTTGTCACAAAATTGATGACTATTCCTCCATTCATACTGTTATCTGAAATATAAATACTTCACTATTACAGGAAATTCTCAAAATTCTCGGTTATATTCCAACGGTTATATTGACAATGTCTGTCACCGGCCAAAGGTATCTTTGAGCATTGACCAGTAACATAGATCAATGTCTGTCATGTTACAGAAAACAAAAAACAATCGAAATATAGTGTAAAATATCATGCGATAGGAATTGTATTAATTTATTTCACTGATTTGAACTCAAACGGTTTTGGTAGCATGGTACCTGCAATGAAGCTCAAAGGCATCTATACCCTGTTGACACACTCACGGGGGTCATGACTTACAGAAGTACGTTCTTGGTGATCTCATCCTGCCACACAATCTGCTGGTGCCGGTGAGTCCTGAGAGCCTGGTCTCCACGTAGTCGTAGCTACATGATGTACTCAGACTGTAAGATGAGGAGTTGTAGGACGTCCTCTGAACGTCAAACTGAGAGTACGTCAGATTGAACCTGTATAGACCCTGCGTTGGAGGTCTGATGGTATAGGTGCAGTTCAGATTACGTCTGTAGAGACCAGTTCTGTAGACGGGACTCCTTATTGTGCCACTAGAGTCGGTAAATAGTTCATCACAAAGATCTGAAATAACAAAAAAGAATTCTTATTATAACGAAAATCAATTCTTCGCAGGGGAGGTCTGTCTTTCGCGGGAAAAATAGTGGATTATCTCGATACTGAAGTATATCAAATGAGATCGGATTGTGGAGTAATCCATTGATCTCTATATTTTTAGTGTTCGTCAATCTCATTACGTCACAAGTTCAAGAATTAAGAAGAATTGTTGTTTAAGAATATCACACTACCTATAACATTACCTTCCTCAATCTTGTAGGACGCATTGAAACCTTGTCTGCTGATCTGGTTGTTTGTATGAAAGACAAAGATGAATTGTCTCGCATTCGTGAACCCTTCAAGAAATAAAAGTTTACCCGTCTTACTTCATGTACAGTCAAAGAGTCCATTTAAGATAACAAGTCACAATGATTACAATATTTCAAAAATAATATATAACGTTATTCACATGTGACGGTAGTTCCTGCAGCGATGGCACCACAGTATCTTTCTGAAGTGTAGGACCCGTCTGTGAAGTATACGTAGTCGTAACAGTAGCTCGAACTGTACGATGGGGATTCAAGGTCGAAAGCATTGACGGTGACCGTGACCTTAGTCTGGGTGTAGGATGTTAACATGGTGTATCGGCAGTCAAGGTTGTTGTGGTACAGACCACTCCTTGTCCCGGGGCTTATCAGAGTGCCTTCAGTAGTGTTGTGCGTGACCAGGCATCCAGCTGTAAATTGATGCATGCTATGTGATCAACAATAGGATTACATTTACTAGGAACAAAATGTTATGAATAAAAGTTATCATCAATATGAACAGCAGCTTTAATTTAATGTAATTTATACAGATAATAAGTAGTGAGTGAGTTTGGTTTTAGGTCGCTTTTAGCAATATTCTAACACTATCACGACAGAAATGAGCTCCTCACGTTGCACCCATGTGGGGAATCGAACCCAGGTCTTCGACCTGACGAGGGGAAGCTTGAACCTCCAGGCTACCCCAATGCTTTCCGAATATGAGTAATGTCTGTGAGTGATTATTCTGATTGAAACGATCTGTAATCACGAATGATATTATACATCTAAAAAGTTACAAGAAGACACGATGCAATGTGCTTCATGTCAATGACAGTCCTACAAAGTGGAAAAGACAAGTGTTTTCTATACACCATTAATGAAATAGTCACCTGGCACGATGTCGTATTGGATGTTGAAGCCCATGTTTGTCTGACTATTGTCACTGGTGAAGGTCACGACAAAATTACCATCAAAGTTGACTGTAACATTAGGAGGTATGATAAGTTTTTAAATGACACAATGGAACTTGAGAAGGATTATTACACCCCTCTCAGATTTTAACCAGGTCAAATATAACATAGTTATTTGCTATAAATTGTTGAGCACGTGTCACCAATATACAAAAGATAATAGTTGTGTTTCTGTCAGAAAATCCCTGACAACTCCGGATTTCTTAGACAAAATCTGCTCTTCTGACTATTAGCTACACTTCATTAATCATAAGAACAAATGTGTTTTAACTGATTGAAAATGATAAAAACCCTGCACTTACAACTTCGAGTCCCATATTGGTATCCACACAGTCTCTCTTCGCCATTCATATCCACATAGTCATTACAGACAGATGTGATGTTGTCAGGGTCCTCCAGGTGGAACTGATTGAGACTAAAGACAATTGTCTGACCCACAACGTCGTCCACCTTAATTGTGAAGATGCAGTGAGTGCCGTCGTTGTTGGAACGCCTATACGCTGATTCATCGCCATAACCAGAGTAGCTGTTGATGTAGCCCGTAGTGTTGGTCAGCGTTATATTACATGAAACTGAGAAAGTGACATTATTTATTTGTATGCTTATGAACAAGCAGGTTAAGTTTGTATTTTCTGAATATTCTCACGATTTTCGCGCCTATTATCGGTACCTTCTTCCAAAACAGATAGCAATATCTCGCCCACTTTTGGCCACTTTTGCCCAGCTACATCTTGGGGAACAACTCACTACCCACTAAAAATACCGTTATCCAATTACGACATCATCAATATGCGAGAGGTATGTTCGAATGTCCAGAAATGACGTCATGATAGCACAATGTTTATTGTGACGTAAACCAGGCCTCATTCTTTATTGTTCTATGCGATTTATCTCGTAGCTATCTTATATAAGTATTTGAAGAAGCATTTCAAGGGCATTAAATCTAGTTAATCTTTTATCACATATTTGTCACCTGAGATACCTACCGGGCCTTGTGTTGAAGTAGATGTTAAAGACTTCCCTCCTCCCTGTGACTGAATTAACAGAGTGATGATACCGCACAGGTAGCACAGGCTCCTCTGATGAGACTTGGAAACATATCAAGTTACAATTTATATTTTTCGGTGAAGTAGGGCCTTATGACAAATTACAAATTCCTATATAAGTGTCTGTAACCTGATCAGTTTGGATTTTCAGTACAGCGTTTGAAGGCTGATAAGGTGTGCTCCATGTGCTTTACATGTTCGTCGTATTGGGGAGTTTTCGGGTTATAATAGGTCCATAGCAACATATGCTGGTGTATGATGGTTGTAAGAGGCTAGCTTATGGATCGTGTGGCTAGGCTCAGTGATCTGATTGATTGCGTTTCATCGCACATGACGACAGGAGTCGTTGCTCATAATATCAATCACTGGATTGTCTCATCCAGGTACGAGTATTAACAGTTAGCCGTCATGGAATACATTAAACGTTCAACACCAAACAAACAAACAAACAAACCATATTCTTCAATTTCGTTTAGCTTATCTGCTCTAAATGCATACATTTATAACAATGCGACACCCTATATTTAAAAAAATATATTACAATAGTACAGTATAGTTCTTACAGTTATACTGGCCATAAACAGTTCCGCAGTACTGTGTGCTGCTGATCTCCACATAGCTGCCAGAACAAGTGCCGTTGTTGTCCGTGAAGTTGTACGGCATAAAGAATGGACTGAAGTACATTGTAATGAGGAAAGGGTAGTACGGGGGACGAATGATGTATTCACAGTCCATGTCTTGTGCGAGAGCAACTCTTGATGCAGAGTAAGAATCCAAATTCCCTGACGTTGTACGATATACTCGATCACATGTGTCTGCAACACAACGATGTTGTCATAATTTTTTATACGGGTTGTCAAGTTTATTATGAGTGTTTTTCAGTATAACATGGACGTATTTCAAAATCAACAATAAATTCACAACACACTGAACGAGTGTGTGACTTTCATTCAGAAACTGTACACCCTGAATTGCTGAAACCTGTTGTATGATGACTGGAATAAGAAAGTTGGGTTGAGTAAGGATTGTTCTTCATATATAAAACTTGCAAACTAAATACATCTGAACTTTGGGCATGGTGACCCTCTGTTCTTTGGAGAAGACAGATAAAATATCGAACTATCGACGCATTTTCTTTTCTTTTCACCACACAAGGAAACTATAATGCCACTTACAATTAGTTACAAGGTAGTCAACATCCACTCCTCGTCCTGTGCTGTAACTATTGGACAGGAAGGTAATGTTTGCCCTCCCTGTCATATGGACTGTAGAAAAAAGCGCACATCCAGTAAACAATGTTAGCTTGATGGAAAATGTGATACTTGACACAGAACATGCACAAACTACTCCCTGCATAAGACAATAATACATGCAGAAATGGGTCCGAATAGGGTAAACCAAATTTTCAACATGGCTGCAGTTATGGTCATTTTTAAAACCTGATCGAAATTCAATGAGCTTCATGGGCGCCATTTATGCGATCATGTGAACACAATTTCAAACCAACGATCTCAGATGTTTCAGAACAGAAATACAAAATATGTAAAACTGGGAAAATATTGAAATTGAAAACTGAAATTGAATGAACGTTTCATACATTAAAATAACAAATATCATTTTATTTAGTTTATTTGGCATATCTTGATGGTATATCTTTCGAATATCTTGGTATTCGCCAAACAATTGACGTTCTCATTACAGTAATATGCTCTAAATAGTGGACTACTCACAAGCCGTTTGTGTCAATCTGTTTCCACAGAAACGCTGTCCGTTAACGATGAAGTAATCACCACAGTTTACATCAAAGACCCTGACTGTGAAAGTAACAGTCTTGGGGGAATCTCCAAGGTCGAGGTAGTAAATACACAAGGTGTCTGTTGGGTAGGTCACCCCACCCTCAGTCACAGGGCTGCGGATTGTACCATTATTCTGGTCGAGGTCGGTCACACAGGTTTCTGAAATATTAATATATTTCCTATATCCGTTTATTGTAAACTGAGAAGGTTTGCTCACTTGACATGAAGCTTTGGGGGTGACATGCATTTATTAAATATTTCTGTCATGTACAGTTGTACATGCATCTTCATTTGGGGGATCAGGTTACAAGTTAAAACTGACTGGAACTGCAACAAAGATTAGCATTTGTAACAAGCTGCACCTTTCAAGATGCACATGGATAATTTCTTGATAAAGATCAACTGTGCTTCATTTAAGGAGTATTTGTATACACAAAATCAGGGCATATAACCTTCTATTGCAAGACGTCTGCTTACTTTCAGTGTAGGAGAAAGATATGTTGAAACCATTCCTCTGAACGGAGGCATCACTGTGGAAAGTGATATTCACATCACTGTCATAGATGTTGTCTGAAGATAAGGAAGTAAAATGCATACACATATAAACCACCATTTTAAACACATGTAATTGTCTTTCTCCGGTCTCTGATCCATGGGACATTTGTCCATGAACGTGGAGACCATAGATGTAGTTAGTATCTCTATCTTCAAAGGTTTAGGACTATTTGTTAAAATTGAATCAAATGTTATCTGAAGTTTACTTGGAAAACACTTCGTAAAGTGATGGACCTCCTCACAGATAGCATCGATGTGACATTGGGAGCATGATATTTATGCAATAATGTAGGCATCACCATGGGCACCAACTGCGCTCTCCTCCTTGCAGATCTAATTATTTACGCATACAAGTGAGAGTTTCTGCACTAATTTGGAAAAATAGAACAAAGGAATTTAGTGAAAAGGTTAACTCCATGGTCGGGTATTTCGATGATCTGATATCATTCAATAATGGTCAAATAGCCAACTGATTTACCCACCTCAGCATTAGATGAGAAATCCCGAGAGACTGCTTCATCTGATTTAGATATATGCCTACAGATTCAAAGTAACAATAACTATCCACAACACTGGATGAAAGAAAGGATGATTTCATCTTTCCAATGGTCAACTTTCCATTGATGTCCAGCAATATGCCAGCAGCTCCAATGTTTGACATCTTTTGAGCAACAATCGAGCACATCCATTTGAACATATATTTAAGATATCTATCATGTGTACATGAATAAACATTGTTTTAGAAAGCAAAATGTGATGGCAAGCATTAATGGTACAAACATATGTAAAATTTGGGTGAAGTCCTTGTTCCGCACATCCTGGAGGAAGAATAGCCCTTGTAGAGCATCTGTATGTAATCATTGCTGCAGGAGGTGGAGAAACTGTTATTGTTGGAAGAATAATATCTCTGCACGTCGAACTCCTCCAGAGTGATGTTAACAACCCACATCCGACCTGCTGGAGGCCTGATGGTGAACAGGCAGTCGAGGTTAGGTGAGTAGGTTGCGTTGCCATCATCAGGGACCTGAATCTGTCCATCAGCATCTGTCAGGAGCTGGTAACAGCTGTCTGTTGAGGAAGCATAAGTCGATTTGATCTGCATTTTATACCAACGTTAATCTGGTCTAATATATATAGATATATATATATATATTTTCATATATTTACATTTACTTTTTGTTTTGGTAAAGAAGGGCAAGGTGACACTGTTTCTGGGAACATAATGTCATGAATAAAAGTTATCATCAATATGAACAGCAGCTTTATTTTAATGTAATTAATATAGATAATGAGTAGTGTGTGAGTTTGGTTTTATGTCACTTTTACCAATATTCTAACACTATCACGACAGAAATGAGCTTCTCACGTGGCACCCATGTGGGGAATCGAACCCAGGCCTTCGACCTGACGAGGGAAAGCTTGAACCACTAGGCTACCCCAATGCTTTCAGAATATGAGAAATGTCTGTCAGTGATCATTCTTATTGAAACGATCTGTAATCACGGATGATGTTATACAAAGGTTACAAGAAGACAAGATGCAATGTGCATCAGGTCAATGACAGGCCTTCAAAGTGGAAAAGACAAGTGCTTTCTATACATCATTGATGAAATAGTCACCTGGCACGATGTTGTAATGGATGTTGAATTCCATGTTTGTCTGACTATTGTTACAGAAGAATATTTCCATCCCATATATCACATGTACATTCAGTATAATTGAACTCATTTTTAACAGAATAAATCAGAATCGTGATCTGTGAATGTTCAACATCTTATATGTGTTCAAATTTTAAAAAAGTGAAATAATAGGTGAGGCTCGCGGGACAGGATAGCATCAAACTCGTTAATGTCAAAAGTCATATGACTTTAAATCCTGATAGATGAACAAAAGGACGAGGTGTAGATACACGGAGTTACACAGGGGTGCTTGCAGGATTATTGTACGATTGTGTGTAATGAGAATCAACCATTAATACCTACCGTCACTGATCTGGTAGGTGGCCACGAAGCCACGGCGTGTGACTGATCCGTCAGTGTAGAAGGTGACACGGTACTGGCCGTTCATCGTGTCAGTATCTGGAGACAAACACGCACCCAGGATACAACGCGAACACCAATGCATGATGTATATTGAGGTGTTGAGTGGGGCCAGATCATTTCGGTCAATTTAATTCAGAGTTACAATAATGTTGTACTATGCTCTTCTGCACCTAATAACACTGAATTATCTACAATTGATGTATACTGAATAAAAACGTACCCAATATATTGTGCAAAAGTTATATTTTCTGTATCTGTACTTCAGAAATACCTGCCCAATTAACAAATATCTATATCTCGCAAACCTATGCATATGCTGAGGCATGGGAGTATTGAAACCTCAAAAATATCATCGAAGTTCAGCTTGAGATCATTTCCCAAGCTGCTTGGAGTACTTACACACGAGATTGGAGATAGTTCCACATTTCTTCACGCCGCTGTTAAACTGGAGGTAGTCATATGTGCAGGAGGAATGACTCTCCAGCTGGAAGGTTGTGAAGGTGAAGGTAATGGTTCTCGGGTAGGATGTCGCTGTGAAGGTGTAGTTGCACCGGGTGTTGTCCAAGTAGTTGCTGCCGTCACCTGGTGCGCTCATGATGCTGCCAGATAATGACGACAAGGTTGCTGTGCATGTCGCTGGAACATAAAACAATTATATGAAGAAAGAATTAAATATTTACTGATATTTACTTAATACGCAGGCAAGGATTATGAAGCATCACTGTAACATTGAAGAATGAACTTACCTGCACTGACGGGAGTGAGCATGGTGACGTTCACAGCTGAAATACATAATGCCTTGAATCAGAATGTGTGCCCATCATCCTGTTCAATAGCATCAAATTCGTTGATGTCAAAAGTCAAATGGCTTTAATTCCTGAAGCATCAATGTAACATTGAAGAATGAACTTACATGTACTGCCGGGAGTGGGCGTGGTGGCGTTCACAGCTGAAATACATAATGCCTTGTATCAGAATGTGTGCCCATCATCCTGTTCAAATAATCATTCTGTCACGATCACCCGGTTTCCCACGAGTTCTCGTACCTCAGATATTTCGAGAGTTGAATGTACGTCATGATCAAACTATTTATACGGCATAGTGGAGTAAGAACGTTGAGTGAAGTCATGAACTCATTATACCAGATAGAGCCTCTGTACATACCGTCACTAACAACGTAGTTGCCAACAAAGCCACTGTAGGTGACACTTCCATCTGTACGGAATTCCACCGTAATGCATGGATTATGAAGCATCATAAGCGATATGAAGCAATATACATTAAGAACGAAATAACAGCTGTGAAGATGTGATTTATTTGCCATACAATATAACAACAGCTATGAACATGTATCGCGTAATATAAATACGTAGAAACAGCTGTGTATTGGCATATAATTAAATAGGCTGTGTATTAATTGTAATTCGTGCAATCTGTTTGATTATATATGTAAAAGATAAGCCACGCCCACCGAGACTGTCTGCTTTCACCACAATTGGGGGAGCTCCAAGCTGCAGGTTCACTGGCACAAAACGATCTCATCGCTTCATTTTTTGGACATCTGTAAGGTGGCGATTTAAGGCTTTGACTACAATCCACGCATACAAAGCGATTGTAGGCGAAGTCGTATCATCAGCCCAGTCATAAGTAGCTAATATCATTATTGTCCCTGAACAATCTTAACAAAATGGCGGGACATTGACATTCATTTGGTAAACTGAGCGATCCAAATTGATTATTTAAAAAACATAACGAACGCATTACAAATTTCGCATCAGAAACGTTGTTCATCACGATATCGAATGTCGATTCACATAACTACCTAGTCGATAGCCTAAAATAAGATTCCCGTCTATGCTGAAAGAAGTGTGAAACAACGTACCGCAGAGCTCCTTGCTCAATGCGTTAATTAATGTTGTTACGAAGTGTTTGTTCTGATTACGCGTTGGAGTTCTGTTTGTCGGATCTTTCCTTGATCGACAGGATCTAAGAAGGTTGCGTTGACCGGCCATTGACTAGGGAGCCGTATTGATCAGTTTATGATAATAAATAAGTAGTCACCTGATTACAACAACCTGTAATTGTAATGTGTTTTGATTTACGTGATATTTTGTTATAAACCTATTGTTGGTAACATGTAAAAAATAATCATAAGGATTGACTGTGTATCTATTTTCGATTCACTGAGGTATGTAAAAAAAAACGATGTGCAAACTTTTTTTTTCACACAGATCATCAGTATTCATACTTCAATGTTGAAATAAGTAAACAGAAATCCTATAATAGAAAAGACAAGTCAAGGTGTTATTATGTAGTAAAGGCCTTATGTCTCAGGGTACCATTGTACATTTTGTCCATTCAGAGGTATCTGGAACTTGTGAAGATACGCATACTCTTTTCCCTTGTTTTCTTTTTAAGAAGATAGATAGACCTATAAGGGTATAAGTGTCACTTTGACATATCAGTTGACAGAACGTTCTGAGGGATAATTATATTCTGGAATATGCTGTTTTCTGCTCACATTATGATTTGGGCAAATCAACATAAAATTGTATTCGTCCATACTTTGACAACTATCCCAACTATTACAGATTATAATATCTTCACTTACTGAACATGAAAACGGAGCTGTTGTATATTCCAACATGACCAAGGAAGTTACTAATTGGTAAAAAATCACAATATCCACTTCTGATGGAAACAGACGATTTGACGGCCGCACCACCGCGGAGAATAATATTTATAGAACAGTACTCATTTCTCAGTCAACGTCGGTAATTATTTTTAAATAATAATAAATACAGTTAATAGTTGCAAAATGCAGACTTGCGTTTGATAAAAATATTGAAATGAGCTTGAAATTTGGCGCTTTTCTATAGCCGACTGTGACATCATATTTTCTGCGTCACAGTGTGACGTAATAACAGTGACGTGCGGTTAAGAACTTAATCTTGCAAGACTTGCTTATTTTCTTTATGGATGCCCACGTCACGCTGGTTTACGAAATTGCTGCAGGTTCGGTTCCAAATTCTATTAAGCACGCTTAAATTTACAGGTAACTTGGCTCTACATTGAAAACATAGTAAATTTATCCCCTTATTTAATATCTGTGTAATAATCAGCGACACTTGCATAGTATACTGATAAAATCCTTATGTGGCATTAATTTTAATACATACTTTTCAGGATCAAGTAGTGATACGACTACGCACATAAGAATAATATGATAGTAATTTTACTGTGCCAATAAAGAAATCCAATATCCTTAAAGCTTTGTTTGATATAGGCAATGGGAAATATCAATATGTCCACAATCCTGCGCTAGCTAAACATAAGAAAATCCTGTTGGTACATTATATTAGTTTATATTTTAATATTCGTCATACGTTTCTAACATCTGGTAACAAGCCAGTTGGTAACGGGGATTTTCCATTTGTAAGTATTTGAGACAGCTACTATAATAGCTAAAACATAATTCATATATCTAAAGACCTTCCAGCAACCGTCTTAGGAGAAACTAGGTTACTTACACATAATTATATCTTTCTCGAGACTGAAGATTATTTACTGATCGATCATATGGCAAAGGAAAGAATACAGTTTTACGCAATATTAGAAAGTTTGACACGGCATTAATATGGATGACCATTCACGTCATCAGATTGTGATGACACATCGATGTAGGTCGCTGCAATGAGACAAAACTTAACAGTTTCAATATGGTTACAACATATAAAACCGAAATACACACTTTAACATCATTCGAGGGAAGAGAAAAAACTTTCTGACAAATCTGAAATATATTAGGAACCATTTTTAAAATAGAGAAGTGATGAAACGAAGGTTAATCTTTTATCTCAAAACAACGGATATATGAAATTGAAATATGGCCCAAACAATTTTTTAACTGGATCCCCGTATATCATATATGGGATTACTTTTAAAAATGTGAAGTTTTTAATTTGACTCTTTAATATTCTGACACTATCAGGACAGAAATGAGCTTCTCACGTTGCACCCATGTGGGGAATCGAACCAAGGCCTTCGACCTGACCGGGAAAGCTTCGACCGGGAAAGCTTGAACCACTAGGCGTTATCCAATTACGACATCATCAATACGCGAGAGGTATGTTCGAATGTCCAGAAATGACGTCATGATAGCACAATGTTTAATGTGACGTAAATCAGGCCTCATTCTTTATTGTTCTTTGGGATTTATCTCGTAGCATCTTATATTAGTATTTGAAGAAGCATTTCAAGGGCAATAAATCTAGTTAATCTTTAATCACGTATTTGTCATCTGAGATACCTACCGGGCCTTGTGTTGAAGTAGATGTGAAAGCCTTCCCTCCTCCCTCCGACTGAATTAACAGAGTGATGATACCGCACATGTAGCTCAGGCTCCTCCGATGAGACTGGAAACATATCAAGTTACGATTTCTATTTTTCCGTGAAGTAGGGCCTTATGACAAATTACATATTCCTATATAAGTGTCAGTTACCTGATCAGTTTGGATTTTCAGTACTGGGGAGTTTTCGGGTTATACTAGGTCCATAGCAACATATACTGCTGATCGTGTGACCAAGCTCAGTGATCTGATTGATTGCGTTTCAGTGCACAAGATGACGTGAGTCGTTGCTCATAATATCAATCACTGGATTGTCTCATCCAGGTTCGAGTATTAACAGTTAGCCGTCATGGAATACATTAAACGTTAAACACCAAACAAACAAACAAACAAACAAACCATATTCTTCAATTTCGTTTAGCTTATCTGCTCTAAATGCATACATTTATAACAATGCGACACCCTATATTTAAAAAAAATATATTACAATAGTACAGTATAGTTCTTACAGTTATACTGGCCATACACAGTTCCGCAGTACTGTGTGCCGCTGATCTCAACATAGCTGCCAGAACAAGTGCCGTTGTTGTCCGTGAAGTTGTACGACATAAAGAATGGACTGAAGTACATTGTCACGAGGAAGGGGTAGTACGGGGGACGAATGATGTATTCACAGTCCATGTCTTGTGCGAGTGCAACACTTGACACAGAGTAAGAATCCAAATTCCCTGACGTTGTACGATATACTCGATCACATGTTACTGCAACACAACGATGTTGTCATAATTTTTTATACGGGTTGTCAAGTTTATTATGAGTGTTTTCCAGCATAACATGGACGTATTTCAAAATCAACAATTAATTCACAACACACTGAACGAGTGTGTGACTTTCATTCAGAAACTGTACACCCTGAATTGCTGAAACCTGTTGTATGATGACTGGAATAAGAAAGTTGGGTTGAGTAAGGATTGTTCTTCATATATAAAACTTGCAAACTAAATACATCTGAACTTTGGGTTGCTGCAGGTTCGGTTCCAAATTCTATTAAGCACGATTAAATTTACAGGTAACTTGGCTCTACATTGAAAACATAGTAAATTTATCCCCTTATTTAATATCTGTGTAATAATCAGCGACACTTGCATAGTATACTGATAAAATCCGTATGTGGCATTAATTTTAATACATACTTTTCAGGATGAAGTAGTGATACGACTACGCACATAGGAATAATAAGCTAATAATTTTACTGTGCCAATAAAGAAATCCAATATCCTTAAAGCTTTGTTTGAAATAGGCAATGGGAAATATCAATATGTCCACAATCCTGCGCTAGCTAAACATAAGAAAATCCTGTTGGAGCATTATATTAGTTTATATTTTAATATTCGTCATACGTTTCTAACATCTGGTAACAAGCCAGTGGGTAACGGGGATTTTCCATTTGTAAGTATTTGAGACAGCTACTATAGTAGCTAAAACATAATTCATATATCTAAAGACCTTCCAGCAACCGTCTTAGGAGAAACTAGGTTACTTACACATAATTATATCTTTCTCGAGACTGAAGATTATTTACTGATCGATCATATGGCAAAGGAAAGAATACAGTTTTACGCAATATTAGAAAGTTTGACACGGCATTAATATGGATGACCATTCACGTCATCAGATTGTGATGACACATCGATGTAGGTCGCTGCAATGAGACAAAACTTAACAGTATCAATATGGTTACAACATATAAAACCGAAATACACACTTTAACATCATTCGAGGGAAGAGAAAAAACTTTCTGACAAATCTGAAATATATTAGGAACCATTTTTAAAATAGAGAAGTGATGAAACGAAGGTTAATCTTTTATCTCAAAACAACGGATATATGAAATTGAAATATGGCCCAAACAATTTTTTTAACTGGATCCCCGTATATCATATATGGGATTACTTTTAAAAATGTGAAGTTTTTAATTTGACTCTTTAATATTCTGACACTATCAGGACAGAAATGAGCTTCTCACGTTGCACCCATGTGGGGAATCGAACCAAGGCCTTCGACCTGACCGGGAAAGCTTCGACCGGGAAAGCTTGAACCACTAGGCGTTATCCAATTACGACATCATCAATACGCGAGAGGTATGTTCGAATGTCCAGAAATGACGTCATGATAGCACAATGTTAAATGTAACGTAAATCAGGCCTCATTCTTTATTGTTCTTTGGGATTTATCTCGTAGCATCTTATATTAGTATTTGAAGAAGCATTTCAAGGGCAATAAATCTAGTTAATCTTTAATCACGTATTTGTCATCTGAGATACCTACCGGGCCTTGTGTTGAAGTAGATGTGAAAGCCTTCCCTCCTCCCTCCGACTGAATTAACAGAGTGATGATACCGCACATGTAGCTCAGGCTCCTCTGATGAGACTGGAAACATATCAAGTTACGATTTCTATTTTTCCGTGAAGTAGGGCCTTATGACAAATTACAAATTCCTATATAAGTGTCAGTTACCTGATCAGTTTGGATTTTCAGTACTGGGGAGTTTTCGGGTTATACTAGGTCCATAGCAACATATGCTGCTGATCGTGTGACCAAGCTCAGTGATCTGATTGATTGCGTTTTAGTGCACATGATGACGTGAGTCGTTACTCATAATATCAATCACTGGAATGTCTCATCCAGGTTCGAGTATTAACAGTTAGCCGTCATGGAATACATTAAACGTTAAACACCAAACAAACAAACAAACCATATTCTTCAATTTCGTTTAGCTTATCTGCTCTAAATGCATACATTTATAACAATGCGACACCCTATATTTAAAAACAATATATTACAATAGTACAGTATAGTTCTTACAGTTATACTGGCCATACACAGTTCCGCAGTACTGTGTGCCGCTGATCTCCACATAGCTGCCAGAACAAGTGCCGTTGTTGTCCGTGAAGTTGTACGACATAAAGAATGGACTGAAGTACATTGTCACGAGGAAGGGGTAGTACGGGGGACGAATGATGTATTCACAGTCCATGTCTTGTGCGAGAGCAACTCTTGACACAGAGTAAGAGTCCAAATTCCCTGACGTTGTACGATATACTCGATCACATGTTACTGCAACACAACGATGTTGTCATAATTTTTTATACGGGTTGTCAAGTTTATTATGAGTGTTTTTCAGTATAACATGGACGTATTTCAAAATCAACAATAAATTCACAACACACTGAACGAGTGTGTGACTTTCATTCAGAAACTGTACACCCTGAATTGCTGAAACCTGTTGTATGATGACTGGAATAAGGAAGTTGGGTTGAGTAAGGATTGTTCTTCATATATAAAACTTGCAAACTAAATACATCTGAACTTTGGGTTGCTGCAGGTTCGGTTCCAAATTCTATTAAGCACGATTAAATTTACAGGTAACTTGGCTCTACATTGAAAACATAGTAAATTTATCCCCTTATTTAATATCTGTGTAATAATCAGCGACACTTGCATAGTATACTGATAAAATCCGTATGTGGCATTAATTTTAATACATACTTTTCAGGATGAAGTAGTGATACGACTACGCACATAGGAATAATAAGCTAATAATTTTACTGTGCCAATAAAGAAATCCAATATCCTTAAAGCTTTGTTTGATATAGGCAATGGGAAATATCAATATGTCCTCAATCCTGCGCTAGCTAAACATAAGAAAATCCTGTTGGTACATTATATTAGTTTATATTTTAATATTCGTCATACGTTTCTAACATCTGGTAACAAGCCAGTGGGTAACGGGGATTTTCCATTTGTAAGTATTTGAGACAGCTACTATAATAGCTAAAACATAATTCATATATCTAAAGACCTTCCAGCAACCGTCTTAGGAGAAACTAGGTTACTTACACATAATTATATCTTTCTCGAGACTGAAGATTATTTACTGATCGATCATATGGCAAACGAAAGAATACAGTTTTACGCAATATTAGAAAGTTTGACACGGCATTAATATGGATGACCATTCACGTCATCAGATTGTGATGACACATCGATGTAGGTCGCTGCAATGAGACAAAACTTAACAGTATCAATATGGTTACAACATATAAAACCGAAATACACACTTTAACATCATTCGAGGGAAGAGAAAAAACTTTCTGACAAATCTGAAATATATTAGGAACCATTTTTAAAATAGAGAAGTGATGAAACGAAGGTTAATCTTTTATCTCAAAACAACGGATATATGAAATTGAAATATGGCCCAAACAATTTTTTTAACTGGATCCCCGTATATCATATATGGGATTACTTTTAAAAATGTGAAGTTTTTAATTTGACTCTTTAATATTCTGACACTATCAGGACAGAAATGAGCTTCTCACGTTGCACCCATGTGGGGAATCGAACCAAGGCCTTCGACCTGACCGGGAAAGCTTCGACCGGGAAAGCTTGAACCACTAGGCGTTATCCAATTACGACATCATCAATACGCGAGAGGTATGTTCGAATGTCCAGAAATGACGTCATGATAGCACAATGTTAAATGTGACGTAAATCAGGCCTCATTCTTTATTGTTCTTTGGGATTTATCTCGTAGCATCTTATATTAGTATTTGAAGAAGCATTTCAAGGGCAATAAATCTAGTTAATCTTTAATCACGTATTTGTCATCTGAGATACCTACCGGGCCTTGTGTTGAAGTAGATGTGAAAGCCTTCCCTCCTCCCTCCGACTGAATTAACAGAGTGATGATACCGCACATGTAGCTCAGGCTCCTCTGATGAGACTGGAAACATATCAAGTTACGATTTCTATTTTTCCGTGAAGTAGGGCCTTATGACAAATTACAAATTCCTATATAAGTGTCTGTAACCTGATCAGTTTGGATTTTCAGTACTGGGGAGTTTTCGGGTTATACTAGGTCCATAGCAACATATGCTGCTGATCGTGTGACCAAGCTCAGTGATCTGATTGATTGCGTTTTAGTGCACATGATGACGTGAGTCGTTACTCATAATATCAATCACTGGAATGTCTCATCCAGGTTCGAGTATTAACAGTTAGCCGTCATGGAATACATTAAACGTTAAACACCAAACAAACAAACAAACCATATTCTTCAATTTCGTTTAGCTTATCTGCTCTAAATGCATACATTTATAACAATGCGACACCCTATATTTAAAAACAATATATTACAATAGTACAGTATAGTTCTTACAGTTATACTGGCCATACACAGTTCCGCAGTACTGTGTGCCGCTGATCTCCACATAGCTGCCAGAACAAGTGCCGTTGTTGTCCGTGAAGTTGTACGACATAAAGAATGGACTGAAGTACATTGTCACGAGGAAGGGGTAGTACGGGGGACGAATGATGTATTCACAGTCCATGTCTTGTGCGAGAGCAACTCTTGACACAGAGTAAGAGTCCAAATTCCCTGACGTTGTACGATATACTCGATCACATGTTACTGCAACACAACGATGTTGTCATAATTTTTTATACGGGTTGTCAAGTTTATTATGAGTGTTTTTCAGTATAACATGGACGTATTTCAAAATCAACAATAAATTCACAACACACTGAACGAGTGTGTGACTTTCATTCAGAAACTGTACACCCTGAATTGCTGAAACCTGTTGTATGATGACTGGAATAAGGAAGTTGGGTTGAGTAAGGATTGTTCTTCATGTATAAAACTTGCAAACTAAATACATCTGAACTTTGGGTTGCTGCAGGTTCGGTTCCAAATTCTATTAAGCACGATTAAATTTACAGGTAACTTGGCTCTACATTGAAAACATAGTAAATTTATCCCCTTATTTAATATCTGTGTAATAATCAGCGACACTTGCATAGTATACTGATAAAATCCGTATGTGGCATTAATTTTAATACATACTTTTCAGGATCAAGTAGTGATACCACTACGCACATAGGAATAATAAGCTAATAATTTTACTGTGCCAATAAAGAAATCCAATATCCTTAAAGCTTTGTTTGATATAGGCAATGGGAAATATCAATATGTCCTCAATCCTGCGCTAGCTAAACATAAGAAAATCCTGTTGGTACATTATATTAGTTTATATTTTAATATTCGTCATACGTTTCTAACATCTGGTAACAAGCCAGTTGGTAACGGGGATTTTCCATTTGTAAGTATTTGAGACAGCTACTATAATAGCTAAAACATAATTCATATATCTAAAGACCTTCCAGCAACCGTCTTAGGAGAAACTAGGTTACTTACACATAATTATATCTTTCTCGAGACTGAATATTATTTACTGATCGATCATATGGCAAACGAAAGAATACAGTTTTACGCAATATTAGAAAGTTTGACACGGCATTAATATGGATGACCATTCACGTCATCAGATTGTGATGACACATCGATGTAGGTCGCTGCAAATGAGACAAAACTTAACAGTATCAATATGGTTACAACATATAAAACCGAAATACACACTTTAACATCATTCGAGGGAAGAGAAAAAACTTTCTGACAAATCTGAAATATATTAGGAACCATTTTTAAAATAGAGAAGTGATGAAACGAAGGTTAATCTTTTATCCCAAAACAACGGATATATGAAATTGAAATATGGCCCAAACAATTTTTTTAACTGGATCCCCGTATATCATATATGGGATTACTTTTAAAAATGTGAAGTTTTTAATTTGACTCTTTAATATTCTGACACTATCAGGACAGAAATGAGCTTCTCACGTTGCACCCATGTGGGGAATCGAACCAAGGCCTTCGACCTGACCGGGAAAGCTTCGACCGGGAAAGCTTGAACCACTAGGCGTTATCCAATTACGACATCATCAATACGCGAGAGGTATGTTCGAATGTCCAGAAATGACGTCATGATAGCACAATGTTTAATGTGACGTAAATCAGGCCTCATTCTTTATTGTTCTTTGGGATTTATCTCGAAGCATCTTATATTAGTATTTGAAGAAGCATTTCAAGGGCAATAAATCTAGTTAATCTTTAATCACGTATTTGTCATCTGAGATACCTACCGGGCCTTGTGTTGAAGTAGATGTGAAAGCCTTCCCTCCTCCCTCCGACTGAATTAACAGAGTGATGATACCGCACATGTAGCTCAGGCTCCTCCGATGAGACTGGAAACATATCAAGTTACGATTTCTATTTTTCCGTGAAGTAGGGCCTTATGACAAATTACAAATTCCTATATAAGTGTCAGTTACCTGATCAGTTTGGATTTTCAGTACTGGGGAGTTTTCGGGTTATACTAGGTCCATAGCAACATATGCTGCTGATAGTGTGACCAAGCTCAGTGATCTGATTGATTGCGTTTCAGTGCACAAGATGACGTGTGTCGTTGCTCATAATATCAATCACTGGATTGTCTCATCCAGGTTCGACTATTAACAGTTAGCCGTCATGGAGTACATTAAACGTTAAACACCAAACAAACAAACAAACAAACAAACAAACCATATTCTTCAATTTCGTTTAGCTTATCTGCTCTAAATGCATACATTTATAACAATGCGACACCCTATATTTAAAAAAAATATATTACAATATTACAGTATAGTTCTTACAGTTATACTGGCCATAAACAGTTCCGCAGTACAGTGTGCCGCTGATCTCCACATAGCTGCCAGAACAAGTGCCGTTGTTGTCCGTGAAGTTGTACGACATAAAGAATGGACTGAAGTACATTGTCACGAGGAAGGGGTAGTACGGGGGACGAATGATGTATTCGCAATCCATGTCTTGTGCTAGTGCAACTCTTGACAGAGAGTGAGAATCCAAATTCCCTGACGTTGCACGATATACTCGATCACATGTTACTGCAACACAACGATGTTGTCATAATTTGCTTTACGAATTGTCAAGGTTATAATGAGTGTTTTCCAGCATAACATGGACGTATTTCAAAATCAACAATAAATTCACAACACACTGTACGAGTGTGTGACTTTCATTCAGAAACTGTACACCCTGAATTGCTGAAACCTGTTGTATGATGACTGGAATAAGAAAGTTGGGTTGAGTAAGGATTGTTCTTCATATATAAAACTTGCAAACTAAATACATCTGAACTTTGGGCATGGTGATCTTCTGTTCTTTGGAGAAGACAGATGAAATATTGAACTATCGACGCATGTTCTTTTCTTTTCACCACACAAGGAAACTATAATGCCACTTACAATTAGTTACAAGGTAGTCGACATCCACTCCTCGTCCTGTGCTGTAACCATTGGACAGGAAGGTAATGTTTGCCCTCCCTGTCATATGGACTGTAGAAAAAAGCGCACATCCAGTAAACAATGTTAGCTTGATGGAAAATGTGATACTTGACACAGCACATGCACAAACTACTCCCTGCATAAGACAAAAATACATGCAGAAAAGGGTCCAAAAAGGGTAAACCAAATTTTCAACATGGCTGCAGTTTGGGTCATTTTTAAAACCTGATCGATATTCAATAAGCTGTTTCATAGGCACCATTTATGCGATCATGTGAACACAATTTCAAATCTAAGAACTCAGATGTTTCAGAACAGAAATACAAAATATGTAAAACTGGGAAAATATTGAAATTGAAAACTGAAATTGAATGAACGTTACATACATTAAAATAACAAATATCATTTTATTTAGTTTATTTGGTATATCTTGATGGTATATCTTTCGAATATCTTGGTATTCGCCAAACAATTGACGTTCTCATTACAGTAATATGCTCTGAATTGTTGACTACTCATAAGCCGTTTGTGTCAATCTGTTTCCACAGAAATGCTGTCCATTAAAAATGAAGTATTAGTAGAATGCGTGAAGAAATATAGAAATTAACATAGATTCACTACTCACATGTTTTCTGGATCAATCTGTTTCCACAGAAACGCTGTCCGTTAACGATGAAGTAATCACCACAGTTTACATCAAAGACCCTGACTGTGAAAGTAACAGTCTTGGGGGAATCTCCAAGGTCGAAGTAGTAAATACACAAGGTGTCTGTTGGGTAGGTCACCCCACCCTCAGTCACAGGGCTGCGGATTGTACCATTATTCTGGTCAAGGTTCGTCACACAGGTGTCTGAAATATTAATATATTTCCTATATCCGTTTATTGTAGACTAAGAAGGTTTGCTCACTTGACATGAAGCTTTGGGGGTGACATGCATTTATTAAATATTTCTGTCATGTACAGTTGTACATGCATCTTCATTTGGGGGATCAGGTTACAAGTTAAAACTGACTGGAACTGCAACAGAGATTAGCATTTGTAAAAAGCTGCACCTTTCAAGATGCACAGGGATAATTTCTTGATAAAGATCAATTGTGCTTCATTTAAGGAGTATTTGGATACACAAAATCAGGGCATATAACCTTCCATTGCAAGACGTCTGCTTACTTTCAGTGAAGGAGAAAGATATGTTGAAACCATTCCTCTGAACGGAGGCATCACTGTGGAAAGTGATATTCACATCACTGTCATAGATGTTGTCTGAAGATAAGGAAGTCAAATGTATACACATAATAACCACCATTTTAAACACATGTAATTGTCTTTCTTCGGTCTCTGATCCATGGGGCATGTGTCAATGAACGCGGAGACCAACGATGTAGTTAGTATCTCTATCTTCAAAGGTTTAGGACTATTTGTAAAAAATTGAATCAAATGTTATCTGAAGTTTACTTGGAAAACACTTCGTAAAGTGATGGACTTCCTCACATATAGCATCGATGTGACATTGGGAGCATGATATTTCTGCAATAATGTAGGCATCACCATGGGCACCAACTGTGCTCTCCTCCTTGCAGATATAATTATTTACGCATACAAGTGAGAATTTCTGCACTAATTGGAAAAATAGAACAAAGGAATTTTGTGAAAAGGTTAACTCCATGGTCGGGATAGATATCTATCATGTGTACATGTACAAACATTGTTTTAGAAAGCAAAATGTGATGGCAAGAATAAATGGTACAAACATATGTAAGATTTGGGTGAAGTCCTTGTTCCGCACATCCTGGAGGAAGAATAGCCCTTGTAGAGCATCTGTATGTAATCATTGCTGCAGGAGGTGGAGAAACTGTTACTGTAGGAAGAATAATATCTCTGCACGTCGAACTCCTCCAGAGTGATGTTAACAACCCACAGCCGACCTGCTGGAGGTTTAATGGTGAACAGGCAGTCGAGGTTAGGTGAGTAGGTGGCGTTGCCATCATCAGGGACCTGAATCTGTCCATCAGCATCCGTCAGGACCTGGTAACAGCTGTCTGTTGAGGAAGCATAAGTCGATTTGATCTGCATGTTATACCAACGTTAATCTTGTCTAATGAAATTATATAATATATATATATATATATATATACACTTTTAAGAATAGGAAACATTTTTCCAGAAGCATCATCTTTCTCGAAATTGAATATTATTTACTGATCGATCATATGGCAAACGAAAGAATACAGTTTTACGCAATATTAGAAAGTTTGACACGGCATTAATATGGATGACCATTCACGTCATCAGATTGTGATGACACATCGATGTAGGTCGCTGCAATGAGACAAAACTTAACAGTATCTGCAATATGGCTACAAAAAAAACCAACGAAATACACACTTTAATATCATTCGAGGAAGTGAAAATACTTTCTGACAAATCTGAAATATATTAGCAACCATTTTTAAAAGAGAGAAGTGATGAAACGAAGGTTACTCTTTTATTCCAAAACAACGGTTATTATATATGAAATTGAAATATGGCCCAAACAACTTTTTTAACTGGATCCCCGTGGGGATTCCGTGTTTGAACTGGCCCCTAGCAACCTCTGCTCCAAGAGACGACATAATGGAGAGGGTGGTCAGGCTCCGTGATTCGGTTGATGGCATCTTGCCCCAACAGCGTGGATTGTTGATCATATCAGTTTTTCTGTTCCAGACTGCCCTCATGAAGAAAGCATATGTTTCAGTGCGGCGTTACACATCAACAGTACGGACGCAGGGATGCACGGACGCACGCACGCACGCACACACATATAAGGTAGTGATGAAATAGTAAGAGGAAAAACATCGACAACTTGATACTGCACATATGTATGTCTGTCAATGTAGAGATTGACATCGAGGCACAAAACTGTAAACAGGGTCCATGGTTAAGGTAGCTCTTGTCAAGTAACCTTACATATACACGTTGATTTGATCATGACGCCCTGTGTGACCTATGGTTGATCGCATTGTTAACAGGTGATCGAATATACAAGCATTGTGATGGATAGTATTTGCTAAAAGATTCAATACACATGTGAACGTACTTTCGCCATATGAATAGTTCAGCACAAACCCCCTTCTCTCAATGTTGCTGTTTGTCACAAAATTGATGACTATTCCTCCATTCATACTGTTATCTGAAATATAAATACTTCACTATTACAGGAAATTCGCACAATTCTCGGTTATATTCCAACGGTTATATTGACAATATCTGTCACGGGCCAAAGATATATTTGAGCATTGTCCAGTAATATAGATCAATGTCTGTCATGTTACAGAAAACAAAAACAATCGAAATATAGTGTAAGATATCATGCGATAGGAATTGTATTAATTTATTTCAATGATTTGAATTCAAACGGTTTTGGTAGCATGGTACCTGTAATGAAGCTCAAAGGCATGTATACCCTGTTGACACACTCAAGGGGGTCATGACTTACAGAAGTACGTTCTTGGTGAGCTCATTCTGCCACACAATCTGCTGGTGCCGGTGAGTCCTGAGAGCCTGGTCTCCACGTAGTCGTAGCTACATGATGTACTCAGACTGTAAGATGAGGAGTTGTAGGACGTCCTCTGAACGTCAAACTGAGAGTACGTCAGAGTGAACCTGTATAGGCCCTGTGTTGGAGGTCTGATGGTATAGGTGCAGTTCAGATTACGTCTGTAGAGACCAGTACTGTAGACGGGACTCCTTATTGTGCCACTAGAGTCGGTAAATAGTTCATCACAAATATCTGAAATAACACAAAAGAATTCTAATTATAACGAAAATCAATTCTTCGCAGGGGAGGTCTGTCTTTCGCGGGAAAAATAGTGGATTATCTCGATACTGAAGTATATCAAATGAGATCGGATTGTAGAGTAATCCATTGATCTCTATATTTTTAGTGTTCGTCAATCTCATTACGTCACAAGTTCAAGAATTAAGAAGAATTGTTGTTTAAGAATATCACACTACGTATAACATTACCTTCCTCAATCTTGTAGGACGCATTGAAACCTTGTCTGCTGATCTGGTTGTTTGTATGAAAGACAAAGATGAATTGTCTCGCATTCGTGAACCCTTCAAGAAATAAAAGTTTACCCGTCTTACTTCATGTACAGTCAAAGAGTCCATTTAAGATAACAAGTCACAATGATTACAATATTTCAAAAATAATATATAACGTTATTCACATGTGACGGTAGTTCCTGCAGCGATGGCACCACAGTATCTTTCTGAAGTGTAGGACCCGTCTGTGAAGTATACGTAGTCGTAACAGTAGCTCGAACTGTACGATGGGGATTCAAGGTCGAAAGCATTGACGGTGACCGTGACCTTAGTCTGGTTGTAGGATGTGAACATGGTGTATCGGCAGTCAAGGTTGTTGTGGTACAGACCACTGCTTGTCCCGGGGCTGATGAGAGTGCCTTCAGTAGTGTTGTGCGTGACCAGGCATCCAGCTGAAAATTGATGCATGCTATGTGATCAACAACAGGATTACATTTACTAGGAACATAATGTTATGAATAAAAGTTATCACCAATATGAACAGCAGCTTTATTTTAATGTTATTTATACAGATAATAAGTAGTGAGTGAGTTTGGTTTTAGGTCGCTTTTAGCAATATTCTAACACTATCACGACAGAAATGAGCTCCTCACGTTGCACCCATGTGGGGAATCGAACCCAGGCCTTCGACCTGACGAGGGAAAGCTTGAACCACAAGGCTACCCCAATGCTTTCAGAATATGAGTAATGTCTGTGAGTGATTATTCTGATTGAAACGATCTGTAATCACGGATGATGTTATACATCCTAAAAGTTACAAGAAGACACGATGCAATGTGCATCATGTCAGTGACAGTCCTACAAAGTGGAAAAGACAAGTGTTTTCTATACACCATTAATGAAATAGTCACCTGGCACGATGTTGTAATGGATGTTGAAGCCCATGTTTGTCTGACCATTGTCACTGGTGAAGGTCACGACAAAAGTACCATCAAAGTTGACTGTAACAATAGGAGGTATGATAAGTTTTAAATGACACAATGGAACTTGAGAAGGATTATTACACCCATCTCATATTTTAACCAGGTCAAATATAACATAGTTATTTGCTATAAATTGTTGAGCACGTGTCACCAATATACAAAAGATAATAGTTGTGTTTCTGTCAGAAAATCCCTGACAACTCCGGATTTCTTAGACAAAATCTGCTCTTCTGACTATTAGCTACACTTCATTAATCATAAGAACAAATGTGTTTTAACTGATTGAAAATGATAAAAACCCTGCACTTACAACTTCGAGTCCCATATTGGTATCCACACAGTCTCTCTTCGCCATTCATATCCACATATTCATTACAGACAGATGTGCTGTTGTCAGGGTTCTCCAGGTGGAACTGATTGAGACTAAAGACAATTGTCTGACCCACAACGTCGTCCACCTTTATTGTGAAGATGCAGTGAGTGCCGTCGTTGTAGGAACGCCTATACGCTGATTCATCGCCATAACCAGAGTAGCTGTTGATGTAGCCCGTAGTGTCGGTCAGCGTTATATTACATGAAACTGAGAAAGTGACATTATTCATTTGTATGCTTATGAACAAGCAGGTTAAGTTTGTATTTTCTGAATATTCTCACGATTTTCGCGCCTATTATCGGTACCTTCTTCCAAAACAGATAGCAATATCTCGCCCACTTTTGGCCACTTTTGCCCAGCTACATCTTGGGGAACAACTCACTACCCACTAAAAATACCGTTATCCAATTACGACATCATCAATACGCGAGAGGTATGTTCGAATGTCCAGAAATGACGTCATGATAGCACAATGTTTATTGTGACGTAAACCAGGCCTCATTCTTTATTGTTCTATGCGATTTATCTCGTAGCTATCTTATATAAGTATTTGAAGAAGCATTTCAAGGGCATTAAATCTAGTTAATCTTTTATCACATATTTGTCACCTGAGATACCTACCGGGCCTTGTGTTGAAGTAGATGTTAAAGACTTCCCTCCTCACTGTGACTGAATTAACAGAGTGATGATACCGCACAGGTAGCACAGGCTCCTCTGATGAGACTTGGAAACATATCAAGTTACAATTTATATTTTTCGGTGAAGTAGGGCCTTATGACAAATTACAAATTCCTATATAAGTGTCTGTAACCTGATCAGTTTGGATTTTCAGTACAGCGTTTCAAGGCTGATAAGGTGTGCTCCATGTGTTTTACATGTTCGTCGTATTGGGGAGTTTTCGGGTTATAATAGGTCCATAGCAACATATGCTGGTGTATGATGGTTGTAAGAGGCTAGCTTATGGATCGTGTGGCTAGGCTCAGTGATCTGATTGATTGCGTTTCATCGCACATGACGACAGGAGTCGTTGCTCATAATATCAATCACTGGATTGTCTCATCCAGGTACGAGTATTAACAGTTAGCCGTCATGGAATACATTAAACGTTAAACACCAAACAAACAAACAAACAAACCATATTCTTCAATTTCGTTTAGCTTATCTGCTCTAAATGCATACATTTATAACAATGCGACACCCTATATTTAAAAAAATATATTACAATAGTACAGTATAGTTCTTACAGTTATACTGGCCATAAACAGTTCCGCAGTACTGTGTGCTGCTGATCTCCACATAGCTGCCAGAACAAGTGCCGTTGTTGTCCGTGAAGTTGTACGGCATAAAGAATGGACTGAAGTACATTGTCATGAGGAAGGGGTAGTACGGGGGACGAATGATGTATTCACAGTCCATGTCTTGTGCGAGTGCAACACTTGACACAGAGTAAGAATCCAAATTCCCTGACGTTGTACGATATACTCGATCACATGTGTCTGCAACACAACGATGTTGTCATAATTTGCTTTACGAGTTGCCAAGGTTATAATGAGTGTTTTTCAGTATAACATGGACGTATTTCAAAATCAATAATTAATTCACAACACACTGAACGAGTGTGTGACTTTCATTCAGAAACTGTACACCCTGAATTGCTGAAACCTGTTGTATGATGACTGGAATAAGAAAGTTGGGTTGAGTAAGGATTGTTCTTCATATATAAAACTTGCAAACTAAATACATCTGAACTTTGGGCATGGTGCTCTTCTGTTCTTTGGAGAAGACAGATAAAATATCGAACTATCGACGCATTTTATTTTCTTTTCACCACACAAAGAAACTATAATGCCACTTACAATTAGTTACAAGGTAGTCGACATCCACTCCTCGTCCTGTGCTGTAACCATTGGACAGGAAGGTAATGTTTGCCCTCCCTGTCATATGGACTGTAGAAATAAGCGCACATCCAGTAAACAATGTTAGCTTGATGGAAAATGTGATACTTGACACAGCACATGCACAAACTACTCCCTGCATAAGACAATAATACATGCAGAAATGGGTCCGAATAGGGTCAACCAAATTTTCAACATGGCTGCAGTTATGGTCATTTTTAAAACCTGATCGAAATTCAATGAGTTTCATGGGCACCATTTATGCGATCATGTGAACACAATTTCAAACCAACGATCTCAGATGTTTCAGAACAGAAATACAAAATATGTAAAACTGGGAAAATATTGAAATTGAAAACTGAAATTGAATGAACGTTTCATACATTAAAATAACAAATATCATTTGATTTAGTTTATTTGGCATATCTTGATGGTATATCTTTCGAATATCTTGGTATTCGCCAAACAATTGACGTTCTCATTACAGTAATATGCTCTAAATAGTGGACTACTCACAAGCCGTTTGTGTCAATCTGTTTCCACAGAACTGCTGTCCGTTAACGATGAAGTAATCACCACAGTTTACATCAAAGACCCTGACTGTGAAAGTAACAGTCTTGGGGGAATCTCCAAGGTCGAGGTAGTAAATACACAAGGTGTCTGTTGGGTAGGTCACCCCACCCTCAGTCACAGGGCTGCGGATTGTACCATTATTCTGGTCGAGTTCCGTCACACAGGTGTCTGAAATATTAATATATTTCCTATATCCGTTTAATGTAAACTGAGAAAGTTTGCTTACTTGACATGAAGCTTTGGGGGTGACATACATTTATTAAATATTTCTGTCATGTACAGTTGTACATGCATCTTCATTTGGGGGATCAGGTTACAAGTTAAAACTGACTGGAACTGCAACAAAGATCAGCATTTCTAACAAGCTGCACCTTTCAAGATGCACAGGGATAATTTCTTGATAAAGATCAACTGTGCTTCATTTAAGGAGTATTTGTATACACAAAATCAGGGCATATAACCTTCTATTGCAAGACGTCTGCTTACTTTCAGTGTAGGAGAAAGATATGTTGAAACCATTCCTCTGAACGGAGGCATCACTGTGGAAAGTGATATTCACATCACTGTCATAGATGTTGTCTGAAGATAAGGAAGTGAAATGTACACACATATAAACCACCATTTTAAACACAGGTCATTGTCTTTCTTCGGTCTCTGATCCCTGGAGACCATAGATGTAGTTAGTATCTCTATCTTCAAAGGTTTAGGACTATTTGTTAAAATTGAATCAAATGTTATCTGAAGTTTACTTGGAAAGCACTTCGTAAAGTGATGGACCTCCTCACAGATAGCATCGATGTGACATTGGGAGCATGATATTTCTGCAATAATGTAGGCATCCCCATGGGCACCAACTGTGCTCTCCTCCTTGCAGATCTAATTATTTACGCATACAAGTGAGAGTTTCTGCACTAATTGGAAAAATAGAACAAAGGAATTTAGTGAAAAGGTTAACTCCATGGTCGGGTGTTTCGATGATCTGATATCATTCAATAATGGTCAAATAGCCAACTCCCTTCAACTGATTTACCCACCTCAGCATTATAAGAGAAATCCCGAGAGACTGCTTCATCTGATTTAGATATATGCCTGCAGATTCAAAGTAAAATAACTATCCACCACACTGGATGAAAGAAAGGATGACTTCATCTTTCCAATGGTCACCTTCCATTGATGTCCAGCAATATGCCAGCAGCTCCAATGTATGACATCTTTTTAGCAACAATCGAGCAAATCCATTTAAACATACATTAAAGATATCACGTGTACATGTACAAACATTGTTTTATCAAGCAAATGGTGATGGCAAGCATTGATGGTACAAACATATGTAAGATTTGGGTGAAGTCCTTGTTCCGCACATCCTGGAGGAAGAAGAGCCATCATAGAGCATCTGTATGTAATCATTGCTGCAGGAGGTGGAGAAACTGTTACTGTAGGAAGAATAATATCTCTGCACGTCGAACTCCTCAAGAGTGATGTTAACAACCCACAGCCGACCTGCTGGAGGTCTGATGGTGAACAGGCAGTCGAGGTTAGGTGAGTAGGTGGCGTTGCCATCATCAGGGACCTGAATCTGTCCATCAGCATCTGTCAGGACCTGGTAACAGCTGTCTGTTGAGGAAGCATAAGTCGATTTGATCTGCATTTTATACCAACGTTAATCTGGTCTAATATATATATATATATATTTACATAAATTTACATTTACTTATTGTTTTGGTAAAGAAGGGCAAGGTGACACTGTTTCTGGGAACATAATGTCATGAATAAAAGTTATCATCAATATGAACAGCAGCTTTATTTTAATGTATTTAATACAGATAATGAGTAGTGTGTGAGTTTGGTTTTAGGTCGCTTTAAGCAATATTCTAACACTATCACGACAGAAATGAGCTTCTCACGTGGCACCCATGTGGGGAATCAACCCAGGCCTTCGACCTGACGAGGGAAAGCTTGAACCACTAGGCTACCCCAATGCTTTCAGAATATGAGAAATGTCTGTGAGTGATCATTCTTATTAAAACGATCTGTAATCACGGATGATGTTATACTAAGGTTACAAGAAGACAAGATGCAATGTGCATCAGGTCAATGACAGGCCTACAAAGTGGAAAAGACAAGTGTTTTCTATACATCATTGATGAAATAGTCACCTGACACGATGTTGTAATGGATGTTGAAGTCCATGTTTGTCTGACTATTGTTACAGAAGAATATTTCCATCCCATATATCACATGTACATTCAGTATAATTGAACTCATTTTTAACAGAATAAATCAGAATCGTGATCTGTGAATGTTCAACATCTTATATGTGTTGGTAAATTCAAATTTTAAAAAAGTGAAATAAAAGGTGAGGCTCGCTGGAAAGGATAGCATCAAACTCGTTAAACTGACTTTCAATCCTGATAGATGAACAAAAGGACGAGGTGTAGATACACGGAGTTACACAGGGGTGCTTGCAGGATTATTGTACGATTGTGTGTGATGAGAATCAACCATTAATACCTACCGTCACTGATCTGGTAGGAGGCCACGAAGCCACGGTGTGTGACTGATCCGTCAGTGTAGAAGGTGACACGGTACTGGCCGTTCATCGTGTCAGTATCTGGAGACAAACACACACCCAGGATACAACGCGAACACCAATGCATGATGTATATTGAGGTGTTGAGTGGGGCCAGATCATTTCGGTCAATTTAATTCAGAGTTACAATAATGTTGTACTATGCTCTTCTGCACTTAATAACACTGAATTATCTACAATTGAGGTATGCTGAATAAAAACGTACCCAATATATTGTGCAAAAGTTGTCTTTTCTGTATCTGTACTTCAGAAATACCTGCCCAATTAACAAATATCTATATCTCGCAAACCTATGCATATACTGAGACATGGGAGTATTGAAACCTCAAAAACATCATCGAAGTTCAGCTTGATATCATTTCCCAAGCTGCTTGGAGTACTTACACACGAGATAGAAGATACTTCCACATTTCTTCACGCCGCTGTTAAACTGGAGGTAGTCATATCTGCAGGAGGAATGACTCTCCAGCTCGAAGGTTGTGAAGGTGAAGGTAATGGTTCTCGGGTAGGATGTCGCTGTGAAGGTGTAGTAGCACCGGGTGTTGTCCAAGTAGTTGCTGCCGTCACCTGGGGCGCTCATGATGCTGCCAGATAATGACGACAAGGTTGCTGTGCATGTCGCTGGAACAGAAAACAATTATATGAAGAATGAATTAAATATTTACTGATATTAACTTAATACGTATGCAAGGATTATGAAGCATCACTGTAACATTGAAGAATGAACTTACCTGTACTGCCGGAAGTGGGCGTGGCGGCGTTCACAGCTGAAATACATAATGCCTTGAATCAGAATGTGTGCCCATCATCCTGTTCAAATAATCATTCTGTCACAATCACCCAGTTTCCCCCGAGTTCTCGTACCTCAGATATTTCGAGAGTTCATTGTACGTCATGATCAAACTATTTATACGACATAGTGGAGTAAGAACATTGACTGAAGCCATGAACTCATTATACCAGGTAGAGCCTCTGTACATACCGTCACTAACAACGAAGTTGCCAACAAAGCCACTGCAGGTGACACTTCCATCTGTACGGAAATCCACCGTAAAGTGGAAAGCAGGACATTATCGGGTGGTGAGAGCACTGATTTCAACAAGATCTACTGGGGCGTGGGAAGCAGGACATTATCGGGGTATGGAGAGCACTGATTTCAATGAGATCTACTGGGGCGTGGGAAGCAGGACATTATCGGGGTATGGAGAGCACTGATTTCAATGAGATCTACTGGGGCGTGGGAAGCAGGACATTATTGGGGTATGGAGAGCACTGATTTCAATGAGATCTACTGGGGCGTGGGAAGCAGGACATTATCGGGGTATGGAGAGCACTGATTTCAATGAGATCTACTGGGGCGTGGGAAGCAGGACATTATCGGGGTATGGAGAGCACTGATTTCAATGAGATCTACTGGGGCGTGGGAAGCAGGACATTATCGGGGTATGGAGAGCACTGATTTCAATGAGATCTACTGGGACGTGGGAAGCAGGACATTATTGGGGTGGGGTTGAGCACTGATTTTAACGAGATCTACTGGGGCATGGGAAGCAGGACATTATCGGGGTATGGAGAGCACTGATTTCAATGAGATCTACTGGGACGTGGGAAGCAGGACATTATTGGGGTGGGGTTGAGCACTGATTTTAACGAGATCTACTGGGGCATGGGAAGCAGGACATTATCGTGATGGGCGAGCACTCACTTCACAAGATCTACTATATGAAGAATGAATTAATATTTACTGATATTTACTTAATACGCAGGTGTATGCATGGATTATGAAGCATCATTTTAACATTGAAGAATGAACTTACCTGTACTGCCGGGAGTGGGCGTGGTGGCGTACACAGCTGAAATACATAATGCCTTGAATCAGAATGTGTGCCCATCATCCTGTTCAAATAATCATTCTGTCACGATCACCCAGTTTCCCCCGAGTTCTCGTACCTCAGATATTTCGAGAGTTGATTGTACGTCATGATCAAACTATTTATACGGCATAGTGGAGTGAGAACGTTGAGTGAAGTCATGAACTCATTTTACCAGATAGAGCCTCTGTACATGCCATCACTAACAACGTAGTTGGCCACAAAGCCACTGTAGGTGACACTTCCATCTGTACGGAAATCCACCGTAATGCATGGATTATGAAGCATCATAAGCAATATGAAGCAATATACTTTAAGAACGAAATAACAGCTGTGAAGATGTAATTTATTTGCCATACAATACAACAACAGCTATGAACACGTATCGCGTAATATAAATACGTAGAAACAGCTGTGTATTGGCATATAATTAAATAGGCTGTGTATTAATTGTAATTCGTGCAATCTGTTTGATTATATATGTAAAAGATAAGCCACGCCCACCGAGACTGTCTGCTTTCACCACAATTGGGGGAGCTCCAAGCTGCAGGTTCACTGGCACAAAACGATCTTATCGCTTCATTTTTTGCACATCTGTAAGGTGGCGATTTAAGGCTTCGACTACAATCCACGCGTACAAAGCGATTGTAGGCGAAGTCGTATCATCAGCCCAGTCATAAGTAGCTAATATCATTATTGTCCCTGAACATTCTTAACAAAATGGCGGGACATTGACATTCATTTGGTAAACTGAGCGATCCAAATTGATTATTTAAAAAACATAACGAACGCATCACAAATTTCGCATCAGAAATGTTGTTCATCGCGATATCGAATGTCGATCCACATAACTACCTAGTCGATAGCCTAAAATAAGATTCCCGTCTATGCTGAAAGAAGTGTGAAACAACGTACCGCAGAGCTCCTTGCTCAATGCGTTAATTAATGTTGTTACGAAGTGTTTGTTCTGATTACGCGTTGGGAGTTCTGTTTGTCGCATCTTTCCTTGATCGACAGGATCTAAGAAGGTTGCGTTGACCGGCCGTTGACTAGGGAGCCGTATTGATCAGTTTATGATCATAAATAAGTAGTCACCTGATTTGTCATCCTACAACAACCTGTAATTGTAATGTGTTTTGATTTATGTGATATTTTGTTATAAACCTATTGTTGGTAACATGTAAAAAATAATCATTAGGATTGACTGTGTATCTATTTTCGATTCACTGAGGTATGTAAAAAAAACGATGTGCAAACTTTTTTTTTCACACAGAACATGGGTATTCATACTTCAATGTTGAACTTAGTAAACAGAAATCCTATAATAGAAAAGACAAGTCAAGGTGTTATTATGTAGTAAGGGCCTAATGTCTCAGCGTACAATTGTACATTTTGTCCATTCAGACGTACCTGGAACTTCTGAAGATACGCAAACTCTTTTTCCTTGTTTTCTTTTTAAGAAAACAGATAGACCTATAAGGGTGTAAGTGTCACTTTGAGATATCAGTTGACAGAACGTCCTGAGGGATAATGATATTCTGGAATATGCTGTTTTCTGCTCACATTATGATTTGGGCAAATCAACATAAAATTGTATTCGTCCATACTTTGACAACTATCACACCTATTACAGATTATAATATCTTCACTTACTGAAGATGAAAACGGAGCTGTTGTATATTCCAACATGACCAAGGAAGTTACTGATTGGTAAAAAATCACAATAACCACTTCTGATGGAAACAGACGATATGACGGCCGCATCACCGCGGAGAATAATATTTATAGAACAGTACTCCTTTCTCAGTCAACGTCGGTAAACATTTTTAAATAATAATAAATACAGTTACAAAATGCAGACTTGCGTTTGATTCAAATATTAAAAGTATGTCTGGCAATACATTTCGGGCAAAACAGACGATAGAAATCGCTTAACCTTTAGCCTGCTGAATTATTTTCACACTTCTTACCCCTGCCTGCTGGATTAATTTTAGCATAAGGCGCTCTAAAGAGGGTGGGTGATTTTAAACAGTCGGTGCCTCATTAAACAAGGGCCAATTGAAGAAATATTTTGCACATTTATTCCTGATAGAAAACTACACAATTCTATATAAAAATATCCTGATGTTTTCAATCATACCAAAGTTAAGACCAAAGCGAACACAAAATTTGTAAATTTTCTTGAACTTACCTTAATTGCGTTATTGAAGGTGGTTTGCATTTCATGCTAGGAACCTTTTAATATCGTAACATTTGTGCAAATTGATTTCAATAATCATATCTCCGATATCTTAATTTTAATTGAGTAAAAATTCGGGTTTTATAATCGGCATATATCAGCGCGATGGTAAATTATGAACCATTTCAGTGAATTTATTATCTAAACGTTAAACAGAAAAATAACTTAATTTTCGAGGTCATCATGTCGGTTGCAGAAATACGAATATTCGGGTTAATCTCACGTGTCATGTTATAAAATTTGCAGGAAACAATTAATGACTTATAAATATTCACTAATCCTAATTTCAAACGTTTTGGTTGAATATTTACGATATACAAAAATAAACAACCCGTGTCATGATGCTAGCAGACGTCCTAAAATCAAACATGGCGCGCTTCGCCCGACCTCCGCATAACTTATTGCTATTTTAATATCAACAAAGTTTACATTGCCTTTATAAATATAACTTGGCGAAAGTTGACGATCTTCTCAATCGAAGAATGTTTTATTCGTCATATTCCAATAAATATGACGAGAGAAAAATGAAAATAAAGATCGTGAATTCTGACAGCACTATTTCAATAAGTGCAAAGGTCACCGGATGTGATGTCACAGACAGGGGTAGTCTGCTGATAAGCTTTCGAAACAAAACAATTACAGTAAATTTTGAAATAGTTCGCCTATCACATACAGCAAAAATATAAGTCGATACTCAGTATCGGTAATCACCACTAACATGAAATAAAAATGTGACTTTGACGATATAATTCGCGTATTAGTTAATCCGTTTGACCTTGCATGCTCCCGTGACCCGGAAACGGTAGACGATAAATCAACATGCCACATGCAAGTTTCTCGGTATCTTTTATTTGAACTTCTGTTGATATTTAAGAATCACCATTCAATGTTGTGAATATAAATGGGACATGATTCATATTTCTGTGATGTACACGCTGATAAGTTTCACTACAACAAGTGTATCCCACGTAATACGTCTATGGATATCGTCGATCAGCAAGATCACCCTCAACAACAGGTGCGCGAAAATGGGCTTGACAAAACGTGTTTCAAAATAACATCCCCGCGTTGCTGAATATGATAGGGTACATATAACGATAAAATGCTACGTACATATTTTCGGTGTTAGTTCCACATTACATTTAGGATAGTTTTCCTTTAAGGAATACATTCATAGATTCTAGCATGATTTTAGAACAGTTACACGAAGGATTTCTAAATTTATTCCAAAAATATGAAGACCACCATGAATGCGTATTGATGATAGATTTGTAATTGTTTAATTATTTACAGCTGTTTACAGGTTTTAAAATTTTAAGTTATATTTAATAGTTATTTTTCCCACAATGATGGTGTGTGGGGACAGTAAATATTAGTCTTTGCATCAGCACAGTGTAACTGATCAAACTTCAATTATTATCTTTAGTTTAAACATATTTATTCAACAATTATTATCTTGCACTCTGAAAATCAACTATGTGAATAAGTAACTCGCTGATGTCATCATTTTAATTTAGTATTCCATGAATAATGAATAAATCAGAGCCTTAACATATACATACAGTACGATACTAAACTCATATGGACATTAATCTTGTGCATTATGTGGTTTGTTTCCAAATAAAACAATTCTGAAATATAATTTAATAGGAATTAATTTAATTTAATTACAGTAACAGTACTTGTAACAGTACATGACATTTTTGTTTGTTTAATCACAAGAACCATGGTGGCACATCAGCTGGTAAGTTTGCCATAGGTTTCTTAGAAAATGCTATCTCAGTCTTCTGGTTGGAATGAAAAGAAACATGCCTGTGTACATGTTTACCCTTCCCAGATGTATTTTTTCCAGTCAGCCAATCCATTACTTTTGTTCACCTTATGTGGTCTATTTTATACATACAGGTACTGCTTCCAACCTGTTTTTTCTTTGTATGCAATCACAGTATCACAACTTCCTCAGCTGGTGTGTATAAAAGTTCCCCTGTCATCATGAAAAAAGAATTATAAAGAAAGTAATATTTTCATTCAAAAACATATCTGTCTTTCCTTGAATACTCTTTGTCTAAGTGCCAGAAATGTCAGTGTCATAAAAAAATTAAAAAAAGATTTTCATAAGGTCTTTCTTAGATAGACCTAGATCTAAGTCAAACCATGTGACTAGTTAGGTAGAATTATAACCTTATAAGCCCTCATTTCCGAGGTGTCCATATTTTTTACATTTTTAGGACTAAACGTGATCTGTGTAGATCTGCCTGTTTTGTTATGTAAAACAAATTCTTGTCTTAAAAAATGAGAAAAGGAATCATTCAGACGAATCTTTTTTATCCCATTGATTCACGAAAATCAGTTGAAATGTACAGTGGTGACTTTTGTACCCAAAATTTCTAGTAATTTGTTACCCAAATGGGTATGTGATTTTGTAGATCTACCTAGAATTATTTCAAAGATATACATTAATTTTGTGTCTTAAACTTAACATAATATCACTTTCCTATCAAAACAATTCATTCTAACTTAGGTTTAACCAACTTAACTGTGTCCTTCAGTGACAAGACGTCAATTTTCTCTCAACACTAAACAATCAATTTCAAGGATCACAGTCATAATCATATTTGGAACTTGATGAAATATTTTGTTATGTGTTCTGTTCATCTACATGAAAACATAAATATAATTATAGATCTATTGTCTTATTTTCTTAGGTACAAATTCACAAAGTATTTTGGGTACAATTCAATTTGTTTTGGGTACAAAATCACATATATAGGAGCCTAGAATCTATATATATTTACACTAGCCTACCTCGTTGTGTACCAAAATTTTATCGGTTCAGAGGACGGGAGGTTCTCAGAAAGTTTTCAACAACATCTTTAATATTTAAATTGTTCTTTTTGTAATGTTAGACCAATAACAATATTATGTTATTATGATGGCATATCAATACGTTGTATCGCTCTCCGTTGCGTTCGTCTTTAGAAAATATTTTAAAATTAAAATCATCGAGCGTGAAATCCATTACGGTTTCGGATTTAGACTTACACATTTGATGGCGACAATCACGAAGAAATATGAAGCAAATAGGAGTGAACACTGCTCTCCAGATCAATAAATAGTAAATAGTTGACGAAAAATAGTAAATTATGTATTTTCTTTTGAATTTGAATCTATTTCGGAATTTCTTTATGATAGCTTACCAACTTTTGCATATTTTGCTTCCATGTGTCACATGCGGTACGTGCTTCCGGTTTCAGAAATGATAGCTAAAATTGCAAGTATTTTGATTATTTCTCGTAAAATGCATTATTTTGCTATTGAATGGTTAACCTAGAATGTATATCAGTTCAGATTTTGCGTATCGTCCAATATTTGTCATTTTTCGCAGTGTTTGTTGACTTTGTTCAACTCAACAAATCGCGAGTTAGGCCACGCCCAAACGTATCACTGACGTTTGTCGGCTTGTCAATGTGTCGGAAAGTTTTTCAAACGAAATCATTTGCAAACTCTTTAAAAAATGAAATTCTTTTCACAAAGTTTTATACATACGTGTCAATAATTCTAGAAAATTAAGTTAGATGTAACAAAATGATTGTAATAGTCTAACGGGATAACTATGCATGTGGAGTTGTTTGTTTACCGCCGTTGCCATGATCGTACAAGTTCCATCCAATCGATGATGTTACGATTCAGATTGTTTTTGTTTACAATTAGTTACACGAAAGTTGCTAATTTTTAGAAATAAAGGAACATGAGTGTTTTCCTTTCGTCAGCAAACAAAAAATTATGATCGAATAGGAAAAATGATGAAATTATAAAGAAAATATCGGACTGCATGCCGCTCAACGTGAAGTGCCAAAAGTTAACAATGGCCGTTTCTGGTAGTTGTGTGTCGAGAAGTTTGGCAGAAACATTTTTAACTCGCGATATTTTCTTTTTGAGGTAAATAAATGACTGAACGTTTTGATATTGAGCAAGCTGGGCATTTATGCATGTCATACGTAATTTAAATGTTACGCAAAGCCTTCTTGGTAAATAGATATGGCGAGTTTTATTTTGGGGTGTTGCTATGCTATTCGCCTGTCGAATGGGTTCGACATCAGATGCACGGGGATGGACACCTCTGTCGAATGGGTTCGACGTTAGCGTGCAGAGCTTTAAAAGAGAGTATTTCAAGTTTTAGGGACCAGAATGAGCTTGAAATTTGGCGCTTATCTATAGCCGACTGTGCCATCATATTTTCTGCGTCACAGTGTGACGTAATAACAGTAACGTGCGGTGAAGAACTAAACCTTGCAAGACTTGCTTATTTTCTTTACGGATGCCCACGTCACGCTGGTTTACGAAGTTGCTGCAGGTTCGGTTCCAAATTCTATTAAGCACGCTTAAATTTACAGGTCACTTGGCTCTACATTGAAAACATAGTAAATTTATCCCCTAATTTAATATCTGTGTACTAATCAGCGACACTTGCACAATATATTGATAAAATCCTTATGTGGCATTAATTTTAATACATACTTTTCAGGTTCAAGTAGTGATACGAATACGCACATAAGAATAATATGATAATAATTTTACTGTGCCAATAAAGAAATCCAATATCCTTACAGCTTTGTTTGATATAGGCAATGGGAAATATCAATATGTCCTCAATCCTGCGCTAGCTAAACATAAGAAAATCCTGTTGGTACATTATATTAGTTTATATTTTAATATTCGTTATACGTTTCTAACATCTGGTAACAAGCCAGTTGGTAACGGTGATTTTCCATTTGTAAGTATTTGAGACAGCTACTATAGTAGCTAAAACATAATTCATATATCTAAAGACCTTCCAGCAACCGTCTTATAATTAGGAGAAACTAGGTTACTTACACATAATTATATCTTTCTCGAGACTGAATATTATTTACTGATCGATTATATGGCAAACGAAAGAATACAGTTTTACGCAATATTAGAAAGTTTGACACGGCATTAATATGGATGACCATTCACGTCATCAGATTACGATGACACATCGATGTAGGTCGCTGCAATGAGACAAAACTTAACAGTATAAATATGGTTACAACATATAAAACCGAAATACACACTTTAACATCATTCGAGGGAAGAGAAAAAACTTTCTGACAAATCTGAAATATATTAGCAAGCATTTTAAAAAGAGAGAAGTGATGAAACGAAGGTTACTCTTTTATTCCAAAACAACGGATATATGAAATTGAAATATGGCCCAAACAACTTTTTTAACTGGATCCCCGTATATTATATATGGGATTACTTTTAAAAATGTGAAGTTTTTAACTTGACTCTTTAATATTCTGACACTATCAGGACAGAAATGAGCTTCTCACGTTGCACCCATGTGGGGAATCGAACCCAGGCCTTCGACCTGACGAGGGAAAGCTTGAACCACAAGGCTACCCCAATGCTTTCAGAGTAATGTCTGTGAGTGATCATTCTGATTGAAACGATCTGTAATCACGGATGATGTTATACATCTTAAAGGTTACAAGAAGACACGATGCAATGTGCATCATGTCAATGCCAGTCCTACAAAGTGGAAAAGACAAGTGTTTTCTATACACCATTAATGAAATAGTCACCTGGCACGATGTCGTAATGGATGTCGAAGTCCATGTTTGTCTGACTATTGTCACTGGTGAAGGTTACGACAAAAGTACCATCAAAGTTGACTGTAACAAAAGGAGGTATGATAAGTTTTTAAATGACACAATGGAACTTGAGAAGGACTAGTACACCCCTCTCAGATTTTAACCAGGTCAATTATGACATAGTTATTTGCTATAAATTGTTAAGCACGTGTCACCAATATACAAAAGATAATAGTTGTGTTTCTGTCAGAAAACCCCTGACAACTCCGGATTTCTTAGACAAAATCTGCCCTTCTGACTTTTAGCTACACTTCGATAATCATAAGAACAGATGTGTTTTAATTTATTGAAAATGATAAAAACCCTGCACTTACAACTTCGAGTCCCATATTGGTATCCACACAGTCTCTCTTCGCCATTCATATCCACATATTCATTACAGACAGATGTGCTGTTGTAAGGGTCCTCCAGGTGGAACTGATTGAGACTAAAGACAATTGTCTGACCCACAACGTCGTCCACCTTTATTGTGAAGACGCAGTGAGTGCCGGTGTAGGAGGAACTCCATAGGATTTTATCGCCATAACCAGGGTAGCTGTTGATGTAGCCCGTAGTGTCGGTCAGCGTTACGATACATGAAACTGAGAAAGTGACATTGTTCATTTGGATGCAACTTATGAACAGGCAGGTTAAGTTTGTATTTTCTGAATATTCTCACGCATTTTGCGCCTATTATCGGTACCTTCTTCCAAAACAGATTGCAATATCTCGCCCACTTTTGGCCACTTTTGCCCAGCTACATCATGGGGAACAACTCACTACCCACTAAAAATACCGTTATTCTTCCCCGCCCTTAAGGCGGGGAAGTATACGGGAAACGTTAAATTTGTGGCATGTATGTCGACATGTTGGTTTATTTGAAATTTCAAGCCACGCATTTACGGAAACAAAACATACAAATCATGTGCGTCGAATGTTGATGCTATTCTTTTCCAGCAATAAGAGATACTTCAAAATCGTCTTTATGTAGTTAATTGATGCATCTGACCGTTTCTGGTCATTAGGTGACATTATTAAACCATTCATGTGTAATCCGATGTCCTTTTTTCCTCAAGGACTAATTTTCTGATTTTCACGGTGTATACAAAAGAAGAACTGTGCTCCGGAGATCGTAAATAACAGCATAATAAAAATTATGTTCTGAATATGCTTATTCATGAACAACGACGACATCTCAATTTAAATGTAATATGGCTGAATTCCATAATCTACATACCACACTTTTGATTGTTTGGATGCTCATGTTCACTGGAAATATTTGGAATAGTTATATTCCGTATTTTGAATTAACCCAGTCCCCCGTGTGTGTTTTTTAATCAGTGCACCGCACATAACCACATGTGAAACGTTTGGTAGCAAAGTCATGATCAAAGCAAAATCGGAGTAGTGTGTCAGCGAATTTGCATCAAGGCTGTAGTATTTTTCAACCGTTTAATGGAATTCAATGTACAGCCGTAGCTCTGGTCATTCATATATTTTGTGTCCCATAGCTCAAATCTATTTGCGTCTGTACCGTGTTCCACTGACCTCGATAATCTGTTGGATGAAGGCACAGCTCTCTACAGCCACAAAGTTAACACCGAAGGCAATGAGGAGTATTTAGGTCATAATCAGTCCCCAGCAGCCACTGCCTCAAGCGATATTGTCTACATAACAGATCAGTTTTGTGGCCCCGTCACAGGTGCTCCAAATATTGAAGCAGGGAAAACAAATTTCATAGAATCATTTCAAAAAGCAATATTGATATCCCCGTCACTTTTGGTAACTTTTAATGATGTCTCCATTGCAATTTTTACGGATTTCGATTCGTATGCATTATTTGACTGTCATCAGCGGAATGGTCTTGGTCAGATTGATCCGAATGGACAAGCGGTTTTACTTCTGTTTAGTAGTATGGATGAATTGTCATGTTACATCTTAACAGTATATATATATCAGGCTACTATGCTTGTCGTAAGAGGCGTCGATCCCAATTGCGTGGATCGATGCTCATGATATTAGGCACTGGATTCTCTGGTCCAGACTCGATTATTTACAGACCGACGTCATATAGCTGGGATATTGCTGAGTGCGGCGTTAAACGACAAACCAATCAATCATCATCATATGAACTCAAACCAGTTTGTTTTTTCAAGTAAACCACATTCCACAACAGTAACTGACACTGGATAAAAAACAGTATATAGAAAAAAACCAAGTAACTCAACTCATCATGATCACAATTACTATTCTTTGAAAGAAAGAAATACAAAAGAAACTGACCAAAAAACGTAAAACAAGAGACGAGGAATCTCCGTTATTGATTAGTCCCGGTATTGAAATGTTCTCCAACTACGTGATAATATTTTGAGTATGTGCATCTGTGGTTGTGACAAAAAGACCTTATCTAGTATGACTTTTTTTGCCATATGGAGCCCTTAGTATTTTCATTTACATTATTATAACCAAATGCTAAGTGTAAAAAGAATGTGATCTATTTTTTGAGTATGTGCATCTGCCAATGTTGTTGGCAGTTTTGATACTATTTCCACATGTTTACATTTGTGCCAGAAATTGCTTCCATTTCCTTCGATCTACTTTTTAAATAAAGACCCAGGTAAGAATAGGTCTTCAGCAACCTATGCTTGCCGTAAGAGGCGACGAACAAGATTGGGTAGTCAGGCTCGCCGATTTGGTCGATGCAAAACATCATATTCCAATTGCGTAGTTCGATGCTCTTGGTGTCAATCACTGGATGATCTGGTCCAGACTGGATTATTTACAGACCTCCGTCATATGGCTGGAATAATGCTGAGTGCGGCGTTAAACAACTATTTTTAAATAGACGTACCCTATGCAAATGTATCAACTGTATTGCCAAATACTCAAAATAAATAATATTTTTTTCCACAACAGCGTTGTGTTATTTGTGGTTAATATAATTATGCTCCATCATGCCTTTCAGTAACATCATAATTATGCGTTTGTGAGGCATCACATATGGCGGGGAACTTTGATGCTCTGCATCAATGTTTTCTTGTCCAAATACGACATCATCAATATCCGAGAGGTATGTTCGAATGTCCAGAAATGACGTCATGATAGCACAATGTTTATTGTGACGTAAACCAGGCCTCATTCTTTATTGTTCTATGCGATTTATCTCGTAGCTATCTTATATTAGTATTTGAAGAAGCATTTCAAGGGCAATAAATCTAATTAAACCTTAATCACGTATTTGTCATCTGAGATACTTACGGGGCCTTGTGTTGAAGTAGATGTTAAATTCTTCCCTCCTCCCAGAGTGATGACACCGCACAGGTAGCCCAGCCTCATCTGATGAGACTGGAAACATATCAAGTTACGATTTCTTTTTTTTGGTGAGGTAGGGCCTTATGACAAATTACAAATTCCTACATAAGTGTGAGTAAACTGATCAGTTTTGATTTTCAGTACAGCGTTTCAAGGCTGATAAGTGTGCTCCATGTGCTCCACATGTTCGACGACCCGTGGGGATTTTGGGTTATAACAGGTCCATAGCAACATAGGCTGGTGTATGATGGTTATAAAGGGCTAGCTAGCTAATGGACCGTGTGGCCAAGCTCAGTGATCTGATTGATTGCGTTTCATCGCGACTCACATGACGACGTGAGTCGTTGCTTATAATATCAATCACTGGATTGTCTAAACCAGGTTCGAGTATTTACAGCCCGCCGTCATGGAATACATTAAACGTTAAACAAACAAACAAACCATATTCTTCAATTTCGTTTAGCTTATCTGCTCTAAATGCATACATTTATAACAATGCGACACCCTATATTTAAAAATTTATATAACAATAGTACAGTATAGTTCTTACAGCTGTACTGGCCATCAATAGCTCCGCAGTACTGTGTGCCGCTGATCTCCACATAGCTGCCAGAACAATTGTTGTTGTCCATGAAGTTGTACGTCATTAATAATGGACGCAAGTACAGTGTCATGAAGAAGGGGTAGTAGGGGGGACGAACGATGTATTCACAGTCCATGCCTTGTGCGAGTGACACAGAGTAAGTATCCAAACTCCCTGACGTTGTGTGATATACTCGATCACATGTGTCTGCAACACATCGATGATGTCAAAATGTGCGAAACGGGAGTGTTTTCCAGTATTACACAGACTTATATCAAAATCAACAATTAAGTCACAACAAACGGAACGAGTTTTGGCGGTTACACAAATAAATAAATATTTCTGTGTACAGTTGTACATGCATCTTCATTTGGGGGATCAGGTTACAAGTTAAAAGAGACTGGAACTGTAACAGAGATTGGCATTTGTAACCATCTGCACGTCATTTAGCAATTGATTGTCCATTTATTTTATTAGTATGACCAATTCCAAACATTTCTATTCTCTAGTTTACCCCCCAGAGACTGAAACTATAGGATGAAGAGAACACTAAGCTCGGTGTATATCTCTGGCTTCTATTCCCAGCGTTATTAGTCTAGTGTTATGTGTTCAAGACCTTTTCAATCTCAATAAGATCTAAGTTCTTGATGCCGCTAAACAAAGATCTGAGGACATCCCATCACGGGTCACGTCGACGTGAGAACGACCTTTCGAGAACTTTGACCAACCACTGAAACGACCAGCAAGAAGTCGACATCAGCCAATTAGAAAGCAGCTTTCTTTTCCTGACTTGAAAACACATTCTGACTGTCACTTTCATGATCTGGTAAGCGACGCTTTGATTGGTCGGATGAAAAGTCGTTCTGACGTGACCCGTAATGGTCTGATCTGATGTTAATGAGATTGAGACCTTTTGAACAGTTTTATGAATTTTAGGCAATCTGACTGGAAAGTAATTGTAAATTGCCTGAAATATCTTGGAGTTTTGTAAATTGCCTTAAAAACAATTTCAGTCAATTTCAAATATTGATGACAATCTTTTCTTAAACAGAGATGATGCTGCTGGCGGAGGAAAAGACGTTACCTCGATATTGTAATATGTCAAATGGATTCACAATTTGCTCATTTGTTTCGTTTGTGTGTTGTTTAACGCCGCACTCAGGAATTTTTCATCCATACCTGACGGCGGTCTAAATGATCTGCTTTCTTAGTTGCTAATGTCGACTTCCTGTTAGTAATTTCATTAGTCGGTCGAAGTTCGCGAAAGGTCTTTCTGACGTGACCTGTAATGGGATGTCCGCAGCAGAAGCGAGAACTTGTATCCAATTTTAATGAGATTGAAGTAATCTAGGCATGTGATAATCTTGTTTTGTTTATTTAAAGCAGTGATTGTTTATTGTTAAGCAAGTTTATCTCTGCAGCCGTTGAAATATGCAGATACGGAGTACATGGATCATTGTGTCCGACTAACGAGACTGATCAATGAGGGATTTCATCAATTCGTTGTAAATCAGGTGTGTCGAGTCGGAGTGCGAGACTGTTGGATTAACGGGTCTAAATAACCCTGATTTAATGGTTTCCCATCATTTGTGTCGGATAAAGCAGATTGTCGGATTAACGAGTTTCGGATTAACGAGACTTGACTGTACTGATACATACCGTTGTACCTGTTTAAGATGTGGTGCAAAGAAAATATTCTCTGAGCGAAACAGTGCTTCAGAAATAACTTTACATGTCATAAAATCCAATGTTAATTATTGACATGATACGTTTACAAACAAATATATAAATCATTAATCAGAAGTTTACATAGCTACCTAGTCACTAATTACTAGTAAACGCTGTTTAAACTTTGTGAACCTCCGACCTTGCGAGGTGGAGCCATGCTCATCGGTAATGATGCACGCTGCATTGTAGGATGTGACACATTCATGTAGAATGAGGATGAGTTGTCGTTCCCTGCGCATAACATCTGACGCAAATGCAATCCCAACAGTTTCAGGTGGATCACTGGTGCTTTGGTCTACAACATGAGGTGTCTTACGCAAGGAGGCGCTTCGGTGACAAGATTTTGAGACACTGTTTATGGATCTGTCAAGGTCTAAAGCAAAGAAGTATTTATGGCATACTTGCTTGAGTTGGTGTGCAGATGGGTGATCCAGTTGTATGGGAAGGGCAGTCAAGACTCCGTCTAATACTTGTGAACCGAGTGGGTAAGATTTTTGGACAACAAGCAATCCATCCTTGGAGATGGTTGCTGCATTTAGGTATCGTTTGATATCCCTGATGTTTGTTACCTTCTTTGATGGTCAGGTACCTTGGAGAAGATGAGCATGTATTCGTCGAATATCCTGGCACTCCTCTTGCAAGGAACGCCAAGCAGACCTGCTTGTGAAAGGAAGGCGGGTAGTTCCATTCATGATGTTCTCTATAGACAGTTGTCGAACAACAGAGCTTTCTGTGCGCTCAATGAAGGAGCAGATTTGGCAAGAGGGATTGTCATATTCTGGTGCATTTCTGCTTGCAAAATCGAGTGGCTCATTTGCAGAACCAGCAAGGTGTTGTATCATTGCTTGGTAGCGGCTAACTGTCGATAAGAAGGTAGACACCCGAGGACTAGCAGAGAACTCCCCACGGCATAACTTCTCAAATGCCAAAACACATGGTCTACTGTCGGTAAGGATACATGCTTTGTGTTTTGACTGGATAATGAAAGGACTGAAATGCTTGGTAGCGATACCAATTGAAAGGGCTTCCACTTCACATGGTAACCATGCGACCTGTTGTCACAGAAGCTTGGCACTGAAGAATCCTGCTAGTCGTGGCGAGTCACTACGTGTTACATATAGTGTTGCTCCAATTCCTGGCTTCCTAACAGCATCATCAGTTACAATCCAGAGTTGGTCATCGGGGTGAGGCAGTACTATGGATTTGTTGGATGCGAGACCAGTCTGTGCTGTTTTGAAGGCATCGAGCAAAGAGTCAGACCAAAGAAGCTTTTCACTGGACTGGCGACCGCCCACTTCAGCATCAAGTGGGGCAAGGAGTGTGGAACAACCAGATATAACACGGGACAAGACCTTGTAAGCTCCTACAAATGACCGTAAGCCATTCACTGTTTCCGGAGGTGAACAAGAAGCCAGAGTTGATATGCAGTGTTGACTTGCTTGAATGGATCCTTGGTGCCATTGCCATCCTAGGATGGTTTTTGTCCTGGGAGCAATAACTGTCTTGTTAGGAGATAATCTGAGATTGTTGTGTTTGAGCACTTCAAGTACGCGTCTCCAAAGACAAAGTAACCAATCCGGGCTATCAGCACCACAGTAAAGGTCGTCGGCAAGCTTAACAATCACCCCTTCCTCTAAAAGATCCCCTAGTACGCGGCACATGAGCTCCTCCAACGCAGTTTCAGAGCCCGGCATTCCCATTGCAGACCTGGCATATACTCTCACACCATGGAACGGGGTCACTGCACCGCAGTATTTCATCAATTCCTTGGACAGAGGAATCTGATAAAAGGCATTGGTTAAATCTGTGGTTATAATGTACTTCCACTTTGGCAATCTGTCTTAGACGGAAGGTTGTGGCTTACTGTATCGTCCTACATCAGAGAAGGCGGTCACCAATCTGTAACCACCACTGGACTTCTTGATTAGGAAAGAAGGGTTGAGGTATTCTACTTGGATAACTGCATCTTCAGGTCGTACAAATACACCCATCCGCTCAAGTTCATCGAACTTCTGTTGGAGCTCAGAAAGTTTATCTCATGAGAATTGCGGGACACGTCCCTTCCGTTGTGGAGGTTGTACAGGTCCCATGTTAACAAATGCTTGAAAGGGGCCTGAAGCACCGTTATAGCCATCGATATGTTGGTTAAACACATCATCGAATTCCGTAAGTAGTAACTCAAACTGAGATTTGGTATCTTGCGGGAGGATATTGTCTGGGTCTACACAAACAGTGGATGAGAAACCAATGTCCTTAATTTGAGGGGACATAGTTGGTAGCAGATGTGCCGGCTTGACATCATAATCAGGGTCGCAGTCAGGTATAAAAACTGGGCAAACCTGGCAAAAGTGGTTGTGTTTCTTGAGCATTTGTGGGGTGTCGGACAGGTTTGGGATCCTGATTTTGCCTGAGAAGCTTGAGATAATTCCAAATCCTGGCCAAGTGGATGACAAGGTAGAGCGTCCAGGTCTGGTATCTATGCGGGGTTCTATGGCAAATGTGAATTCCGCAGGAGCAAAGCTTTCGGGAACCGGCACCTCAATAAAGTCTCCAGGCCATATGGTAGTGTCTGGGGCTCTGAGTACACAAGCTCGTCTCACAGTATGTTTGTCACCAGTTGTTTCTGTGGAACCGTATGTGTATGTCGAACCATCACCAAGTATGATCTGATGTTTTGCAGGGCGTACTGACACATCGTTGGCCTCCCAAAATCGAACTCCTTATTGTCCCATGTGAAAAGGATTCTTGTCTCTCCAACGACCTTCAGTGGGGAAGAACCATCTGCCTGATGGGCTGACTGAGAGCGCTAGTCTTCATGTCAGCGCCGAAGCCTGTTGCTGTTGAGAGGCGGATCATATTACCAGTAGCTCCACTATCAACAGTGACTCGTGCCGTCCGGTGGCCACAGAAACAGTACATATAGGGCGACTGACGGACTTGCACACGAAGAGTGGAGACAGGTTCGGTGGATGACTCTGCACACACATTTTCAACCGTATCACTAGCATCGTCAGCAGGGACATCAAGTTTACTGGCAATTTGTCTTGCTTTGACCATGTATCTCCGGTCATGATCTGGAAGGAACTTGCACTTGCTGAGATGATGAATATGATCGCTGCGTCCTCCAGCTTTACACAGTGGACATGATTTTGGAAACTTTCTACCCGTTTGTTGTGCTTTAGCAAAACGTGAGAATGATGAGCACTGTGTTGAAGTATTTGTCCTCATAACCTTAGCATCCTCTGCTGCGCGGATTTCATCTAAAAGTGAATCGAGAGCCTGTGAGATTTCAGGTTTCAAAGAGGAAATTGTTCGTGGACGAAGCTCAGTCCCATAACGTTGTTTGACGAGCTTTGGAAGATCAACATGTATTAGCCTCAGCCATGTGAGCACAACAAAATTTTCTAACGATGGTGACAGTTCCTCGTCCTCTTCAGGTGCATTGCCATGGTGGGTTATTCCCCCTTCACGGCAGAGTTAATTGTCCTCCGCAAAAGCCATAAGTCTCTGATACAAATCTTCCGGTCTCTCGTCAGGTTCAAGTTTGATTTCGGCAAAGTCAATGAAATGAGCGCCAGTTGCTTGGAACCCGAAATGTAGGCGTATGGCATCTACAGACGTTGAGGATTTTATTATGGTGTTCCGTGAAATTATCGGACAATAATTGGCAATCTGGCCGAGCATAAGCTCCAAACTGCTAACCTTTTGTCTTGCAGTTCTTCTAATAGCTTCACGGACGTCTTCCCCATCGTCAGTCATGCCCCTGAGTGGCGTGGCCCTAGTTTTCTTATGCCAGACTGCACCGTCGGCAAGACATGGAGTAAAATTTGTGTCCAAAGATAATGTATAAAGGAGATTTTGCCTCCAGTTCTCGAAAGAATTTACAGTCTCAATCTTACCGAGGCACCATTGCTTCGGTGCACGTTGAGCGTTGGCCATAATGGCAGGTTTTGTTTACTCTGCGTTATCCAGGCACTCTACCGCCTGACCTGTTGATCACGTTCAGTGAAAGTATGCAAGTACTACAGCTCGTTGTACCGCCTGCTTCGTTAGACGTGAGTTCAAACCCGCTGCCACCACGCCAGTTAGGTTTGGAGGAACTGTACACTTGTCACAAATCGACAGGACACAGGTGAACGCTTGATGACATTTATTGGCAACACTCGAAACGAGCGCGAAACCCAGGCGAGCCTCCCAAGACAGGCGAGCTACCAAGGGGAGCTAACTCTGCTTACATTAATACATGCCAAGCAAACCTGCGTTGGCGCATGACCTCGAGGCGAGGTCAACCTTCAAGCGATGGTTTATATACGGCGCCACATAAGTATGTAAAGAGGTGCATTTCGAGTCGAACGGTAGCATATATAAGGATGAAAGTTATACTTACTGCTGTTGAAAATTAAGTTTATAGAACAGTTATGTTTGGACAGTCGGAAACCAATTCAGACCGTGTGGAAGGGACTGGTGGGGATTGATTTGAACCTTTTGTGTTTTGTGATAATTTTCAACATCAGGCTGTGTTATATTTGGAGTTTAGGATTTGTCGTGTGTAATAATTTGCTAAGCTAGAGTTTGCTGTCATCCGAGATGGACCTACTGTATGACCTGATGCCAGCTTCATTTCTATGCCCCGTCCTTGCCCCGGAATAGTAATTCCGTCTATGTTCTAGTCTCCAGTGACAAATCGGTAAAACAGGGAGGCAATTTAAAAAAAAAAAAAATAATGTAAATTTCTTTCCTGACCTTTTTATATTTTAGGTTTTCTCAAATCTTGGATTTTTTCCCCGATACGATATTGAATCGGGTTTTCGTTTTGGATAGACCAGGAGCAGTGGCTTTGATCTGTGTCAGCGGTCACATCTGAGCAGGGAACGACATTGTTTTCATTCGTTATTGTCTTGGTGCTAGATTCCTGTCATTTCCGAAAACAAGGCTTCAAAGTCAATATCGCTCAATTAATCAATTTCGTTCACCTCAGTAATTTTACAGAATTCATTGTCTTCACTTGCGTTAAAAGTATCGATAGAAAGCCATTCCATATCCAAAGTATTTATTTATTTTTAAGAAATGTTACAAGACCAAGCGAAAGCATCAAATTAATTATATTGCTGACAAAAGTAAGGATTACAAGAAAGTAGTGTGAGTGAGTGAGTGAGTTTGATTTTACGCCGCTTTTAGCAATATTCCAGCAATATCACAGCGGGGGACACCACAAATGGGCTTACACATTGTACCCATGTCGGAATCGAACCCGGGTCTTCAGCGTAACGAGCTAACGCTTTAACCACCAGGCTACCCGACCGCCCAACAAAGAAAGTAGAAAAACTGGTTGATTGTAAACACCGATCGAGAATTCGGGGAAACGCGGAAAGCAGTTCCGGCAAACGTTCACACGATAAATCTCACAAAAAAATTGTTCACATCTTGTGAACTTTTTTTGTCCGTTCACAGGTGTGTGAACTCCAAATATCAGACCACGTGACTGTCCATTCAGCCAATCAGCATGAAAGAAACAGTGTAAACTTCAAAGTAAGAAATTATAATTAAGTGAATAATCTTCTACTTTTAAAGGTAGGCATTGACAATGGGAATATGCTAATCTTGTCAGTATTGAATTGTTGTCTCTTAAGATTTAGTAGTACAACAAATCATCTATGTTACAATCATTATTATGCATTAGTTTAATTTAGTGTGTCAGATGTTCCTTTGTTTCGGGCAAATGCTATCTAACGAGATGGAAATTAAGTAAATAAATCAAGTTAGATTTAATATTTCACTGAATGTTTAAAGATAAAGTATAGTCACACATTTATCCATTTAAGTACACATTGCAGGTTAATAATTTTGGTTACTTTTTATAAGTACTTGCATTCACAAGGAATATTCTTCAAAATGAACATTGATATAGCTTGTCTGTTTTTACGAAAGCCATTGTCAGTATCCTCAATATAGAAGGAGAGATTCCTAAAACCATTATGAAGTTAAACCAAAAAACAGAAGGTGAAATGAAATGAACAAGGTGAAAAAACGACCGAAGTTGTAAGAATCGGTAATGGTTCTCTATATACCATGACTTTTAGAATTAGGAGATAATGATTTATGCTCACTTGACGACTGCGCCTGGCGTTTCTTGCGGAGTGAAGACATCCTCTGCAACATCACGAAAAACAAATAAATATCAAGAAAACAATTTACTAGAGCACTGTATTTCAACTGCAAGTTTTATAAAGTGATAAATATATTTAAGCAGTCAAGTAATAGTGGCTTATTAATAGAAGTTGAATTAATGAATGTTGGTTGGTTGGTTGGTTTGTTGTTTAACGCCACACGCAGCAATATTCCAGCTATATGACGGCGGTCTGTAAATAATCGAGTCTGGACCAGACAATCCAGTGATTAATATCATGAGCATCGATCCACGCAATTGGGATCGATGACATGCATTAACCAAGTCAACGAGCCTGACCACCCGATCCCGTTAGTCGCCTTTTACAAGCATAGTCACCTTTTACGGCAAGCATGGGTTACTGAAGACCTATTCTACCCCGGAATCTTCACGGGTCAAGTTTGAATGTAGTGAGGAATTTTAACAGGTGCACATTTAAGCCTCAATATTTTGATGTATGTAGGTATGTACCATCAATTATGAAAGAAGCCTTTCATAAAAAACAAACATCTTGTACTTTACAGTTGGATTACGTTATAAATGACACAAATATACTCTACCGATGTACTTACCAGCCAGTTTTGGTGGCTGTAAGGTTCCGCGTCACACACAAGCACTAGACACAGCCCGACCAGCACTGTGGCCACGCCCATGTAGAAGGTCTTCATCCCCACGGGGGAAAAGGGCATCTTGATGCACGCGTATGTGCACTTGATTGACAGTCGGTACTGAAATGAATATATATACTCAACAAAAATCCAAAAATCGAGTGGATACAAGAACGACCTTTCTGGTGTTTAAATCGGATACGAAAATATGAAAACATGTAACACAAACGCAACCTCAGCAGAAAAGCACGATCTGATGACAAAAAGTGTCTTTCATGAAGCAATCATGCTATTGATTATGTAAACCAGGGTATAAGTGAGTGAGTGAGTTGGGTTTAACGCCGCTTTTAACAGTATTCCAGTTATATCACGGCGTGTCAGCTTCATGTGGGAGGAAAGCCCGAAGTGATGCAGGTCTCAGACGATTACCAGTTCGGTGAAACCCACGAGCACGGGTATGGTGCTGACAAACCTAGAAACATAATCGGGGTGAACCGGGATTCGAACCCACAATCATAGGTTTCTAGCGTGTCCAAGGGAAGCAACTCTGCACCGCGAATCGCGGCGCCTTAGACGACTGAGCCACCCGTGCCCCCACCAGGGTATAAAAGTACGCGTGTTGTAGGGATTCGGTATGTACTGTTTCTGCTTGTCTTGACAACTGCAACACGGAAAAACATCAATTTTTTCAAACATTATTTGAAGTATGGAGATGCCTTGCTCACCGTATAAGACGTTACGTGGAGACCAGCCAGGCCCGACCCCCTCCGTGGTCTAGTGGTATAGCGTCCGGCCGGAGAGCGGAAGGTCCGGGGTTCGATCCCCGGCCGCGTCATACCCAAAGACGTTAAAAGATGGTATTTGTTGTTACCCTGTCTGGCGCTCGGCATTAACGGGCTAAAACAAGGACTGGTCGGCTCGGCGTCAGTATACTGTGTCTGAGTGGGGTATTCATGTTTAAACTGCGGCATGGTATCTCAGTGGGCTAGCACTATAAATCGGCATCACTGTATAAGTGCAATAATCTTTGACGCGACGTTAAACCCAATGTCACCTCACCTCACCAGCCAGGCCTCAAAATCTTACCAACATATGTATAAATGTGTGTGTATGTATATATATATATATATATATATATATATATATATATATATATATATATATATATATATATATATATATATATATATGCATATACTCACACGCAAAAGAAACGCAAGTGGTTTTAAGCAAATAGGTAACAAACACGGAACCATAAATTGATACGAGTTTTAGCTTGTAGTCAGGCCTGATGGTGTTTTATTTTCATATTTTTGGTTTCATTTTGGAAGCCCCGAGTAAAAACGCAACATAAAAAATGAATCGCCAAAACGCACCATTTCAGTGAATATGTGGGTATCATGCACCCATGTCTCGCGAAATCGAAAATGCACGAACTCTCACGAAATGTAGTGGGTATAAAACTGTGGCCGATTCTTGGACCTACCACTCCTTGGTCAACAATGCCACGCCTAACTCAAATTCAGAGAAACCAGGCTATCGGATGTTTGGAAGCTGGAGAGTCTGTCCAAGATGTTGCCCGTCATTTCAACGTTAACATAACCACAATTTACCGTCTCCTGCATCGATACAATGCTACACAGACCACAGATGACCTTCCTCGGAGCGGCCGTCCTAGGGTCACCACACCTCGACAGGATCGGCAGATTGCCTGTCAACACCAGCGACATCCGTTCCTAACTGCAAGTGAAAGTGCTCGACAGACCATAGGAACACATAATCGACACATTAGCAGGGACACTGTGATCCGACGTCTCCGTTCCAACAACCTCAGATGTCGCCGACCAGCACGCCGTCCTCTTCTCCAACCACGGCATCGACAAGCAATGGGCACAGGGTCATCACAATTGGCGTCATCTTGAGTGGAGGCGTGTCATCTTCTCTGATGAAAGTCGCTTTTGTGTCTCCCATGCAGACGGAAGAGTCGTGGTGATCGTTTCGCTGACAGAAACGTTGTGGAAAGGGATCCATGGGGTGGACCTAGCGTCATGATATGGACAGGGATTGGACTTAATGCGACACTTGGACCCATGTGCTCTCTGAATGTTGGTCAAGGTCGGGGACACGGCGTCACTGCTTAGCGGTATATCGACCAAGTGATCAGACCTCATTTGTTCCATTTTTTGCACAACATCAACAACACATTTTCCAGCAGGACAACGCTCGTCCCAATGTTGCCAGAGCTACCATGGCCTTTCTGCAACAACACAACATCCGTGTTCTACCGTGGCCAGGCCCCAGCCCTGATCTGAACCCCATCGAAGACTTGTGGGATGAGGTACAAAGGCGTTTGCACAATGTGCGCCCAGTCCCTACAACTGCCGATGAACTACGCACAGCTGCTCTGGATGTGTGCAGGAGGATCCCTAGGGCCTTCACAAATCATCTGATCCACTCAATGTACAGGAGATGTGTGGCAGTGATCAATGGTAATGGTTGTCAAACCAGGTATTGACTGACATTTTGGGTATTGACCCGAAACTGTGTAAGCCCTTAACATTTGAAAAAAACAATAATGTCATCTGCCTTTTTAATCCATCAAACTGTCTTCAGTCAACTTTTTGTCAATCTTGCCCTATTAGTATTTCTTGTCTTTACTGTTGAAAATAAATAACATGTATACTGCATACTCGATTTGCGTTTCTTTTGCGTGTGAGTATATATGTATGTATGTATATATATATCTATATCTATCTATCTATCTATATCTATATATCTATATATCTATATATATATATATATATATAAAAGCACAGTAAAGTTCTTACTCTCAGGCACAATATAGTAATAATTAAATAAGTGGAGTGAGATTAAACACAGTTTTAATAGGCGCTAGCCTATTAAAACTGTGTTCAATCTTACTCCACTTATTTAATTATTACTATATATATATATATATATATATATATATATATATATATATATATATATCATATCATATCATGTGTGTGTGTGCGTGCGTGCGTGCGTGCGTTTGTGTGTGTGCGTGTGTGTGCGTGTGTGTGTGCGTGCGCGTGCGTGTGCGTGCGTGTGCGTGCGTGTGTGTGTGTGGTTTTCATGTATGTTTATGTACATTTAAGAATTGACTTTCACTTTGTGCGAGTTCACTGGAGTATGAACCTTCGTAGAGTGAAGGCCCACCTGTATGAACGTCAATTCTTGTAATTTTTATCACAATTTCTTACCCCAAAGGATGTTGGCCAAGATCTATATACAATTTTATTTAGTACGTGTGACTCCATGTTTACACTGACAGCCATACAACAACCAGCTATATGGCGCAATTAAAAAAGAGAGGTGACATGAGCGTATGGATGCACAACTTACTCTTCAGAAACATCTTACGCAACACTTGTATTCAAATAAAATCACCATAAGATGAGAAAGGTTTGTTAAGAACAACCTCATCAAGTCAGTCACAATGACAGCGCGTCGTTATAAACAAAGTACAGGGCGTCAAAATGGCCGACACGATAAACGTGACGGGAGAGATTTCCGGAGGTGCTAATGAATCCATGACGGTTACATGTTTTAGTCATCATTGATCAATTGGCCGATCATTGAAAGGTGTTCAAAGATGTGTCGAATAGACACTATATTATATGGTAAAGTCATAGATTGCTTTAGACAGTCACTGTCAGCTGAGTCGATACTACAATAGAGTGGATATGCCTTTCTTCGTTTTGTTCTCTAGAATAGGTCGTAGCGAGGCTATTCGTGAACGATCGTGCAGTCAAACTCTGACGTTTCTCATTGCATACTAAAACGCTGAGTTCAAGATTAAATAGTCTGAATGATCAGTTATCTTGCACGAGATGTGCAATCCGACTTGAAAGACTTTAAGAAACTAAATCTGTTAAACAACCTCTCAGTATCCCGTATATTATCGTCTTATGCTCCCAATAGGTATCTGGATGATTGACATGGAAGATTGTACCACTCTTCAGAAAGAACATTGCCGAGTTCCTGTAGAGTTCCTGGGAGAACAGAGCGTTGTCAGAGGGCGATCTCCAGCTCGTTTCACATGCTTTCGACAGGGTTGAGGTCTGTTGACCGGGTTGGCCACTCCATGCTGACAATGGTCTCCTGCTCAAAAGCAGGCATCAATGACCCTGGCAGGATGAGGTGTGTTATCGTCCATGAGGATGAAGTCCGGTCCAGAAACATGCGGTCCAAGGTACACATCCAGACTGTCATCCCTGTGGCGCACACCTGTCATCGTGTTGGAGATCGGCGCTTCCACCTCTATTTACTGCATACCTTTCGCGACCGGAGTCTATCCACAAGGAGACGATTGCTGACTGACTGAGTAGAAACGTTAACGCCACTGGCGTTCCGCTGGTCATTTCTACGTATGGTGGCAGTCATGAAGTGATGGCGTCTTGCTGCAATCAGGAGAAACTTGTCTATCCCGCTGTGTGGTGGGACGCTGTCGACCACCTTCATGTCGCTGGAAACGTCTGGTATCGATTGTTTGCCCTGCTGATCATACTTTGACTGACACCAAAGACGTTTGGAACGTGACTTCCAGTTTCAAGCATGCCTATGCACCTGCCGAATTCTTCAGTCGTACGAGGTCTTGGACGCTGAGGAGACATAAGTGCTTTCAGAAGCAAATGTTGTTGTTAATCTCTGATAATAAGGTTCAACGATTCTGTCACAGTACATCCAGGTCTTCAGGAACCCATGCTTGCCGTAAAGGCGACTATGCTTGTCGCAAGAGACTACCAACGGTGTGCGTGGATCGATGCTCACGATGTCAATCACTGGACTGTATGGTCGAGACGTCATTATTTACAGACCGCCGCCATGTAGCTGGAATATTGTTGAGTGCGGCATTAAACAACAAACAAAAAAACAAAACAAAACATAGTTCCCATGACTGCATACATGACCGTTCATTATGGAACTGTGGTCGAACGGGGGTTACACATCATTATAATAAGATTTAATGCAAAGTTTTGTTTTTTACCAAATCTGAAACAATTTCGGTTTTTGCAACAGATAAAAGACTCCTTTATGTGTTCAAATGGTTTAATTTGCCATACTGACTTCAGAAATAAAACATGAATATGCCAAAATGTCAATTTACAAATCAATAGCGTGTGTGTCCACCTCTGGTTGCGATGCAAGCAACACATCTTCGTCTCATGGAATGGACCAGGCGTCGCACAAAGTCCTGTGGGATATCTGTCCATATCTGCTGGAGCACGATTCGAAGTTCCTGGAGTGTCTATTGAACACGTGGTTGACGTCGAAGGCGCTGATCCATCTCATCCCACGTGTGCTCGATTGGTGAGAGATCAGGGGAACGAGCCGGCCAGTGGATGACATTAACGTTGTTTTGTTGAAGAGAATCCTGAACAAGTCGAGCAGTATGAGGCCGGGCGTTGTCATGTTGAAAGGAAATGAATGGGCCATGACGACGCAAAAACGGTAGAACAACAGGGCCGATGATCTCGTCTCGTCTATTGAGATTTCCCTCTACCACTATCAAACAGGTCTTCTGTCTTACTGTTATCCCACCCCATACCATAACGCTGCTGCCCCAAAACCTATCTTCTTCCATGACACAATGATTGACTTAACGTTCACCTCGACGTCGGTACACTCGAATCCGTCAATCGCTGTGGCTGAGGTGAGTGAATAGAGAGTCAGTGAATAGAACTTGTCCCCAGTGCATGGCCGGCCAGCGAAGACGCTGTCTACAACCACTGTAGACGTGCTGGGCGGTGGTTTCCTGTCAAAATGGGACGTTTTTCGGGTCTTCTGGCGACAATCCCTGCACATCTGAGGCGACGATTTACGGTTTGTGAGGAAATTCGTCGAAGGTTATGGATGCTTCTTGCAGTCACTGTTGCTGGCTCGAATCGATTTCGTAGGTGTGTTGTTCGAATCCAGTTGTCTTTTCGATTATTGGTTACGCGTGGCCTGCCACTCCGAGGATGGTCTCTGACTGCATTCGTCTGTTGCCAACGTTGCCTTAAACACCAAATGGTGTTTCTGTGGACATTAAATTGTCTTGCAACATCACGTTGACTCGACCCGTGGCATTTCGTAATGTTGAATAATTGCGTAATTGTGTTGTATTTTCTGAATGGTTGTTGTCAGCACGATGCTAAACAATGCATATGGAATCCCGTTAATGCACATGTTTTTATACCCATTCTTGGGTAGTGAAATGCATGGGGCTTGCATAAAAGTCAACTTTTGCATGGTATGCATGCTTTTCTGTAGCAGTTGCGTTTTTGTGACTTGATTCCATACATGTACTACAATATTGAAAACCAAACTTTACTTGTTTGAAAAATACACTGAAATATTCGTGTCACAGGAACTTTTGTTGTTGAGTATAGACAAAAAGTTCGATATTCATTCGGTATTCGATATTCATTTTCCCACGTAATACTTAACATTTGGAGTTTTCTTAGGGTACAGGTCAAGTCAAGACAAACTGTTTTTTCCCCTCCTGGAACGTCGTGTGATTTTTCCCCGAAATCAGTCATGCAGTTGTGTTGCTTAATCCGGATTGAGAGGGGTTCGTCTCTAAAGCAAAGAGTAAATAATTCCGGATGCACCAAATCTTTATATTATATTACAATATCCACATACAAATACACGCTCAAACTGCCAAGGTGTATATATTTAGCTCGTCCGTCAAGGCCGAGACTTTCTGAATGAATTTAAACGTCACCACAAATGTCTTTCTGTATGTTCGCGGTGTTCAAGCATTCTGATGTGCTTCTTACTGTCAGGTGTATTAAAGGCATACAATAACATTAAGGAGATGTGAAACGTAATTGTAAAGACATGACAGTCAGATAAAAATCGTATTGTAATCATTTAAAATCTTTCAAAACGCAAAACGAGTTTTTAAGTGGCCAACGCCTTACGACAACACCAGCAAAAGTTGTGTTGACAAAGGAGAGCATATCGAAGTACTTGTGAATTTTCACTCTTTCAAATGCATGTCTACAACTTCACACATGTTAAAACCTTTCAAAAGATTCATGATAATGAATACCCGTGAAACTTTAAATGTTATTTTTTCATCTTTAAAATTATTTATTTCGAACAACACAAACACCAAACGTACTATCGTATATCTCACACGACAACATGCCTTACTGCACGTCTGTGTTTGTGCGTGCTGATACTTGTATGAGATCGAAATGTCCGCACATTTCTTTCCTTGTGGGTCATGTTTGAATATGACCAGAAACCTCCTGAATACAACGAATAGTGACTGCCCTTTATCATGGGCCGGATGATAGTATGCTATTTTTTGCAAGCCATCAAGGTGACATATCAAGGCCGTAGTTAACTTTTTTTGACAGGGAGGGGCAAATATTTGTACAAGTATCACTTGTCCCCAACTTGATCCAAATAAAACTGTTTTCCATAAAAAAAAAAAACCCAGGGTTTTCTATAAAAAAATGAATTACTGTAACATAACTGCTTCCCCATTGTTTGGTCGCTGGTATTCGTCACCATGTTGCATACGTGGTCGGTTGTAATTAGGAGATAAATCCACTGTGTTTTGTAATTTGATGTAGTTCTACTGTAGATTTAGATACCTCCTATTAGCGCGAGGTTTCAAATGTACAAATATGAGGTCTTATCTGCAGTGAGACTACATCAAAGTAGTTTTTGTGTGTTTATGTCCATTCTCCCAAAGGCCAATTTCATCGCAAACTGTTGCATAATTGCACTGCTTAGCCTCAACCGAGTCATTTCTTGGAAATGCCCACGATAAGTCATTTCTTGGAGGGGGCGGTCGGGTAGCCTAGTGTTAAAAGCGTTCGCTCGTCACGCTGAAGACCCGGGTTCGATTCCCGACACGGGTGCAATGTGTGAAGCTCATTTCTGGTGTCCCCAGCCGTGATGTTGCTGGAATATTGCTAAAAGCGGCGTAAAACCATACTCACTCACTCACTCATTTCTTGGACATCACCAAGACAACTCCCATTTAGGGCTCACAGGGTGTAAGAAATGGCAAAAGTTGGATAAATATTATTTTGAAGTTGCCCTTATTAGCAGTTGGTTTGAAATATTTCCCCAACAGTAATGCATAACATGACGAATTACTCTCTCCACCCCGAACTTGGCTGAACCTGAGTCTTTGTGGTCCATGGCCGCCAAACTAGATGTTAACTGTGACAGTGCTATCAATAAATTACTTGGAGCCATGTGACAATCCCAATCACTAGTTCAACATTAACCCGATGCTATTCTGATATCGAATGCATACAATTTTTTCGGCAGCCATTATTATATGCATCGATGCGTCGTCAGGGAGATGTTTTCATGCGCATGTTTTTGTGTGTGTGTGAAAAGACTAAATTAAAAAAAATATTAACATGAAAAAGGATACCTCTTATTAACCAATCAGAATCAAGAATTTTTCAATGTCATGGTAGAATTAATTATTTTAAACATACAGTATTTTGTAATAGTATACTTCTGGAATATTTCATACCATTTATTCATTTGTTTTTTTTGTAAAATATATTAAGTGCAACAGATCAACAATTATGTTAGAACCAATATAAACCTAATCGACCTTAACGATATCGATATCGTAGATATATATATGATGAATGTGACTGCTTACTTTTAATGTATACAAATATTTTCTCTTATTTTTAATGTTACCCACAATGAACTGCCACTGTGATGTGCATACGGTATTTATTCTAGGTTCTTAGTCAGTATGCGACCGGGAGAATATGAGATTAGACTGAAGTCAAAGAATCGTCAGATATTTGTGACGAAATATGGAAGTAGTGAGGGAGTGAGTGAGTATGGTTTTACGCCGCTTTTAGCAATATTCCAGAAATGTCACGGCGGGGGACACCAGAAATGGGCTTCACACATTGTACCAGTGTCGGGAATCGAACCCGGGCCTTCGGCGTGAAGAGCAAACGCTTTAACCTCTAGGCTACCCGACCGCCCTAAATATGCAAGTAACATCTCCAAGGAGAGCATATATTAAATGTTTGCTGAATCCTCCAATTGACCGATTCCAATGTATGGAATCCTAGGAGGCGTTGTCGCCTTATAACAGGTGAGGTGAGGTGAAATGGGGTTTAACGTCGCGTCCAAGATTATTGCACTTATATAGCGACGTGCATGCACGTGTGTGTGTTTGTGTTGCTGCTTGTACTAGTCCGGACTGATGCCGATTTATAGTGCTAGCTCACTGAGATACCATGCCGCAGTTCAACATGAATACCCCACTCAGACACAGTATACTGACTCCGAGCCGACCAGTCCTTGTTTTAGTCCCTTAATGCCGAGCGCCAGACAGGGTAACAACAAGTACCATTTTTTAACGTCTTTTGGTATGACGCGGCCGGGGATCGAACCCCGGACCTTCCGCTCTCCGGACCGCTCTCCACTAGACCACGGAGGCGGTCACTTATAACAGTGTTACCAACCAAGGGAAACTGACCAAATTAACCAAATCGCGATTTCGGGGCAATGTGTCAACGCAACATTGTGACCAACTGTCGTATCGTCCCGTTCTGAAAAATACAACGTTGTGTTGTCGCACTTTTTAAGGCATTTCATATATCAGACGGGGTGATAATGCGACAACGCGACATATTTTGACCTCGAAAAATGTCGCGTTGTCGCATATTGATATAAAAACAAAAGATTTTATTCAAAACGCAACGCGCTGTTGCGACGTTGAACCTTCGTCAGTGTTTGCGACTGCGACATTGTGACAACGACCGTTCTAGGTTTCCATAACAATGGCTTCATCCGGGTAATCCGACGATGAAGGTGTTGGAACTCAAGTAATGTACATAAAGATATTAACACGATACATCAGTGTGTGCAACCTCATCTTTTCACACCTATTAATGAATAGACAACGGGCTACCCTCCTTACTGAGGACAGCAACTAAATTACAAATTGGAATCAACATTAAAAACACGATCGTTGAGACACATTCAGGTATACCTTTCGCCCCAAAATCGTATGAAATAGATGTAAGAGGCTCAAGAGGTTTATCTAGTTATACATACATGACAACCAGTAGTCCTGTATGTTTAGACGTGTCACCATGCATATTGTAAGATGCTAGTATAAACAAGCGTACTTACCCCGTGAGATAATACCGCTCTAGTTCTTCCTCTCGACTTCAATACAACAGGAGAAGTTCTTTATGAGTGAGCAGTCATGGTCGAGTGCGTCCGTTTTATGCACGCCCCCTGGTGGTTACATAACCAAGTACCCGTAATAGCCAAACAGTATGAATTTTACACTGAAAGGCTTTGTCGAACGGAAAAAAACAACCTTTTTACGAGACGTGTCTCAGGTTATCCCGACATTTTAAGTGTATTCTGGTCGTACCAACCGCAATTTCATACTACAAAGTGTCTCGTGCTGTGATATACCATCTCATTACACTTCACGTGACAAGCTAAGTTTAACACTAATGTGATGTCAAATATTGACGACTTGTCGATTTATGTTACTTCTGGGACAGAGAATTAACAACCCACTTCCTTGAGACACAGGGCGATGGGGTAGCCTCGTGGTTCATACGTTCGCTCGTCACGCCAAAGATCAGGGTTCGATTCCCGACATGGGTGCAATTTTTGGAATATTGCTAAAAGCGTCGTAAAACCATACTCACTCACTCACCCACTCACTCCGAGGGACACATATTAGGCTGTAGGCTAGGTATGACTCACGAGCACCCTCCCCCCCAATCCAAACCCCACTATTTATTTTAAAAGCCCATAAACAACATACTAAACATGATTTTGAATGTTAACAAGAAAAAAGTTGGGACGAACTTGTTGTTACAGCCTTTCAAAGTATGGTACCCCATATCGCGTTTTCGTCCGGTTTTGCCGTATATCACTTGGGGGTATGATTAAGTTTTGGGTTGTCATCTCACTAGTGATCCACTGATCTTGAAGTGGGATACACCACTGGAAGCCATATATAAGTACCTCTCCAATGAGATGTCAATAATTGGTATTGAGTGAATATGGACCAACCCATGGCAAATCGAACGTCATATATCCCGACCAAACCAAATTCTTCTCGCAGAAACCTGTATTCCGGTATATGTTCTAGGTACGTGTGCCTGATTCCACTATAGTCTTCTAACACATGTTCCAGTACATCTCTTGAAGTACTTCTTAACATGTGATTTTACCAGGTGAAAATCTTTAGCTACATCGGAACAACGCTTGGATGTATGCTCAGGATTTGGCTTGTCATCTTGTGTTTTACTTCACATTGCCAAGGAATATAAGTATCTCTTAGCTTAATGTCGCAATTCTGCTAGGGATTTTGCAATACCAAGTGCTTTACTGCCAGCATTGTTAATGTTGTATTCCGACTAGGACAGTGTGACATGCAATACCTGGTGATTCACTCATGACAAGGATACAAAACGTGCAACGAAGAGTTTGTTTGGTGCAGAGTTTTGATCACGTAGCACTGTTGTCGTAAGATCCTCGTTTCTTGATTGGTATTTCAACCATTCGATCATTCTCATTGAGGATATTTCAACTCAACTTGAAATGACAAAATTTGTCAAAATATCAAGCCTGCGTCCAAGAAATTGATTTTTATATTTGATGAATTTAAATAACATTTACATTATGATCAGGTTTTTTGGCACAGCTTTATGGTTGCCATCTTGAATATGTTACACATAGGTCCATTTCATTCAAAGTTCTGAAATTGACTCGAGCATTATACTGTGAACCTCTTATATGCATACAAACGTGAATGATATCAGAGTTGTCAAAAAGTATTCTGTATGACTGTCCACAAGTAGATAAATAATCAGTGTTTATATATAGTTTCCTATGGTATATAACACATAGAGGTCGGCGAATAACACACAAGATGACAAGCCAAATCCTGAGCATACATCCAAGCGTTGTTCCGATGTAGCTAAAGATTTTCACCTGGTAAAATCACATGTTAAGAAGTACTTCAAGAGATGTACTGGAACATGTGTTAGAAGACTATAGTGGAATCAGGCACACGTACCTAGAACATATACCGGAATACAGGTTTCTGCGAGAAGAATTTGGTTTGGTCGGGATATATGACGTTCGATTTGCCATGGGTTGGTCCATATTCACTCAATACCAATTATTGACATCTCATTGGAGAGGTACTTATATATGGCTTCCAGTGGTGTATCCCACTTCAAGATCAGTGGATCACTAGTGAGATGACAACCCAAAACTTAATCATACCCCCAAGTGATATACGGCAAAACCGGACGAAAACGCAATATAGGGTACCATACTTTGAAAGGCTGTAACAACAAGTTCGTCCCAACTTTTTTCTTGTTAACATTCAAAATCATGTTTAGTATGTTGTTTATGGGCTTTTAAAAAAAATAGTGGGGTTTGGATTGGGGGGGAGGGTGCTCGTGAGTCATACCTAGCCTACAGCCTAATATGTGTCCCTCGGAGTGAGTGGGTGAGTGAGTGAGTATGGTTTTACGACGTTTTTAGCAATATTCCAAAAATTGCACCCATGTCGGGAATCGAACCCTGATCTTTGGCGTGACGAGCGAACGTATGAACCACGAGGTTACCCCATCGCCCTGTGTCTCAAGGAAGTGGGTTGTTAATTCTCTGTCCCAGAAGTAACATAAATCGACAAGTCGTCAATATTTGACATCACATTAGTGTTAAACTTAGCTTGTCATGTGAAGTGTAATAAGATGGTATATCACAGCACGAGACACTTTGTAGTATGAAATTGCGGTTGGTTCGACCAGAATACACTTAAAATGTCGGGATAACCTGAGACACGTCTCGTAAAAAGGTTGTTTTTTCCGTTCGACAAAGCCTTTCAGTGTAAAATTCATACTGTTTGGCTATTACGGGTACTTGGTTATGTAACCACCAGGTGGCGTGCATAAAACGGACGCACTCGACCATGACTGCTCACTCATAAATAACTTCTCCTGTTGTACTGAAGTCGAGAGGAAGAACTAGAGCGGTATTATCTCACGGGGTAAGTACGCTTGTTTATACCAGCATATTACACCATGCATGGTGACACGTCTAAACATACAGGACTACTGGTCGTCATGTATGTATAACTAGATAAACCTCTTGAGCCTCTTACATCTATTTCATACGATTTGGGGGCGAAATGTATACCTGAATGTGTCTCAACGATCGTGTTTTTATGTTGACTCCAATTTGTAATTTAGTTGCTGTCCTCAGTAAGGAGGGTATCCCGTTGTCTATTCAGTATCGTGTAATGTACATTACTTGAGTCACAGGCGTCCGTATCTAAAAATAGACGCCCTCGTGCATATTCATGACCATCTCCCCACACGCGAGGTCATGAATATGCATGAGGGCCCCTATTTTTAGATACGGACTCCTGTGCTTGAGTTCCAACACCTTCATCGTCAGATTACCCGGATGAAGCTATTGTTATGGAAACCTAGAACGGTCGTTGTCACAATGTCGCAGTCGCATAAACCTGACAAACACTGACGAGGTTCAACGTCGCAACAGCGCGTTGCGTTTTGAATAAAATCTTTTGTTTTTTTTATCAATATGCGACAACGCGACATTTTTCGAGGTCAAAATATGTTGCGTTGTCGCATTATCACCCCGTCTGATATATGAAATGCGTTAAAAAGTGCGACAACACAACGTTGTATTTTTCAGAACGGGACGATACGACAGTTGGTAACAATGTTGCATTGACGCATTGCCCCGATATCGCGATTTGGTTAATTTGGTCAGTTTCCCTTGGTTGGTAACACTGTTATAAGGGACCGCCTCCGTGGTCTAGTGGAGAGCGGTCCGGAAAGCGGAAGGTCCGGGGTTCGATCCCCGGCCGCGTCATACCAAAAGACGTTTAAAAATGGTACTTGTTGTTACCCTGTCTGGCGCTCAGCATTAAGGGGCTAAAACAAGGACTGGTCGGCTCGGAGTCAGTATACTGTGTCTGAGTGGGGTATTCATGTTAAACTGCGGCATGGTATCTCAGTGAGCTAGCACTATAAATCGGCATCAGTCCGGACTAGTACAAGCAGCCACACAAACACACACATGTGCATGCATAGCCCAAAAAATGCAGTTTCCGGTATCCGGATACCTGCCGGATACCACCGGACACTTACCCAAAACGCATCCGGGTATCCGGTGGCAGATACCTTGCCGGATACCAGATCCGTGGTATCCGGCCTGGACACCTCACCTGATAGTATGCCACCTGGAATCCGGGTATCCGGCACCGGATACCTCACCGGATACCTCAATCTGGGTGTCCAAGGATCCGGCACCGGATACCAAGAATCCGGCACTGGATACCTCATTCTGAGTTTCCAAAAGCATGTCACAATTTGGGGGGGGAATTTTGTTCAATTAAGTGTGAAACACCTAAATATATATTGGAAACTAACCATGAAAATTGAACATTGCTGAAGGTATCCGGCAGGTATCCGGCATGTATCCGGATGCAATTTTTCGAGATGTCTTATTTCTGGTAAATAATGTTAGCCTGGGCATATCAGATAGCTGTAGTAATATTCTGTGTCATTTTAGTTGTAAATATCCCCTTAAAGTTGAGATCTATGGGCATGTACTTTTGGAGAAGACAATTTTTTTCAATTTCATCTATAATTCTTTTTAGATGTTAAGCTGTTTAATGAACAAACATCAGTTCTAATACATGTATGATGATATCCTTAAATTTCATGTTCAGACTTCCAGATTATTCTGAGTGAAAGTATAAACTCATCGACTGTGTGCTCACTTGGGCCTTTGGTCCTAGTGAGATGATAATATGATTATTTGTAAAGGTACAAGTACTTGTTATGAGCATACCAGCTTCATTTAAGTTTGAAACACAATATGCCTCACTCTGAGGGTGGGTGACATGTACCAGATTTCATCACACTACAGAGAGCTGTTCCTCAGTTACTGTGAACATTTTTACTGAAAGACATTGAAAGCTAATTTGACCTTCAATATCAGTTGCGACTATTTCAAAAACAATTGTAAAGTGCTTCATTCAGTGTAATATTGACAAACATATGACAATGATATACAACTATATGTATAAGAGTTATTTAGACTTCTGCAGGAAAAGGCACATTAGAGAACAAGAGTCATCAGAAAGATGCCATATCCCCCCGGCAGCTGTCTGTAAAGTAACCACTAGTAAATGTGCAATTCTGTATGTAATGAGTCAACAGTTGAATGTTCTTTAAGAAGCATACATTGTTTACCCACAAAAGATCCACCATGGTCGCATCCATATGAATGCCAAGGTTCGATCAAATACATTGAATGTTGTTCGAATTCTGCCCCAGAAATGAACCTCATCCCCAATTGAGTCTATGTCCAACTTCATTCCATAAAAAAATTAAAAAATAAAAATTAGAAAAATCCCAAAATTTGAAAGGCACCACTTCAGCATGTGCCTGATAGCTTTGCCAAGTTTCGATCAAATACACTGAATGGTTTTCGAATTCTGCCCCGGAAACGAACCCCATCCCCAATTGAGTCTATGTCCAACTTCATTCCATAAAAATTAGAAAAATCCCAAAATATCAAAAGGCACCACTTCAGTATGTGCCTGATAAGAGTTGCCAAGTTTCGATCAAATACACTGAATGGTTTGGGAATCCTGCCCCGGAAAAGGAAATGATTACGGACGGACAGACGGACAGACAGGCTGATCGATATTCCCCCGTATTATATGCCGGGGGGATAAAAAGTAAGTGTATGACCTGTTGCCAACTTCTATCCCTGCCCTAAGGAAGAGATTGGCCATTAACATTTTTTTTGTCTGGCTGTGACATTGACCTTTGACATAGCAGATCAATGTGTTATTCCAAGCAATGCATGGTTTCATACGATAACTGTGGCTATCAAACTGAGGCAAAATATTGGAAAATCCCCATTTACACAGCTGGCTAAAGAAACAAACAACAAACAAATTATCAATTTCTTTTATTTATATGCATATATCACACATTGAACAGCGTTCACATAATGGTTCCTGATGCAGTATGCACTTTCAATACTCATAACAGAGCGGGATAACTGTTCGCTTGAAAGCATCAGCAGACCATGCTCACCAGTTCAGAGTTACTTGCCCTCAAACATCCTTTTCCTTCTATGTTGCCATGGAAAAACAGGAACCAGGATGAGGGGAGGCCAGATAGGCCTTATCCCTGTTGCATTGTGTTAGTAGAATTGTGAACATTCTATTTGGTGTTTGGGTCCACATTTATAGACAAGTAGTCGCAAACATCATTCCTTTCAAGTGATTACCACATGGCCAAAGACAATAATTTCTTCAACGTCCTTGAAGGGTCCCACTCCGACTTGGCATTGGTTGGTCTTCTCACATTAGCCTGACCACCCTTTGAGAGTGTGTCCCAGTGTCAATTGGCATATAACTTCTCGGTAGGCACCCATTGAAATAACAGGACTCTCCTCATCGCTGTCTGCCAATCACTCCGGATATCTGGAAGGGTCCTTCCAGACTGTCAACCTGTCATCCGGGTATCTCAAGCTGGACTTCAGTTTCTGCAAAATTATGTATAAAGATTGTAGCAAAAGAAAAGAATTGCAACATGTACTTACAGATAAAAGGCAGCAAATTCACTTAATTTATCATCTTTGAGTTTTGTTATATACCAAACATTTGAGATATATATTGTTCCATGCTGATGAGTTGAAACAATCATTAACTGACATCTCTTAAAAATGTTCCTAGCAACCTATGCTTGCCATACAAGCCAAAGTAATAGATGAGGTAGCAAGTGGGCTCATTGAAAGCTCGTAATCATACCCAATAACGTGGGATGTTGTCCATAACAGTCATCATCGGTGCGTCTGGATCGAGCTCATAACATTAATCTCTGGTTTGTCTAGTTGAGATTTGATATTGATTAATTTATAATCCTTGTCATTTAGCCGAACTATTGCTGGATGTGGTGTTAAATCAGTGAATTGGGTTTAACGCCTCTTTGAACAGTATTCCAGTTATATCACGGCATGTAAGCTTGGTGTGGGAAGGAAGCCCGAAGTGATGCAGGTCTTACATGTTTACCACTTTGATAAAAACCCACAAGCAAGTGTATGATGCTACCCTCGATTCAAACCCACAACCATCGGTTTCTGTCAAGCCCAAGAGATGCAACTATGCACAGCAAGTTGTGGTGCCTTTGATAATTAGGCCATCCATGCCAACAGGTGATAAAGAACAAGCAAACTGAAGAAATATTTGCAGAATAGCTACATGAACATGATGAACCAAACAGAACAATTTCAAATATTTACCACTCACTGCTACTCTTCTCTTGTTCCTCATTGCTTCCCTTTTTCCATTGATGCTGTGCAGATGACTGACTCATTCATTCATCCAGACATTCTGCAAACATAAGTAGCATTCACATTACAGAAATGTCCAAACTGTACATGCTGTACATTGAATTCAACTGAAAAGGCCCCAGTTGAGTTTCCAACTTAGAACTGTCCTTATTAAAATATTTCATCCCAAACATTCAGAGATAAAACATAACCCCATATTTAACAACTGTCAAACAATTATTTGACAACAAAGCCAGGGTCATTCAACATACACTTTACATAGGGAATCACTTGTTGCAAAAAAGATCCTCGCCAAGGTCAGAGTCATTCCATGAAATATTGAATTATTAAGTTATGAAGCTTATACAAAACAAGGACATAACAGTGTAATTATAACAATATCCTAAGCGTAAAAAAAATAAAGTCTTTGGTGGCCATTATTGTAAATTATAATCTGTATTAGCATCCCACGAAACTTTAGAGTTAATTATCGTTCCTAGATCTTGGTACTTTTCTTCATTATCTATAAAAAATGTCACATGTGGTAACATGTCTAATTTGGATCATCTTGTTTTGACCACAAATCCATTACGCCCCTTATGCTAACAAACAGTTGACCATAATACTAAAAAAAGGACCCTTGGCGTTTACGGTAAGGTATGTAGAGCAGGAAAATATCTACATCAATCCGTTCCATAAGATCTCTGCACAGAAATCATAAGGTCTCGAAGCCCTGCTACGTAGCTGGCATCCGCATTTGCTGCCAATCGCCTTCCCAAATACTGTTGACTTCCGCGTTGTGAATGGCTGCGAGGAACTTCGGCCGGCATTTCCGTGGTGGAGGTGAATGAGAACAATGTATCGATACACGAGGTAAGCTTATCGTAATCAAGCATCACAGTGTATATCGATACACGAGGTTTGTTTACATCCATGTTCTAAAATGGCGCCCTGGACCGTAGGGGAATATGGGTAAAATGGCTTGTTCCGGGTTAACACTAAGCTGGGCCCCGTCTCTATTATCACATTATTGTTTGGCGCAAGTTGACGACGCGCATAGGGAGCCGGGAACCAGGTTAACACGACATAAGCTGGTTCCCGGCTCTCTATGCGCGTCGTCAACTTGCGCCAAGTTATATTAGAGACGAGGCCCAGCCTATACACTGAGCACGATCGGTCATTTCGTCAAAACTGGCCAAATATTGAGATTGCAGCTGAGGTCATGCTGGCAGCTGAAGTGACACATTAAGGTAAGGAATATGTGAATATTACAATGATCACGTATTAAAGTAATTTACCACATGTGACACATTAACTTTTATAGCCAACATGTAAGTAAATGTATAATTATATTTTTATATGACAAGTAGCCTGTCTATCATATGTTAGTATTTGCTTATGTATATAATGTAGAAATATGTTTACTTTAACTGGATAATTTGTATGCTAATGTGACTCACTGTCTTATTTCATATACTCCCTGTACTCTGTGAGAATGATTAATAGCCTCAACATATTTTTCCAGATGTGAAGAATCAAGAACAGCTTTAATAACAGGGAAGTTTTGCATCAGAGATCATCGTGAAGTGGAAGATAAGACATTTTAAGGGTATGAACATTTTCACTTGAACTAGTTGAACAATAACCATGATGACAACTTATTATGGGGGAATTTTTGGTGGTGGGGTAGCCTAGCGGTTGAAGCGTTCACTCTTCGTACTGAAGACCCAGGTTTGATTCCTGCCACATAGCTGCGATATTGCTGAGTGTGGCGTTAAACATCAAACAAAGCTAACAGCCGCATACTTACTCACGTGGGGATTCCAGGTTGAAGTTAGTCCCCATCAACATGATCAACCTATGCTAGTTGTGAGAGATAACTTAATGGATCGGGTGATCAGGCTCGCTGACTTGGTTGATCCATGTCATTGTATCCCAATTGTGTGGATCGATGCTCATGATGTCAATCACTGGATAGACTGGTCCAGACTTGATTATTTACAGACCGCCGTCATATAGCTGGAATATGGCTGAGTGCAGAGATAAACAACAAACACCAACATGATTCTACAACCTGATCTTGTGGATACCATTTTGAAGATCCTACACATAACTTCTTTTCGGGTCTTAATTATTGCAATATGTTCTACTACATGTGTTTTAAACATATATTTTTTCATAGTGAACTGGATTTGCAAACAAGCCGATGGCTTATCTAAATGATGCTGAAATACAAAATAAGTATTAATAAAAAACTTATTCTATACTATTGCAAACTATCAGTTGAGCAATAATGTAATCATCTGATTATAAGTAGATAATGAAGGAGAAGTCCATATTGATTAAATCTACCAGATTCTGAGATAAATGCACGTATTGATTAATTTATTTCAATGTTTTCCTGTACATAATTTTCAACAATTCCATATAAAGCTTTCTTATATCATATCCATGCTGTATAATAATACCTAATATTTCTAATAATAGCATAATTTGGACACACAAATAAGTAATGAATGGTAATTTTATAACAGGTCCCACACATGCGGGATAGGTCATTTGACATGAATCAGTTTTATGTGAATTTAAATCACTACAAGCTGATCTGAGTCATGAAAGGATATGCCTTCGATTCTGTGAAAATGGAAATGCTAAAACATCTCCCAATATTAACCATGCTATTACAGAATCTGTTCACTTGTTTTTGTATTAAAATATTTTTGAACGATTAGATCCATCTAATGATTGTTTGTATGTGTGATATGCCAGTAGAGGTATATGTGTACAAGCATGTGCATACGTGTAAAAAAATTATGTTTGTTTGGCTAGGTACCAGTATATGAATAGGTTGTTTTGTGCGACTTGTATATTAGCATCATCATAGTTTCAACAGACAGTTTATGTATATCAAATGTTAAATGTCTTTGTAGGGAGAATTGCATATCAAAACTGTCATTATTTTATTACTTATGAGTAGAACTTTTTAAGTATCTGGCATGATACATTTCCTTGGTCCACAGAAACATGTTACCAGTAAACTGACTTGATAAGTAGCATAGCAGTCAGTGTGGTTGGAAACTAACTAAGCCGTCACTACTCAATTAAGTAATTAACAGACAATTGCAAGTGATAATACCCACCTGACACTAATTACCCTGTTAATCCCTAATCCACCACGAGTTGACATTGAGTTCATCTTGCTAATGAGCTGTTGTGAGCGTAACGAGATGATAAACATCAAAGGTGGGGCAGGCTTTGATAAAGTGTTCTGTAGAAGAGATTATGTCACTTGTTTAATGTTTATTTAGGATTAGCTACATCCCTTGATGCGACCAAGACCATACTTGAGATTATCAGACAGTTTGTCTGGATACAACCTGATGTCTCAACTGTACTTATTGGATTCTGCCTTGTAGCAAACTATGTGTGTGACAAGGACTTTGACCACTCTGTGCAGATGCATAACAATGCATAATGAACTTGGGGTATGATTCAATTATGTCACACAAGTCAAAGATAGGTTCCACTGTATTTAGAAACAGCCGATAGATGCAATACTGTGTAACTTTATAACAATCAAATGAGTATTCAAATAGGAATACACATATATTTACAATTACCCTTGAAAAGTTCCAAAACCAAATAGAACTACTTAAATTATGATTACATTTGACCAATATATTTGGCAGTTTTTGCCGTTATTGTTAATCTTAATTAAAGATAGGATAAATTATAAAAATATGATAATGCATATCACACACAAGTGTGTATTATACGCAAATAAATAAGTCTTGTATACATTGATTAATTGGAAAGGGTGCTAATTGGGATTGTTCACTAGCCAATATATTAGCAAATACTCCCATGGGCGCTTATGAGAGCGAGGCGCTTATTACGTAAAATACGTTAGTTCTGTTTTTATGTATAAGAACCTATTTTATGCAATTTGCATTGCCTTGTTTACCTTTCCTTATGTTTTGATGTAATGCAAACATTTGAGAAAAATTCAGGTGAGCCTTATGGCACTACAGGAATTGTTTTCAGAAGATCAATTACAATTTTGTATTTTCTGTAACATTTACTGTTTGCTATGGCTTTTTTACATTGGTTAACATGGTTTGGTTAACAGTTGCTTGATAAATTGTCATTACCTTACTCATTGAGAAACCAACTTTTAAACCTTTGTCAATATATGTGTGTTTCTTATATTTTTAATAACAAGCTTTTAAAGATGTTATAAATTGTTTCAGGCACCTGGATTTCACAATGACACCAGATCAGACAAGTCATACAAAGGACTCTCCGGATGATGAATAATCCTCCCCAGAACAACTAACAGGTTCACCTCAGAAAGTGATGATTCTGAATGAATAATGCCACATCAGTGTGATTCTGTAAGTTGTTTTATTACGACATTAATCAAGTCTAAAGGAATTAATACCACAGCAGGGAGACTATGCTTATGTGGTGTACACTGATGCTGACTATACAAATCTGAATGACTTTTGTGGTTTACTGCACATACATAATTGACTTTAGATATTCTTCTACCTTGAAATTCTTCTGAGATTTGACTAATTTGTTTATTTAGAAAATGGCGTTGAAGCATCTGTTTCTGTTTTTGAATGCTCTTGCAAACACCTCTGGTTACTGAACCAATGAAATGTCATAAAATCAATAAATATGATTTTTTATCTTAACAAATTTTTTGTTTTGCTTCTTTAAAGAAATATGATATTGATCATTCATAACATAGGTGCTAACATATATCAAATAAACTAATGCCCTGAATGTTTTCCTTTAATTAATACAGCTCACTGAACGAAGTTTTTAGTTCCCTGTCAGTAGAAAAATTACATTGATATTTTTATGTACCAGTACTTCATTAGGTGTTTTCTGTGGATGCCATTAGTCTTATGCACCCATTTGGGTTAATGATATTCTGTTTCGAACTTCAGGAAACTTGTCTGTCAAGATGTAACAAGTATTGATACAGTTCCAAAATAATCTTTTAATCTCACCAGGAACAAAGGCCCAAGTGAGCACATAGCCAATGACTTTCATTTTTTTGTCAGAGTGAGTATGGTGTTATGCCACTTTATGAGCAAAATTAAAACAATATCATGATGGGTGACACCAAGCAATGTACCGATGTGGTGAATCAAACGCTTCAACCACTAGGCTAGAACAAACTGGGAATATGAAGATGAAATGTAAGGATACCATCATACCAGGACTGAATGCTTTTCATTTAATACGCTGAACATCTAAATTGAAATATATATGAACTTGAAAAATGTTTTCACCAAAAGTACATGCGCATAGATCTCAACTTCAAGAGGATATTTACAACTAAAATAGCACAGAATATTACTACAGCTATCTGCTATGCCCAGGCTAACATTATTTACTAGGAGAAAGACATCTCGAAAAATTGCATCCGGATACCTGCCGGATACCTGCCGGATACCTTCAGCAATGTTCAATTTTCATGGTTAGTTTCCAATATATTTTTAGGTGTTTCACACTTAATTGAACAAAATGCACCCCCCAAATTGTGACATGTTTTTGGAAACTCAATGAGGTATCCGGTGCCGGATCCCTGGACACCCAGATTGAGGTATCCGGTGAGGTATCCGGTGCCGGATACCCGGATTCCAGGTGACATACTTTCCGGTGAGGTGTCCATGCCGGATACCACAGATCTGGTATCCGGCAAGGTATCTGCCACCGGATACCCGGACGCGTTTTGGGCATATAAATCAGCATCAGTCGGACTAGTACAAGCAGCCACACAAACACACACACGTCGCTAGTGCAATAATCTTGGACGCGACGTTAAACCCCCTTCACCTCACATCACCTGTTATAAGGCGACAGCGCTTCCTAGGATTCCATACATTGGAATCGGTCAATTGGAGGATTCAGCAAACATTTAATATATGCTCTCCTTGGAGATGTTACTTGCATATTTAGGGCGGTCGGGTAGCCTAGAGGTTAAAGCGTTTGCTCTTCACGCCGAAGGCCCGGGTTCGATTCCCGACACGGGTACAATGTGTGAAGCCCATTTCTGGTGTCCCCCGCCGTGACATTTCTGGAATATTGCTAAAAGCGGCGTAAAACCATACTCACTCACTCCCTCACTACTTCCATATTTCGTCACAAATATCTGACGATTCTTTGACTTCAGTCTAATCTCATATTCTTCCGGTCGCATACTGACTAAGAACCTAGAATAAATACCGTATGCACATCACAGTGGCAGTTCATTGTGGGTAACATTAAAAATAAGAGAAAATATTTGTATACATTAAAAGTAAGCAGTGCACATTCATCATATATATCTACGATATCGATATCGTTAAGGTCGATTAGGTTTATATTGGTTCTAACACAATTGTTGATCTGTTGCACTCAATATATTTTACCAAAAAAACCAAATGAATAAATGGTATGAAATTTTCCAGAAGAATACTATTACATAATACTGTATGTTTAAATTAATTAATTCTACCATGACATTGAAGAATTCTTGATTCTGATTGGTTAATAAGAGGTATCCTCTTTAATGTTAATATATTTTATAAATTAAGTCATTTCACACACAAAAACAACGTGCGGATGAACATATCTCCCTGACGTCGCATCGATGCATATAATAATGGCGGCCGAAAAAATTGTATGCATTCATTATCAGAATAGCATCGGGTTAATGTTGAACTAGTGATTGGGATTGTCACATGGGTCCACGTAATTTATTGATAGCATTGTCACAGTGAACATCTAGTTGGGCCGCCATGGACCACAAAGACTCAAGTTCAGCCAAGTTCCGGGTGGAGAGAGTATTTGGTCATATTATGCATTACTGTTGGGGAAATATTTCAAACCAACAGCTAATGAGGGCAACTTCAAAATAATATTTATCCAACATTTGCCATTTCTTACGCCCTGTGAGCCCTGAATGGGAGTTGTCTTGGTGATGTCCAAGAAATGAGTGAGTGAGTATGGTTTTACGCCGCTTTTAGCAATATTCCAGCAACATCACGGCAGGGGACACCAGAAATGAGCTTCACACATTGCACCCATGTCGGGAATCGAACCCGGGCCTTCAGCGTGACGAGCGAACGCTTTTAACACTAGGCTACCCGACCGCCCCCTCCAAGAAATGACTTATCGTGGGCATTTCCAAGAAATGACTCGGTTGAGGCTAAGCAGTGCAATTATGCAACAGTTTGCGATGAAATTGGCCTTTGGGAGAATGGACATAAACACACAAAAACTACTTTGATGTAGTCTCACTGCAGATAAGACCTCATATTTGTACATTTGAAACCTCGCGCTAACAGGAGGTATCTAAATCTACAGTAGAACTACATCAAATTACAAAACACAGTAGATTTATCTCCTGATTACAACCGACCACATATACAACATGGTCACGAATACCAGCAATGGAGAAGTAGTTATGTTACAGTAATTCATTTTGTAGTACATGTATGGAATCAAGTCACAAAAACGCAACTGCTACAGAAAAGCATGCATACCATGCAAAATTTGACTTTTATGCAAGCCCCATGCATTTCACTACCCAAGAATGGGTATAAAAGCATGTGCATTAACGGGATTCCATATGCATTGTTTAGCATCGTGCTGACAACAACCATTCAGAAAATACAACACAATTACGCAATTATTCAACATTACGAAATGCCACGGGTCGAGTCAACGTGATGTTGCAAGACAATTTAATGTCCACAGAAACACCATTTGGTGTTTATGGCAACGTTGGCAACAGACGAATGCAGTCAGAGACCATCCTCGGAGTGGCAGGCCACACGTAACCAATAATCGAAAAGACAACTGGATTTGAACAACATACCTACGAAATCGATTCGAGCCAGCAACAGTGACTGCAAGAAGCATCCATAACCTTCGACGAATTTCCTCACAAACCGTAAATCGTCGCCTCAGATGTGCAGAGATTGTCGCCAGAAGACCCGAAAAACGTCCCATTTTGACAGGAAACCACCGCCCAGCACGTCTACAGTGGTGTAGACAGCGTCTTCGCTGGCCGGCCATGCACTGGGGACAAGTTCTATTCACTGACTCTCTATTCACTCACCTCAGCCACAGCGATTGACGGATTCGAGTGTACCGACGTCGAGGTGAACGTTAAGTCAATCATTGTGTCATGGAAGAAGATAGGTTTTGGGGCAGCAGCGTTATGGTATGGGGTGGGATAACAGTAAGACAGAAGACCCGTTTGATAGTGGTAGAGGGAAATCTCAATAGACGAGACGAGATCATCGGCCCTGTTGTTCTACCGTTTTTGCGTCGTCATGGCCCATTCATTTCCTTTCAACATGACAACGCCCGGCCTCATATTGCTCGACTTGTTCAGGATTCTCTTCAACAAAACAACGTTAATGTCATCCCCTGGCCGGCTCGTTCCCCTGATCTCTCACCAATCGAGCACACGTGGGATGAGATGGATCAGCGCCTTCGACGTCAACCACGTGTTCAATAGACACTCCAGGAACTTCGAATCATGCTCCAGCAGATATGGACAGATATCCCACACGACTTTGTGCGACGCCTGGTCTATTCCATGAGACGAAGATGTGTTGCTTGCATCGCAACCAGAGGTGGACACACACGCTATTGATTTGTAAATTGACATTTTGGCATATTCATGTTTTATTTCTGAAGTCAGTATGGCAAATTAAACCATTTGAACACATAAAGGAGTCTTTTATCTGTTGCAAAAACCGAAATTGTTTCAGATTTGGTAAAAAACAAAACTTTGCATTAAATCTTATTATAATGATGTGTAACCCCCGTTCGACCACAGTTCCATAATGAACGGTCATGTATGCAGTCATGGGAACTATGTTTTGTTTTGTCTTTTTGTTTTTTGTTTAATGCCGCACTCAACAATATTCCAGCTACATGGCGGCGGTCTGTAAATAATGACGTCTCAACCATACAGTCCAGTGATTGACATCGTGAGCATCGATCCACGCACACCGTTGGTAGTCTCTTGCGACAAGCATAGTCGCCTTTACGGCAAGCATGGGTTCCTGAAGACCTGGATGTACTGTGACAGAATCGTTGAACCTTATTATCAGAGATTAACAACAACATTTGCTTCTGAAGATTGCAACAACTGAAAGCACTTATGTCCCCTCAGCGTCCAAGACCTCGTACGACTGAAGAATTCGGCAGGTGCATAGGCATGCTTGAAACTGGAAGTCACGTTCCAAACGTCTTTGGTGTCAGTCAAAGTATGATCAGCAGGGCAAACAATCGATACCAGGCGTTTCCAGCTACATGAAGGTGGTCGACAGCGTCCCACCACACAGCGGGATAGACAAGTTTCTCCTGATTGCAGCAAGACACCATCACTTCATGACTGCCACCATACGTAGAAATGACCAGCGGAACGCCAGTGGCGTTAACATTTCTACTCAGTCAGTCAGCAATCGTCTCCTTGTGGATGGACTCAGGTCGTGAAGGGTATGCAGTAAACAGAGGTGGAAGTGCCGATCTCCAACACGATGACAGGTGTGCGCCACAGGGATGACAGTCTGGATGTGTACCTTGGACCGCATGTTTCTGGACCGGACTTCATCCTCATGGACGATAACACACCTCATCCTGCCAGGGTCATTGATGCCTGCTTTTGAGCAGGAGACCATTGTCCGCATGGAGTGGCCAACCCGGTCAACAGACCTCAACCCTGTCGAAAGCATGTGGAACGAGCTGGAGATCGCCCTCTGACAACGCTCTGTTCTCCCAGGAACTCTACAGGAACTCGGCAATGTTCTTTCTGAAGAGTGGTACAATCGTCCATGTCAATCATCCAGATACCTATTGGGAGCATAAGACGATCATATACGGGATACTGAGAGGTTGTTTAACAGATTTAGTTTCTTAAAGTCTTTAAAGTCGGATTGCACATCTCGTGCAAGATAAAAAACTGATCATTCAGACTATTTAATCTTGAACCCTTGTGGGGGCACGGGTGGCTCAGTCGTCTAAGGCGCCGCGATTCGCTGTGCAGAGTTGCGTCCCTTGGACACGCTAGAAACCTATGATTGTGGGTTCGAATCCCGGTTCACCCCGATTATGTTTCTAGGTTTGTCAGCACCATACCCGTGCTCGTGGGTTTCACCGAACTGGTAATCGTCTGAGACCTGCTTCACTTCGGGCTTTCCTCCCACATGAAGCTGACACGCCGTGATATAACTGGAATACTGTTAAAAGCGGCGTTAAACCCAACTCACTCACTCACTTATACCCTGGTTTACATAATCAATAGCATGATTGCTTCATGAAAGACACTTTTTGTCATCAGATCGTGCTTTTCTGCTGAGGTTGCGTTTGTGTTACATGTTTTCATATTTTCGTATCCGATTTAAACACCAGAAAGGTCGTTCTTGTATCCACTCGATTTTTGGATTTTTGCTGAGTATATATATTCATTTCAGTACCCACTGTCAATCAAGTGCACATACGCGTGCATCAAGATGCCCTTTTCCCCCGTGGGGATGAAGACCTTCTACATGGGCGTGGCCACAGTGCTGGTCGGGCTGTGTCTAGTGCTTGTGTGTGACGCGAAACCTCACAGCCACCAAAACTGGCTGGTAAGTACATCGGTAGAGTATATTTGTGTCATTTATAACGTAATCCAACTGTAAAGTACAAGATGTTTGTTTTTTATGAAAGGCTTCTTTCATAATTGATGGTACATACCTACATACATCAAAATATTGAGGCTTAAATGTGCACCTGTTGAAATTCCTCACTACATTCAAACTTGACCCGTGAAGATTCCGGGGTAGAATAGGTCTTCAGCAACCCATGCTTGCCGTAAAAGGTGACTATGCTTGTAAAAGGCGACTAACGGGATCGGGTGGTCAGGCTCGTTGACTTGGTTAATGCATGTCATCGATCCCAATTGCGTGGATCGATGCTCATGATATTAATCACTAGATTGTCTGGTCCAGACTCGATTATTTACAGACCGCTGCATATAGCTGGAATATTGCTGCGTGTGGCGTTAAACAACAAACCAACCAACCAACCAACATTCATTAATTCAACTTCTATTAATAAGCCACTATTACTTGACTGCTTAAATATATTTATCACTTTATAAAACTTGCAGTTGAAATACAGTGCTCTAGTAAATTGTTTGCTTGATATTTATTTGTTTTTCGTGATGTTGCAGAGGATGTCTTCACTCCGCAAGAAACGCCAGGCACAGTCGTCAAGTGAGCATAAATCATTATCTCCTAATTCTAAAAGTCATGGTATATAGAGAACCATTACCGATTCTTACAACTTCGGTCGTTTTTTCACCTTGTTCATTTCATTTCACCTTCTGTTTTTTGGTTTAACTTCATAATGGTTTTAGGAATCTCTCCTTCTATATTGAGGATACTGACAATGGCTTTCGTAAAAACAGACAAGCTATATCAATGTTCATTTTGAAGAATATTGCAAGTACTTATAAAAAGTTACCAAAATTATTAACCTGCAATGTGTACTTAAATGGATAAATGTGTGACTATACTTTATCTTTAAACATTCAGTGAAATATTATATCTAACTTGATTCATTTACTTAATTTCCATCTCAATAGATAGCATTTGCCCGAAACAAAGGAACATCTGACACACTAAATTAAACTAATGCATAATAATGATTGAAACATAGATGATTTGTTGTACTACTAAATCTTAAGAGACAACAATACAATACTGAAAAGATTAGCATATTCACATTGTCAATTCCTACCTTTAAAGGAAGAGGATTATTTACGTAATTATAATTTCTTACTTTAAAGTTTACACTGTTTCTTTCATGCTGAATGGCTGAATGGACAGTCACACGTGGTCTGATATTTGGAGTTCACACACCTGTGAACGGACAAAAAAAGTTCACACGATGTGAACAATTTTTTTGTGAGATTGATCGTGTGAACGTTTGCCGGAACTGCTTTCCGGGGTTTCCCCGAATTCTCGATCGGTGTTTACAATCAACCAGTTTTTCTAATTTCTTTGTGGGGCGGTCCGGTAGCCTAGTGGTTAAAGTGTTCGCTCGTCACGCCGAAGACCCGGGTTCGATTCCGACATGGGTACAACGTGTGAAGCCCATTTGTTGTGTCCCCCGCCGTGATATCGCGCACTCACTTACTCACACTACTTTCTTTGTAATCCTTACTTTTGTCAGCAATATAATTAATTTAGTATTTTCGCCTGATGTGGTCATAAATAAATGCTTTGGATATGGAATGGCTTTCTATCGATACTTATAACGCAAGTGAAGACAATGAATTCTGTAAAATTACTGAGGTGAACGAAATTGATTAATTGAGCGATATTGACTTTGAAGCCTTGTTTTCGGAAATGACAGGAATCTAGCACCAAGACAATAACGAATGAAAACAATGTCGTTCCCTGCTCAGATGTGACCGCTGACACAGATCAAAGCCACTGCTCCTGGTCTATCCAAAACGAAAAAAGGAAAAAAATCCAAGATTAGTCGCCTTTTACGACAAGCATCGTCACCTTTTACGGCAAGCATGGGTTGCTGAAGACCTATTCTACCCCGGAATCTTCACGGGTAAGCAAAGTATTACACACGACAAATCCCAAACTCCAAATATAACACAGCCTGATGTTCAAAATTATCACAGAACACAAAAGCTTCAAATCAATCCCCATCAGTCCCTTCCACGTGGTCCGAATTGGTTTCCGACTGTCCAAACACATGCCACACATTCATTAATCATGGGAGGGTTCATGTCTCGGGGTGTTTTCCATAACTGTTCTATAAACTTAATTTTCAACAGCAGTAAGTATAACTTTCATCCTCATCTACTAGCCACATAAAGAAACTGTGCACGGAGAAAATATAGATTTTAGGGCACATCGTCCACATATGAAATATAGGTTTGAACACAGCAATTATTGGAGACATTCAAACGCTCATGCACGTGCCATGCGACATGACGTCATTGATGGGGGCCTATGGACGTGCAATGTGTTACTGCACGTGCATCCTGTGCAGCTGTACACAGCATGTGCAACTCAAAATTCGCTGTAACTTTGGAGAGCATGATCTGTGGTCATTCAAAAATTTAAAACTTCTCAGGCGCAGACACAAGCATATCACAAGCAAATCATGCCAAGATTGACAGCTGCACAGCGTCATGAAGCCATTGGAATTATCCGAGCGGGAATGAGGCAACAATAGGTGGCAACACATTTCTAATGCCATCGTAACACGATATCGGCATTGGTGAGGCGTTATCAGAACACAAATGACGTTGCCGACCACCCACGTTCAGGACGTCCCCGAGTAACGACGCCAAGACAGGACAGATGGATTCGAGTTTACACATCTCCGACACAGGTTCCAAACGGCAGTAACGACGTCCCAGACAATTCCTGGACTGCGCCATATCCATCCCAAAACTTTCAGGAATCGTTTACGTCAGTACGGGATTCGACCACGACGCCCTGCCATACGTCCCATCCTGACACACCTTCATGACGTCAACCGTCTAAGATGGTGTCGAAATCATGTTCGCCAACCTCGAATATGGTGGAGAAATGTTGTCTTTACAGATGAATCGAGGTTCAACATTTCCCACAGTGACGGTCGCCAACTTGTCTACCGGCGTTTTGGAGAACGTTCTGCACGCAACTGTATTGTGGAGAGGAATCGTTTCGGAGGTGGCTCTTTGATGATTTGGGGTGGGATAACAGCACGGCACCGAACCCCTTTGGTGGTTGTTCAGGTCAATCTCACCGGTGTTGGCTACAGAGATACGATTCTGAGGCCTGTGGTCATTCCTTTCCTGCAACGTCATGGCCCGGGATTGACATTTCAACAGGACAACGCTCGTCATCACACGGCTAGGGTCGCAATGGATTTCCTTCACCATAACAATGTCATGTTACTGCCATGGCCTGCAAATTCTCCAGATCTCTCCCCAATAGAGCATCTGCGTCGTCTTCCACATCCTCCAGATAACGTCCGTGACTTGGATTTGAGGAGGATATGGCAGGCCATTCCCCAGGCCTTCCATGCCCATTTGGTGGACTCCATGCGGCACCGATGCACTGCTGTATTTCAAGCACAGGGTGGTCATACCTGTTATTGACTTTGTGACTTTGTCGTTTGACCCCCTACTCCATTTTGATCTTCTGACGTCATCGTAACAGATGTTGTTCAGGTCCCGTTGACATTTTCTTATGGTCCGATCATTCAGCTGCTACAGCGTCTGCATCATTTTGTTCTTGCTGTGTTGTATTTCAATCTAGAATAGATTTTCTCCGTGCACAGTTTCTTTATGTGGCTAGTATATATGCTACCGTTCGACTCGAAATACACCTCTTTACATACTTATGTGGCGTTGTATATAAACCATCGCTTGAAGGTTGACCTCGCCTCGAGGTCATGCGCCAACGCAGGTTTGCTTGGCATGTATTAATGTAAGCAGTGTTAGCTCCCCTTGGTAGCTCGCCTGTCTTGGGAGGCTCGCCTGGGTTTCGTGCTCGTTTCGAGTGTTGCCAATAAATGTCATCAATCCTTTTCACACAGGACAATAAGGAAAAATTTTAATGGTCTTGTGGTGGAAAAACTGGATGTAGAAATCCTTGCAGGCATACCATTTTTGGAGGCCAACGATGTGTCAGTACGCCCTGCAAAACATCAGATCATACTTGGTGATGGTTCGACATACACATACGGTTCCACAGAAACAACTGGTGACAAACATACTGTGAGACGAGCTTGTGTACTCAGAGCCCCAGACACTTCTACTTCCATATGGCCTGGAGACTTTATTGAGGTGCCGGTTCCTGAAAGCTTTGCTCCTGCGGAATTCACATTTGCCATAGAACCCCGCATAGATACCAGACCTGGACGCTCTACCTTGTCATCCATTTGGCCAGAAGTTGGAATTATCTCAAGCGTCTCAGGCAAAATCAGGATCCCAAACCTGTCCGACACTCCACAAATGCTCAAGAAAACAAGCAATTTTGCCAGTTTTGCCCAGTTTTTAGACCTGACTGCGACCCTGATTATGATGTTGAGCCGGCACATCTGCTACCAACTATGTCCCCTCAAATTAAGGACATTGGTTTCTCATCCACTGTTTGTGTGGACCCAGACAATATCCTCCCGCAAGATACCAAATCTCAGTTTGAGTTACTACTTACGGAATTCGATGATGTGTTTAATCAACATATCGATGTCTATAACGGTGCTTCAGGGCCCTTTCAAGCATTTGTTAACATGGGACCTGTATAACCTCCACAACGGAAGGGTTGTGTCCCGCAATACTCACGAGATAAACTTTCTGAGCTCCAACAGAAGTTCAATGAACTTGAGCGGATGGGTGTATTTGTACGACCTGAAGATGCAGGTATCCAAGTAGAATAGCTCAACCCTTCTTTCCTAATCAAGAAGTCCAGTGGTGGTTACAGATTGGTGACCGCCTTCTCTGATGTAGGACGATACAGTACGCCACAACCTTCCGTCATGACTGATGTCGATTCTACTCTCAGACAGATTGCCAAGTGGAAGAACATTAGAACCACAGATTTAACCAATGCCTTTCATCAAATTCCTCTGTCCAAGGAATTGTTGAAATACTGTGGTGTAGCGACCCCGTTCCATGGTGTGAGAGTATATGCCAGGTCTGCATTGGGAATGCCAGGCTCTGAAACTGCGTTGGAGGAGCTCATGTGCCGCGTACTAGGGGATCTTTTAGAGGAAGGGGTGATTGCTAAGCTTGCCGACGACCTTTATTGTGGTGCTGATAGCCCGGATGAGTTAGTTTGTAATTGGAGACGCGTACTTGAAGTGCTCAAACACAACGATCTCAGATTATCTCCTAACAAGACAGTTATTGCTCCCAGGACAACAACCATCCTAGGATGGCAATGGCACCAAGGATCCATTCAAGCAAGTCAACACTGCATATCAACTCTGGCTTCTTGTTCACCTCCGGAAACAGTGAATGGCTTACGGTTATTTATAGGAGCTTACAAGGTCTTGTCCCGTGTAATACCTGGTTGTTCCACACTCCTTGCCCCACTTGATGCTGAAGTGGGCGGTCGCCAGTCCAGTGAAAAGCTTCTTTGGTCTGATTCTTTGCTTGATGCCTTCAAAACAGCACAGACTGGTCTCGCATCCAACAAATCCATAGTACTGCCCCACCCCAATGACCAACTCTGGATTGTAACTGATGGTGCTGTTAGAAAGCCAGGAATTGGAACAACACTATATGTAACACGTAGTGACTCGCCACGACTAACAGGATTCGTCAGTGCCAAGCTTCTGTGACAACAGGTCGCATGGTTATCATGTGAAGTGGAAGCCCTTTCAATTGGTATCGCTACCAAGCATTTCAGTCCTTTCATTATCCAGTCAAAACACAAAGCATGTATCCTTACCGACAGTAGACCATGTGTTTTGGCATTTGAGAAGTTATGCCGTGGGGAGTTCTCTGCTAGTCCTCGGGTGTCTACCTTCTTATCGACAGTTAGCCGCTACGAAGCAATGATACAACACCTTGCTGGTTCTGCAAATGTGCCATCTGATTTTGCAAGCAGAAATGCACCAGAATGTGACAATCCCTCTTGCCAAATCTGCTCCTTCATTGAGCGCACAGAAAGCTCTGTTGTTCAACAACTGTCTATAGAGGACATCATGAATGGAACTACCCGCCTTCCTTTCACAAGCAGGTCTGCTTGGCGTTCCTTGCAAGAGGAGTGCCAGGATCTTCGACGAACACATGCTCATCTTCTCCAAGGTAACCGACCACCCAAGAAGATAACAAACATCAGGGATGTCAAACGATACCTAAATGCAACAACCATCTCCAAGGATGGATTACTTGTTGTCCAAAAATCTGACCCACTCTGTTCACAAGTATTAGACGGAGTCTTGACTGCCCTTCCCATACAACTGGATCACCCATCTGCACACCAACTCAGGCAAGTATGCCATAAATACTTCTTTGCTTTAGACCTTGACAGATCCATAAACAGTGTCTCAAAATCTTGTCACCGGTGCGCCTCCTTGCGTAAGACACCTCATGTTGTAGACCAAAGCACCAGTGATCCACCTGAAACTGTTGGGTTTGCATTTGCGTCAGATGTTATGCGCAGGGAACGACAACTCATCCTCGTTCTACATGAATGTGTCACATCCTACAATGCAGCGTGCATCATTACCGATGAGCATGGCTCCACCTCGCAAGGTCGGAGGTTCACAAAGTTTAAACAGCGTTTACTAGTAATTAGTGACTAGGTAGCTATGTAAACTTCTGATTAATGATTTATATATTTGTTTGTAAACGTATCATGTAAATAATTAACATTGGATTTAATGACACGTAAAGTTATTTCTGAAGCACTGTTCCGCTCAGAGAATATTTTCTTCGCACCACATCTTAAACAGGTACAACGTTTATGTATCAGTACAGTCAAGTCTTGTTAATCTGACACTCGTTAATCAGACAATGGGCTTTATCCGACACAAATGATGGGGACCGATTAAATCAGTGTTATATAGACCCGTTAATCCGACAGTCTCGCACTCCGACTCGACACACCTGATTTACAACGAATTGCTGAAATCCCTCATTGATCAGTCTCGTTAGTCCGACACAATGATCCACGTACTCCGTATCTGCATATTTCAACGGCTGCAGAGATAAACTTGCTTAACAATAAACAATCACTGCTTTAAATAAACAAAACAAGATTAATCACATGCCTAGGTTACTTCAATCTCATTAAAATCGGATATAAGTTCTCGCTTCTGCTGCGGACATCCCATTACAGGTCACGTCAGAAAGACCTTTCGCGAACTTTGACCGACCAATGAAATTACTTACAGGAAGTTGACATTAGCCACTAAGAAAGCAGCTTTCTTAAGCATTACGGCACTAGTTTCAAATTGGTGACTTCCATTCCAGACTTTGCTTTAAAAAGTATTTTGAATCAGTCATACAATCCGTAACAGTAGTTTTGTGTTACACTTAAGAGGCAAACTCCCGCTGACAATGTAACACTACAATATGAATATTTCCTTTACTCGTTATGTTTAATTTTTCTATTTAAAATACTTCCTTGCACGTTTCAGACATGGCACCCACCACCACAAGACCCCCCGACACTACCTATAAACCTATATCGCTGTTCAATATTAAATTGATACTATCGTGTCATGAGAGGTTATCACGCTTGTGTGTTTTGGGGAGGGTACATACTAGTATCCTGAATAAATATTAAGAATGAACTTTGTTTTCATCGAGCCTAGGCGAGCTTAATACATAGCCTTTCTTCCTAATACAGGATACTTACTCTTCCCAAACACACAAGCGTGATAAGCTCATTATCATATAATGTCATTCTTCAATTCTGTGCTCGGAAGTCTCTTTCCATCTCTCACAAACATTACCTCAACATTCAAGTTTTCCTGGTATGTGCGCATTTATATAATAAGAGATGTGTCAGTCGGACAGTGTCAGTGACACTAAGGATATTAGAAGTTAACTTGTTTCATTGATGCAGTCCTTTTACCTCTTTAGACTATATCGATGCCTTCTGTAGATAACATATTCATTTTGGATGCACAATTTACAAGGGCTGGCAGGAACAAGGGACGAGACGAGAAACACTCTTGGATACGACAGGGACACGACCACCAACTCAACCTGTAAGTAACACACACTATGCAAAGACAAGTTCATTTTAGACGTGTACGCTAACCTAACCAAAGAAATGTCTGAATTCAATCCGTGTGCAATTAGTTCACTCACGGCGTATATCACTTTAATGAACCCGTAAAAACCTAGGCGGGACTTGGTCTTCAGCAAGGACATTATTCATGCTTGTCGTAAGTGGCGACTTACAGAATTGAGTGGTCAGGTTAGATGACTTGGTTGATGCATGTCATCGTATCCCATTAGCGTAGAACGATGCCAATGATGTTAAACACTCGATTGTCTGACCAGACTCGATCATTTAGACCGCCGTCAGGTATGGATGAAATATTCCTGAGTGCGGCATTAAACAACACACAAACGAAACAAATGAGCAAATTGTGAATCCATTTGACATATTACAATATCGAGGTAACGTCTTTTCCTCCGCCAGCAGCATCATCTCTGTTTAAGAAAAGATTGTCATCAATATTTGAAATTGACTGAAATTGTTTTTAAGGCAATTTACAAAACTCCAAGATATTTCAGGCAATTTACAATTACTTTCCAGTCAGATTTCCTAAAATTCATAAAAGTGTTCAAAGGCCTCAATCTCATTAAAATCAGATCAGACCATTACGGGTCACGTCAGAACGACTTTTCATCCGACCAATCAAAGCGTCGCTTACCAGATCATGAAAGTGACAGTCGGAATGTGTTTTCAAGTCAGGAAAAGAACGCTGCTTTCTAATTGGCTGATGTCGACTTCTTGCTGGTCGTTTCAGTGGTTGGTCAAAGTTCTCGAAAGGTCGTTCTCACGTCGACGTGACCCGTGATGGGATGTCCTCAGATCTTTGTTTAGCGGCATCAGGAACTTAGATCTTATTGAGATTGAAAAGGTCTTGAACACATAACAATAGACTAATAACGCTGGGAATAGAAGCCAGAGATATGCATCGAGCTTAGTGTTCTCTTCATCCTATAGTTTCAGTCTCTGGGGGGTGAAATAGAGAATAGAAATGTTTGGAATTGGTCATACTAATAAAATAAATGGACAATCAATTGCTAAATGACGTGCAGATGGTTACAAGCGCTAATCTCTGTTACAGTTCCAGTCTGTTTTAACTTGTAACCTGATCCCCCAAATGAAGATGCATGTACAACTGTACACAGAAATATTTATTTATTTGTGTAACCGCCACAACTCGTTCCGTTTGTTGTGACTTAATTGTTGATTTTGTAATACTGGAAAACACTCATTATAACCTTGGCATCCGTATCGCACATTTTGACAACATCGATGTGTTGCAGACACATGTGATCGAGTATATCACACAACGTCAGGGAGTTTGGATACTTACTCTGTGTCACTCGCACAAGGCAAGGACTGTGAATACATCGTTCGTCCCCCCTACTACCCCTTCTTCATGACACTGTACTTGCGTCCATTATATATGACGTACAACTTCATGGACAACAACAACAATTGTTCTGGCAGCTATGTGGAGATCAGCGGCACACAGTACTGCGGAGCTATTGATGGCCAGTACAGCTGTAAGAACTATACTGTACTATTGTTATATAATTTTTTAAATATAGGGTGTCGCATTGTTATAAATGTATGCATTTAGAGCAGATAAGCTAAACGAAATTGAAGAATATGGTTTGTTTGTTTGTTTAACGTTTAATGTATTCCATGACGGCGGGCTGTAAATACTCGAACCTGGATTAGACAATCCAGTGATTGATATTATAAGCAACGACTCACGTCGTCATGTGAGTCGCGATGAAACGCAATCAATCAGATCACTGAGCTTGGCCACACGATCCATTAGCTAGCTAGCCCTTTATAACCATCATACACCAGCATATGTTGCTATGGACCTGTTATAACCCGAAATCCCAACGGGTCGTCGAACATGTGGAGCACATGGAGCACACTTATCAGCCTTGAAACGCTGTACTGAAAATCAAAACTGATCAGTTTACTCACACTTATATAGGAATTTGTAATTTGTCATCAGGCCCTACCTCACCAAAAAACAGAAATCGTAACTTGATATGTTTCCAGTCTCATCAGATGAGGCTGGGCTACCTGTGCGGTGTCATCACTCTGTTAATTCAGTCACAGGGAGGAGGGAAGAATTTAGCATCTTCTTCAACACAAGGCCCCGTAAGTATCTCAGATGACAAATACGTGATTAAAGATTAACTAGATTTATTGCCCTTGAAATGCTTCTTCAAATACTAATATCAGATGCTACGAGATAAATCGCATAGAACAATAAAGAATGAGGCCTGATTTACGTCACAATAAACATTGTGCTATCATGACGTCATTTCTGGACATTCGAACATACCGCTCGCATATTGATGATGTCGTAATTGGATAACGGTATTTTTAGTGGGTAGTGAGTTGTTCCCCATGATGTAGCTGGGCAAAAGTGGCCAAAAGTGGGCGAGATATTGCAATCTGTTTTGGAAGAAGGTACCGATAATAGGCGCAAAAAGCGTGAGAATATTCAGAAAATACAAACTTAACCTGCCTGTTCATAAGTTGCATCCAAATGAACAATGTCACTTTCTCAGTTTCATGTATTGTAACGCTGACCAACACTACGGGCTACATCAACAGCTACCCTGGTAATGGCTATGAAATCCTATGGGGTCCCTACTACACCGGCACTCACTGCGTCTTCACAATAAAGGTGGAAGACGTTGTGGGTCAGAAAATTGTCTTTAGTCTCAATCAGTTCCACCTGGAGGACCCTGACAACAGCACATCTGTCTGTAATGAATATGTGGATATGAATGGCGAAGAGAGACTGTGTGGATACCAATATGGGACTCGAAGTTGTAAGTGCAGGGTTTTTTCATTTTCAATCAATTAAAACACATCTGTTCTTATGATTAACGAAGTGTAGCTAAAAGTCAGAAGGGCAGATTTTGTCTAAGAGTTGTCAGGGATTTTCTGACAGAAACACAACTATTATCTTTTGTATATTGGTGACACTTGCCCAACAATTTATACCAAATACCCATGTTGTAATTGACCTGGTTAAAATCTGAGAGGGGTGTACTAATCCTTCTCAAGCTCCATTGTGTCATTTAAAAACTTATCATACCTCCTTTTGTTACAGTCAACTTTGATGGTACTTTTGTCATAACCTTCACCAGTGACAATAGTCAGACAAACATGGACTTCGACATCCATTACGACATCGTGCCAGGTGACTATTTCATTAATGGTGTATAGAAAACACTTGTCTTTGCCACTTTGGAGGACTGTCATTGACATGAAGCACATTACATCGTGTCTTCTTGTAACCTTTAAGATGTATAACATCATCCGTGATTACAGATCGTTTCAATCAGAATGATCACTCACAGACATTACTCATATTCTGAAAGCATTGGGGTAGCCTAGTGGTTCAAGCTTTCCCTCGTCATGTCGAAGGCCTGGGTTCGATTCCCCACATGGGTGCAACGTGAGAAGCTCATTTCTGTCCTGATAGTGTCAGAATATTAAAGAGTCAAATTAAAAACTTCACATTTTTAAAAGTAATCCCATATATGATATACAACGGACAAATGTATCAGAGGAGGTAATTTTTAATCATTAATGTCCAAAGAAGGATTTTAATAAACGGTGGTAACCATAATTTGTTCCAAGCACCTACATTATTTGGTAATAACATCAACAGTTTAAATCATAAGTCCCAAGCACGAGAATCTGATGGCACACAAGTTCAGTAGCGTGTATGGCCACCATGTGCGTTGACAACTGCCACACAACGCCTCCGCATGGACCTTGTGATGCTTGCAATTGTGAACACATGATTGGGAAGACGACGCCATTGTTGCTGCAAAATGGTGCCAAGATCTTGCAAATTCTGTGGTTGGTTCTGGAGAGTGTGCAGACTTCTGCCAAAAGCATCCCAGACGTGTTCGATGGGATTGAGGTCGGGAGACCTTGGCGGCCAGTCCATGACGTTAACTCCCGCCTTCTGGAGGAAATTCCTTGTCAAAATTGCTGTGTGGGGTCTGGCATTGTCGTGTTGGAGGATCAAACTGGGTCCATGTGCTGCCATAAAAGGCAGAAGTTCTGATGCCAGTACCTGGTCGCGGTAAGCAGCAGCGATGAGGTTGCCACGGATGACAAGAAGCCTGGATTTCGAAGCGGAAGCGGATTTCTGTGGCAATGCACTGCCACAGAAATCCGCTTCCGCTTCGAAATCTGTCAACTTCCTGTACACAACACTGGGCGTAACGTTACTGACGGCGCCTCCACACCCTCGCCCTACCATCAGCAAATCGAAGATAAATCGGGATTCATCACTGAAGACGACTTGATTCCAATTCCAAGTCTATCATAAGTGTCGCTGTGCCCACAATTGACGTTGACGTCTGTGTAATTGAGTCAGAATCGGCCCGCAGTATGGCCGTCGTGACAAAACTTTCTTCACGAGGGCAGCCTGGAACAGAAAAACTGATATGATCAACAATCCACGCTGTTGGGGCAAGATGCCATCAACCAAGTCACAGAGCCTGACCACCCTCTCCATTATGTCGTCTCTTGGAGCAGAGGTTGCTAGGGGCCAGTTCAAACACGGAATTCCCACGGGGATCCAGTTAAAAAAGTTGTTTGGGCCATATTTCAATTTCATATTTGATAACCGTTGTTTTGGAATAAAAGATTAACCATCGTTTCATCACTTCTCTCTTTTAAAAATGGTTGCTAATATATTTCAGATTTGTCAGAAAGTTTTTTCTCTTCCCTCGAATGATGTTAAAGTGTGTATTTCGGTTTTATATGTTGTAACCATATTGATACTGTTAAGTTTTGTCTCATTGCAGCGACCTACATCGATGTGTCATCACAATCTGATGACGTGAATGGCCAACCATATTAATGCCGTGTCAAACTTTCTAATAATGCGTAAAACTGTATTCTTTCGTTTGCCATATGATCGATCAGTAAATACTTTTCAGTCTCGAGAAAGATGATGCTTCTGGAAAAATATTTCCTATTGTTATAAGTGTGTTAAACTATATATATATATATATATATATATATATATATATATATATCCCTATGACATTTCCCTTTGACATTTTTGAAAAATATTTGATTCTTTTATGTTCAACATATAATTGTGTAAGTAACCTAGTTTCTTCTAAGACAGTTTCTGAAAGATCTTTAGATATATGAATTATGTTTTAGCTACTATAGTAGCTGTCTCAAATACTTACAAAAGGAAAACCACCGTTACCCACAGGCTTGTTTACCAGATGTTAGAAACGTATGACGAATATTGGACTATAAACTAGGAATCCCATGCTGGAAATATAATGTTCCAACAGGATTTTCTTATGTTGAGCTAGCGCAGGATTGTGGACATATTGATATTTCCCATTGCCTATTTCAAACAAAGCTGTAAGGATATTGGATTTCTTTATTGGCGCAGTAAATTACTATCATATTATTCTTATGTGCGTATTCGTATCACTACTTGATCCTGAAAAGTATGTATTAAAATTAATGCCACATAAGGATTTTATCAGTATATTGTGTAAGTGTTGCTGATTATTACACAGATATCAAATTAGGGGATAAATTTACTATGTTTTCAATGTAGAGCCATGTTACCTGTAAATTTAAGCGTGCTTAATAGAATTTGGAACCGAACCTGCAGCAACTTCGTGAACCAGCGTGACGTGGGCATCCGTAAAGAAAATAAGCAAGTCTTGCAAGGTTTAGTTCTTCACCACATGTCACTGTCATTACGTCACACTGTGACGCAGAAAATATGATGTCACAGTCGGCTATAGAAAAGCGCCAAATTTCAAGCTCATTCTGGTCCCTAAAACTTGAAATACTCTCTTTTAAGCGATTTCTATCGTCTGTTTTGCCCGAAATGTATTGCCAGACATACTTTTAATATTTGTATGAAACGCAAGTCTGCATTTTGCAACTAATAACTGTATTTATTATTATTTAAAAATAATTACCGACGTTGACTGAGAAAGGAGTACTGTTCTATAAACATTATTCTCCGCGGTGATGCGGCCGTCAAATCGTCTGTTTCCATCAGAAGTGGTTATTGTGATTTTTTACCAATCAGTAACTTCCTTATTCATGTTGGAATATACAACAGCTCCGTTTTCATCTTCAGTAAGTGAAGATACTATAATCTGTAATAGGTGTGATAGCTGTCAAAGTATGGACGAATACAATTTTATGTTGATATGCCCATATCATAATGTGAGCAGAAAACAGCATATTCCAGGATATAATTATACCTCAGGACGTTCTGTCAACTGATATCTAAAAGTGACACTTATACCCTTATAGGTCTATATCTATTTTCTTAAAAAGAAATCTGCCGATATGAAACACAAGGAAAAAGAGTATTAAAGGCTTATCTTTTACGTATATAATCAAACAGATTGCACGAATTACAATTAATACACAGCCTATTTAATTATATGCCAATACACAGCTGTTTCTACGTATTTATATTACGCGATACGTGATCATATCTGTTGTTGTTGTATTATATGGCAAATAAATCACATCTTCACAGCTGTTATTTCGTTCTTAAAGTACATTGCTTCATATCGCTTATGATGCTTCATAATCCATGCATACACGTGCGTATTAAGTAAATATCAGTAAATATTTAATTCTTTCTTCATATAATTGTTTTCTGTTCCAGCGACATGCACAGCAACCTTGTCGTCATTATCTGGCAGCATCATGAGCGCCCCAGGTGACGGCAGGAACTACTTGGACAACACCCGGTGCAACTACACCTTCACAGCGACATCCTACCCGAGAACCATTACCTTCACCTTCACAACCTTCCAGCTGGAGAGTCATGCCTCCTGCAGATATGACTACCTCCAGTTTAACAGCGGCGTGAAGAAATGTGGAACTATCTCCAATCTCGTGTGTAAGTACTCCAAGCAGCTTGGGAAATAATCTCAAGCTTAACTTTGATGATGTTTTTGAGGTATCAATACTCCCATGCCTCAGCATATGCATAGGTTTGCGAGATATAGAATTGTGTTAATTGGGCAGGTATTTCTGAAGTACAGATACAGAAAAGACAACTTTTGCACAATATATTGGGTACGTTTTTATTCAGTATACCTCAATTGTAGATAATTCAGTGTTATTAAGTGCAGAAGAGCATAGTACAACATTATTGTAACCCTAAATTAAATTGACCGAAATGATCTGGCCCCACTCAACACCTCAATATACATCATGCATTGGTGTTCGCGTTGTATCCGGGGTGTGTGTTTGTCTCCAGATACTGACACGATGAACGGCCAGTACCGTGTCACCTTCTACACTGACGGATCAGTCACACGCCGTGGCTTCGTGGCCTCCTACCAGATCAGTGACAGTAGGTATTAATGGTTGATTCTCATCACACACAATCGTACAATAATCCTGCAAGCACCTCTGTGTAACTCTGTGTATCTACACCTCGTCCTTTTGTTCATCTCTCAGGATTTAAAGCCATTTGACTTTTGACATCAAAACGAATTTGATTCTATCCTGTCCCGCGAGCCTCACCTATTTTTTCACATTTTTTTAAAATTTGAATTTACCAACAGATTAGGATGTTGAACATTCACAGATCACGATTTATTCTGTTAAAAATGAGTTTACTTATACTGAATGTACATGTGATATATGGGATGGAAATATTCTTCTGTAACAATAAGATCTTTGATATTTTGCATGGATCATCCCAGCCATGGCATCTATCAACTTTGCTCACTGAATTAATTATGGTCCGTAATTAAACATACCACGTATGTGTTTTGGAATGTTCACGTTTTGCCCCTGCGGTAAACATTGAGCTCTCCACATCCATGTAGATCCCGTTGAAATCAGTGCCCCCCCCCCCCCCAGATAATGTCCTGCTTCCCACACCCCAGTATATCCCGTTGAAATCAGTGCTCCCCCCACCCCGATATTGTCCTGCTCCCCACACCCCAGTAGATCCCGTTGAAATCAGTGCTCTCCCCACCCCAATAATGTCCTGCTTCCCACACAGCAGTAGATCTCGTTGAAATCAGTGCGCTCACCACCCCGATAATGTCCTGCTTCCCACACCCCAGTAGATCCCGTTGAAATCAGTGCTCCCCCAACCCCGATAATGTCCTGCTTCCCACGCCCCAGTAGGTCTTATTGAAATCAGTGCTCCCCCACCACGATGATGTCCTGCTTCCCACACCCCAGTAGATCTCGTTGGAATCAGTGCGCTCACCACCCAGATAATGTCCTGCTTCCCACACCCCAGTAATCCCGTTAAAATCAGTGCTCTCCCGACCCCGATAATGTCCTGCTTTCCACACCTAGTAGATCTCGTTGAAATCAGTGCTCTCCCCACCCCCAATAATGTGCTCAAATGTCCCCAAGTCGTCCTCACGGGATCGTAGTGTTTGCCATATCTGTAGATATTTTGGAAAATAGGAAAATGATTGGACCTCTCTTCGTGGGCAATGTTGGGCTAAAAGTAAATCGTAAGACGTTTTTTGGGGAAAATATAATCATGAGTCTCACTTTTAGTAGTTAATTTCTTGAGTTGCTACTAGACAAACGATGTAATACAAATATTCTCTTTGAGTGTCTCTCTATTTCTGTATTCAGCGCGTACTTGTTCATGAATTAGACTTATTGTTATCTAGCCTTCCTAGTATATAAACAAATCTGAAATAATGTTACGATTCGTCTCCAAAATTGCACAAGGTCCTTATTTGTGACGCCAGTATTATATAACCTGTGCAGTGAAGTATATGTTGAGTAGTACTTTAGATATATTTATTACAGATATAAAACGTCAACGCCAGAGAACAACTAGTCACGACTATCTAACTTTTTTCATTTCAATTGTAGTGATTGACGTGCAAAACACAACTTCAAACCCCATTGGGCTGGCATCAAACAACGGTGAGTGATGTACATGTACTTCAATATTAACCCTGCTCATCGTTCAACCTTCAACAGTAGTTTTAGATCATTTCATCTGAAGGGTCATGCCAGCTAATGCTGTGTAACGTCGTCAACTGTATTAAGCTGTTTTCCAGGTAACATATAATTGTATCCAAAGTAGCATATTTTGATGCTTTAGCTGTGTGATCAATGCAATTCCAATCGAAGGGTTACATTCTAATTCCTTATGAAATTGGATATGAAAGGACTTGCTCAGTGTATCGCTCCCTCAATCTGATTTCACATGTTAGGTTTCTGTGCGTTTGAATTGATCTTTTAAGACGTAATATTCAGTTTACCTAGGATATATACAGTGTGGACGCAAAAGGGTCGAAATCAGTATATGTGGCATAACAATGGCCCAACACCTGGTACAGCAATATATTAATTTCATTTGTCTGTAGTAATTATGACCATTTCTTGACTCGGACAGAAATAAAGTACCTTTTCAAAATGAAGAAGGGCTTGTGAGATATTTAGTTTAAAAACTATGAATATTGCAGTGTTCACATGACAAAGTTACGATGTATGAAAAATAGATAAAGGTTCTCTCTGAAGCTGTTATTGTGTTAAACTACAAAACGGCTTTCTATCTAGGTACCTGTGGCACAACGCTGACATCTTCCACGGGGCGCATCTACTACCCAACTACCGCCAGTTACACCAACAACGGCCGTTGCCAGGTGACTATCAGACCTGGGGCTGGACAGACATTCAACGTCACCTTCACAGACTTCGACCTCGAGTATCAGTCTTCCTGCAACTACGACTCTCTGATGTTCCAGGTGAACGGAGTCAACTCTTCCAAGACCTGTGGTCGCAACAGAGCAGGCCTAACACTTAGCTGTACGTACTTCGCTTCTGAGTCCGGAAAAGTTTTAAAAGACCATTATTGTCAGTCGTGCCTAAAATGTGATGTTGATGATTTAATATATTAGTACTTGAATGTGAAGGTTGCCTAGTTAACTTCTACAGTAAGGATGTCTCCAACTGTTGCAGTCCCCTACACCAGCGGTGACATCGTGGTGAACTTCAGGAGTGATGGCAGCGTCACAGGAAGAGGATTTGATCTCAACTATCAAGTGACCTAGGATGAGGCGATTGGGTGCAGATGTACATGTATATATAGTGACTGAAAAACGTAACCATGCTTCATATAAAGTTTAATAAAAACAGATTTATTTTAAAAATTAAATGATGCATCTTTCAATACATATTCATAAAGGCATCTCCTCGACTTTAAAATCGTGATTAACAATTTTCATTTGTCAATGTACGGCGCACAATTTGGATGTTTGCGTGATGGTGTGAGTATGATATTCATTCACGCGGAGTTTGAAAGTGAACATCATACCATGATTGTTAAGCTATCAGGTGTTCATATAAAATCTTTTGTTTAAGTAACGCCTACGCAATGCCACGATTTGCTGAAAATCAATCTTCGCGCCTGGGTATGCTGCAAACAGAAATGGCGCAAAACGAAGTTGCAATACTGCAATGTTCATCAAAACATAATATCACCTCTTCGAAGACGTTATCTACAGTAGGGCAACACTCATGACTTGCCATGGACCTGCGGTCCATGTGTGACGTTACGGCAACCGTATTCGCGCGATCGTTTGGTACATCTACAGAATAGATATCAAACTGCCACAAACTGCCATAAACTGCCACATTAACAGCTCAGACAATTACTGGGTTGAGATCAATTAGTTATATAACCATAACCACATCCGGCACCGACCTCCAGCGATACGCCATATTTCCACGCCACCGTCGGGAACACATAGCTCAGTGTAGACATCATCTGAGGTTCAGGGGACGAGACTGGGACAGTATACTGTTGAGAGACAGGTCCAGGTTTCATGTTCTACCCTTTGTACCAAAGCAGGGACGTAACGTCACGATGCAGCAGGATCATTACTGCCCACATGTTGCACGTCTTGAAATAGAATTTTTGAGGCAGCATGCAAGACTTTGCTGTAGTGCCATGGCCGGCTGTTCCTCCTGGAGACGGTAACGCTAGCTCGGTTTGCCCGATCTTTGGTTGACATTTGGAACAAGAACACACACACACACACACACAGACACAGACACAGACACACACACACGCACACACACACACACACACACACTGAACACACACTGAAAACACACACACACACACACACACACACACACACACACACACACACTGAACACAAATGGTGGTCACACCCGATATTGACATTGTTAGTTGAGTTGTTACACCACCCCATTGTTCGGGCCTGTCGCTTTGTCTCCAGTCACTAGGTATGGATTTGTTATGATAAAACATTGATCAGAAGAATGACCAAATAATATGTTTATCATTTTCAATAACATAACATTTACACAACTTTATGTGAAGCACGGTTACTTTTTTCGATAAAAACGTCACTATTTGGAAAAGATTCGTACAGCCATAGACCGAGTTTTATGCGCGCAACGACTAACACCTTTTCTTTTACATCGACAAGCGGAACATTTATTGTAGTTGTTTTTACCTGCTCCTTAAATATGAGGAAGGTGCAGTTAGACATACCTTGAGTATCAGCAGTGACCCTAAATTTATACATCCTGTCTATAATATTTAAACATTTACGTTTTAGTGTTGCATTTCCTCACTATATATCAATGAATCAACCCATTTTCAGGACAAGCATGCCCTTCCTGCCTGATGGCTGTATCTGCTGAAGCCCTGTCTTACTTGACCATTGATGAGACGAGTCAGCCATCCAACGTAGACACATGCACCATTAACACCTGTCTGGTGGCATATTACACATGGAAGTAATTCATATTTAATCAGAAATCCATATATCGATAGTGCCTGAAGCTTAGCTTTATCACACTTATTGTTTTATCCATGCATGTTTACTGTTGTTTTTCTTCTTTTTGATGGTTAATGTTTTGTCTTTCATATATTGAAGCACAAGTGTTCTTCAAGAATTAAAGCTCTTCTATCAGCTTGACTATCTTTTGTGTTCTTGTTTTCACTTTGTTTTAGTATGTATACTGTTAGGATATTTGTAGTATACTTTTTGTGTTTGTTTTACTATCTCTTAAAAATTATTTCACATCAAGGATTCCCATGCATATCCAAAACTTACATTTTGCATTATGTACTGTGTAATAGGCATTGATTATGATATATTGTTTTGTTTGGAATTTTCATTTCACGCTAATTTTATCGAGTTATCACCTGTGTAATGAATCCCATTATATGTTCCATAGCACAGAACATATAAATAGAGATTACAATACGGGTATGTATATTGAATGACGGCAACATTCTTCAGCTATGACGTCATTTCTATTGTGACGTCATTACCACCTTATGTGATCCAATGATTTCGGATGACGTAAACAATACACCGGCGCGTGTGAAGTGATATTTGCCCAATTAACTCGGTTACCTATTACCCTATGGATAATAGAAAGTATAGTTATAGGCGCAACTACACGCGCACACAATGACAAGGAGGGAGAGACATGCAAAATGCTTAAGTATCCTGAGAGATAATGGTAACGCCAACATTCCCCTCCACATTCAATTGGACATTTTTTCACTTTATTTTAGTCTCAAATCAATAGTATTACAATATTTTCGCAAATGACTAGCTGTAAGCCCTGGAGATCTTTGCATCCTAAACATTTAAGGATTCTTATATTGTGCTTTTGAAGTGCTGTACTATACGTCTATTTCCTTGTTGTGAGCAACATGTTAGTTTATACTATTGTTAGTTAATACGACCAAACGTTTCGTCATACACGCTTTAGAAATAAAATTGCAAGAATTAAATGCAATTATATTTATTTGTTATCAATAGATGTTACATTTGTCCATAATAATTATGGAATACAACATGGTGCACGTCACGTTAACACCAACGGAAGTTCAAGATCTTCGCAAAGATATGGTTCATGTTATGAGAAATATTATCCAAAAACATACGCTCCTGATGTTAAGTCTGTTGACGTTTCGATTTCAATTTCATTCACAACGCCAATGCCTCAGTGATTTTCATATTTGTATCACATGTTTACCACAAGATTGTATCTATGAATCACTGCCGAGTAGTTATGATGCCACACGTTCCCGAAAAGGTGAGCGTACCTGCTCCACCAGTCGCAGTTAAGATCACAGATATCACCAGCGACATATCACCAACGAGAATTGGCCACCCCGGCAGCCATATTGAAAACGCCATTTTGCCAATTGTTCAGCAATAACAAATTTAATATTTTGCTGTGTATTGATATTTTACACAGTTTCCATCGTTGACCTCACTTGGCCGCATTCACTTACAGACAAGTGTATTTTAACTGACACGCTGTGAAGATGCCAGCTGTGCACTGTTCTTTATTATTCTTCGTCACACTTGGTTGGCCTTTCTGATCTAATATATTGGGGGTAGAATGGATCTTCTGCATGTCATCACATCCCATTTGCGTAGATCGATGCTCATGATGTCAGTCATTGAATTGTTTGGTCCAGACTAGATTAATACAGTGGCCCAGTCGTCTAAGGCGCCGCGACACGCCAGAAACCTATGATTGTGGGTTCGAATCCCGGTTCGCCCCGATTATGTTTCGAGGTTTGTCAGCACCATACCCGTGCTCGTGGGTTTCACCGAAGTGGTAATCGTCTGAGACCTGCATCACTTCGGGCTTTCCTCCCACATTAAGCTGACACGCCGTGATATAACTGGAATACTGTTAAAAGCGGCGTAAAACCCAACTCACTCACTCACTCACTGTCGTAAAAGGCGACTAACGGGATCGTGGTCAGGCTCGCTGGCTTGGTTAGTGCGTGTCCTCGATCCCAATTGCGTGAATCGATGCTCATGATGTTAATAACTGGATTGACTGGTCCAGACTCGATTATTTTAAAAACCGCCGTCATATAGCTGGAATATTGCTGAGTGCGGCGTTAAACAACAAACAAACAAACAAACAAACAAACAAAACCTTTCAAGTTGAAAATACAAGTCGTGACTTGGCCACGTAAAATTATGAGAGAGACCAGTCAGATGTAGTTATTAAATATTTCCTATGTCGTATTTTGATTCGCCTTAGTTTCAAAGCTAATGTATCATATCACTCTCTATTTCTTCCCGGGGCGGTGGGGCAGCCTTGTGGTTGAAGCGTTCGCTCGTCATGCACATGTTCATTTGATCTTACTTCGTTTTATCCTTTTTTGGCTGTTTGAGCACCTTTGTCTGTACAGGATGGTAGGAATATACGCAGCTTTGTAGTCTTGTTTTAACATCAAAAGGTGAATAGTTCTTGGCAGTCATGAGTGAGTGAGTAAGTGAGTATGGTTTTACGCCGCGTTTAGCAATATTCCACAATATCACGTCGGGGGACACCGGAAAATGGGCTTCACACATTGTACCCATGTGGGGAATGGAACCCGGGTTTTCGACGTGACGAGCCAACGATTTAACGACACGGCTACCCAACCGCCCCTCTTGGCAGTTATGGCATACGATGAGAGACCCATCTATGTAATTGCTATGACTGGAGAGACTGGAAAGGTCTGTTACAGGTAAGGAACCACTCTGCAGTAGGGAACATGACGGTGTATATTGATGACCATACGAAGATTAAACGTTATGTTGAACCAAGGCCATTACAATAAGTGCAAGCGATGCTGATATGCAAATAATAGTACGTGGTGATAGAAGGCTGTCTCCCCTGCCAATACTTCACCAGGAACCAAGTACACAACGCCATCTTTGGTAAGTACACTTGGGAATATCAGAAACTACTTGTGGTTGCAACAACACAACTAAACGGATCTGTGATCTGTGCGAGGGAAAGCATAGCCGTCTATTCCGGGATAATTTACAATAACTCATTTACAGCATACGATCAACTTCTACCTGTCAAACATTACGGCCAGGAATTCTTCTTCCTTTTTAAACCACCACATAAAGCCAACTTCAGGTGATCACAGACCAACGTGATCATGTTGAATAGTGGCACAGCATTTTCCCTTGGTGAGAAACGTTTCTATCGGCAACCTGTGTATGGGACTCTTTATTTAAGTGCCAGGTGACAAATAGATGTCCACATGTACTCACATGTCTTGTGCTCATGATTTCTTTGCGTTTGTCCAAATCCCTGAACCGACAAACAATTAGTTTTTCTTCATCTTGCTCACTTATCATAATAATTATTTAGGTTATAGTGATTTTTTTGTTAAAAATTACGAAAAGGTGTTTTGACAATTCATGTACTTGATCGCCAAATGTGTTTCAACTGATCACACAGCTCAAGATACTCTTCACAGTTCCATTATTTCCTACATCTTAAAAAACCCAACAAAAGCTAACCTTTATCAGAGAGAGAATGTGTGGATGTCGACTTCTTTATTATGAGGAACACAACTAGAGCGACCCCTGAGCAGGAGAGAACAAAGAAAGGTGTCCTGTTCACTGTATCGTAACTACATCAGTCTTCGTCTCAACAACGCCCCTTCCTCTATGTTTCTCCGCCCACTATCGAAGCCTCGTGATGACGTACAGTATACGATTTCTATAGTAGGGAAATGTACTTTGACCACAGCTGTTGGAAGGCGGATTTAAAGGGAATATGTTAATTTTGTTTATAAAGATATGTTTTTTAAAGTTACAATGTATCAGTGGTGGAAGTCAAACACGTGGTGCATTACTCGCGAGTACTTTCCTTTACCTCCATACTAGCGCAATATGGCAGAGACCGTGTTATTACATCTATTTACGTTTGAATACACACGGCATGATACATTTTATGAATGTCTCATTTAAATGTAATAATTCACTGATTGTGATTCTAGAAATTATAAAATTTTGGGACTATTGACGGAATACAAGAAACTTCTCATGGACTTGAATTTTCCTCAAAATGATTTTAGATGTGGTGACAAGACAGAAGTGGGGACAAATGTCAGATACAATCGATGGCAGAGAACTGTTATAGAATCAATTGTATTGTATAATTTGCAAAATTATTTTTTGATGGTTACCGTTTTTATCCATTGGCTTTATCTTGTTTTACCCTTCCCCTACCTCTAGCCCTTCCCCTACCCCTACCTCTTACTCTACCTTTAGCCCTTCCTCCTACCTTTAGCCTTTCCCCCATCTCTACCTCTTTTACGAGAGTCTGAAAGACTTCTCATTTTGTGACCGATGATTGTGTAGCGCTGTTAATGGCGAGATTATGTTTTACCCTAGTGTGTGTTCTGAAATAGATTTCATCATGTTTGATTATGATATCGAACAAATACAATTCTAAAGAGCATATCACGCGAATGTGTCTTGGGGTGGTAAGTATAATGTACTAGGAGTAGTGTGTATTCCTACATAAACACACAAGAGTGATAACCTCCATATCATATCATGTCATTCTTGAATCCAGTCTTCGCAAAACCTGTTCTCATCGCTCACAAACATTACCGATTACCGATGACGGACAAGGGCAACACCATGTTTGTTTGAAAAAACTGAAAGTAGTACCTACCTAGCCTTTCACACCTTCTTTATCCATATATGACCTCAAAGGATACCGTTTTTATCCGTTGGCTTCATCCTGCGAGAAACGACCCTGACCTTTCACACTTTCTGTATCCATATATGACCTCAAAGGATACCATTTTTATCCGTTGGCTTTATCCTGCGAGAAACGAACCTATTATATGATAATATGGTTTATCGACAGGCATTATAGAGTTGTGTAGACTACCAATAGATCGATGTCCCAACACCACGTTTTTGTGTGAATTAGGCATGTTATGTTTTAGGTATCGAATTGAGGTTGAGACCAGATTTTTATAATGTTTTGACCAATCAGAATCGGACATTCTTCAGTGTCACAGACCTTTCTAATGATAAGAGGGGGATGTCTGTTCGTGGTCAGGTAGATTCACACAAATGCTGCATTGACCTTGGATGATTCTGTCTGGTTTACATAAGGGCTCTGTGGGCTTCCTGTCAATATATCAAAGTGTTGAAAGACACAGTTCGTTGTTATTATTTGTTCATAGTACATGTTTCTGTTGGCAATAATAATAAACATAACACCCACCCACGACACTTATAGAAACATGAATGATATGCTACTAGTTGAATGGTACATTTTGCCAAATCAGGATGGAAGTGTTACTGTGGAAAGATCACCGGGGGCAGTGGCTATCGTCGGATACACTGATTTTCCGTTGTTTCAGTGTAAAATATATATAGAAGAAATCATTTGTGGAAATACAAACGGTACATGAGTTATGCTATGGAAATTAGCCCTTCAATTATTGGAATTTTAAGAAAACCGGAAAAAAATAAGAGCAATAACGTTTCATGATGCTGCTAAATAAGATTCAGTATAGAAGTCCGTGAACCCGCCATTCTGAAAAGTAATGGGAGAAGCGCACCGACCTTTGAGAAATATGTTCTACACAAAAGAAGTTCAAGATAACCCTGTTCTTTCTTTCATATTACTGAAGTTTATTTGTCATGACATACGCTCGACAACAGTGTGAACATTGGAGAAAGTAAGGGCCACGGGCTTAAAACTCAGTCAGTCAGTCGGTCGGTCAGGGTTGAAGACTTAAACGGAAGTAGGTGTCGTTATTATTATGTTTTAATAATATTTTACAAAACATTTCATTCCTATTGTTCAAAGAATGAGGTTAATGATGCTCTCGAAGGTCGTACATGTTCCTTTTTTATTTATGAGTTTTTTATAATGTTATGAACATATCGAAAAACGTATTCCTTGCTCAAAGTGAACCATTTCATTCCTACTTTTCAAAGAATGAGGTTACAGGTTAATAGCGTTCTCAAAGATCGCATATGTGACGTTAAAGTGAAGACATTTATCTAGTCTGTTTGTATACTTGAAGTCAAATATAACATTGTACATGTATAACGTCTGTCTGCATTATGTACATACATTCATCATAATCAATATTATGGTCACTCCTTTCGGCGGCTTCCAAATCTCAAAGATGACCGACAACATAATTCCTTGAACAATGCAATAAAACAAAAACAAAGTGGCTGATAATACAGACGTTTTTAAGTATTTGTTCTAGCTCAGTCCAATTTATTTACCTATGAAGTCATTTGCAAGTCTAAGCGTGGTAGAGTATTTTAAGAGAGCTGAAACGATTTGCGTTATCAGACCAAAAGTGTAATAATCATCATGACGGTAAAATAAGAACAAAAATTCTAATTTTACTTAAGTACGATCGGAAATGCTACAACACTGCTTATCTGACTTCATGTAATAAATACGAGTCATAGGACTATAAAAAAAACATATATCAAAATAATGCGAATTGACCTAATCTGGCCTGTCCTAACTGACATTTTGATTACCCTTCAAATGTACTTTTACAGGTAAAATCATGATAAACTTAGAAAATATTCGTGTGTTGTCATGCATGTATGAAATGGCCTAATTACCTAACACCTGTCCCGAGGTGATGACCTCACACCGTCCGTGCATTCTCCGAGGTGCAAATGTCACCGAGTTGGGTGTGGTCTCAAAATATTGCTGTTATTGTATTTAATTGACTAGCGTTGATGGGGTAGCAATTTAGGATATGTACTGCATTATATTTGCTTGGAAACTTGATGGACTAGTTAAGAGCTATGAAACGGGATGAGTATTGGAAGCTTGCGGTTTTTTGAATCCAGAGGTACTTGTTGTTCAACAGATGGCTCCTTCAGGTAGCATTTATCTCCGCTGATGACGTATATGAAACTGTACTTATGAATGTTGTGTTATGTCTCACAATGTCTGACTACCGTACGTAAGACAACATAACCGTGTTGTGCCGCCAGCACATATGTCTTGTACTTTACTGGTTTCTTATTCAGCCGAATTTTCTCCATGAGTTGAACTTTCGTTTCATATGGTCTGAAGTCGACAATGTCATATATTCCTGTATGGTCGCCTTCAGACTACTCATGGTTTGGGCGACAGTATCTGATCCCCGGACGTTATATTAATTGGCGTTATCCATGACAATAACACTGGCGTTATCCATGACAATAACACTGGCGTTATCCATGACAATAACACTGGCGTTATCCATGACAATAACACTGGCGTTGTTTAAAATAGGCGTCCGGTATCATTCAAAGTAAAAAAAAAAATCATTTCTCTATGATTTTAATCGTAGTATTTTTGGTTTTTTTAACTGTTTGGTTAATAATTCTGACCACCGCCAGTAGCCAGAGCAATGGTGTAAATCCTGCTGGGGACCATGTAGGTAGCAGAAGTACCGTAATTCCCCATGGTCCCTAATATGGTGGCCGATCTTTGGTTGCTGGTGGTGATCTATAGCTCATTTTTATATTGTATCATGACATATAGTGATATCTTTTTATGATTACATGCTAGTTTTAACAATTTATCTGTGATATTCTAGTTATTTTACTGTCCACTGATGACAAGTTTTTATTAATTGATAATATATAATAACTTCTCGTCACGATATGGCTGAAATTTTGCCGATATGACGTTAAATTTAACTCACTCACTCACTCACTGTTTAAAATGGGCAATAGCTGAAGTTCCAACCAGTCTATATACACATCACCTCCTATAATGTCCTTATGAAAATCACCAGTTTTCTTTTTCGCCTCGAAAACTATTACACATCCATCAATAAGCCCCATATCATGGGTTTCAGCGTGCAAAACAATGACACGATTACCTTTACCTGATGGTCTATGGGTGCTTTTTGTCCATCTGCCGATAGCCACATGTAGTCAGTGGAACGATTCATCAAGGAAAATTATCTGGACGCCCTGACTGTGATAGTTATGAATGGTTCGGAGATAATGTGACCCCATAGACAGGATGGAATGTTTTCCCCTGAAAAGTGCTCGGTCATCGCCACGCGCAGTGTATCGAAATCTCATCTCTTGGAGAGCAATAGTTAGTGCAGTCCGGGAAACATTTAATGTATCTTTAATTCCTCCCAAATTCTACTACAAGTCAGGGTTACCTTCTGATGATGAAGCTTGTGCGCTATACGCCTCATCACCCGGTATCACAGCTATCAAATACCTTTTTACTTCCCAGTTTTGTTTTTGAGACCACCCCTATACCTGTTTTGTTTTCTTATCATACCGTAGACTTGATGGTATGAATTTAAAACCCCATAGCTTGGGCAGTTCGGTAATTCACCCTATCTAAATTAATAAATGGTTTCCCTCTATCTCTCTAAAGTGTAAAGAACTTGTATACATTTCCCAGTACAGACTCCATATCGGGTACCATGGTTATGGCTATGCAAGTGTAATGTAACATGCATCATGAGAGCAATGTTAACAAAAAGCGCAGTGTCATTTTGTCATTTTAGAAGATGCACGTCTAGAATTTTCTCAAAATGATTTTTGTGTGTGGATTAGGTGTTTTATGAAGACTGCATTATTATCAGTATAACGGAGTCACGTGCGCATATTTTTATAGCCCGTTTCAGACTGTCATCATTGGACTTAGAATAAATGTGAACTTCCTGTTTTCGTTCGAATTTGTTTCCTGTAAACTTGTCGATAGGACTTCTTGTGACTGAAATACTTCAAACCACAAGTAGGGCGATCGGTAGTTACTCGATATTTCAATAACAACAGTCTGTGAAAAAAAATTATATCCTTTTTTAACAGGCAAAAAGCAGTTTTCCAGCATTTCCGACAGTACTTTAATTACATCTTTTTTCTATTGAGATGGGCATCAATATCCTATAAACACACCTGTGTACATCATGGTTCCCAGACATTTTATGTGCGCTTCATAAACACATATGCTCCTCACGCCATCTTCCCGAGGCAAGGGAGTATACTGTTTCCACTTTTTCCGATCAAGGCTGGAACTATTGAGTTAAATTATGGCTGGACTAAAGAGTCTATGCATTGTCCAATTAAAAATCGGGTACCGAAATCGGCATTCGGCGACATGGCGACTGCCCTCATATTTCGGTCTATTGCGGAGTTTGCAGAGCATGTTTACCGCCAACTGGACGTCGACAGATGTTTTCCATATCTGTTCATGTTTTAATCAAGGTGCTTAAATGACTTAGGGCTCACCTTATTACAATGAAGGTTTTGACTATCAACCAGATCGTCTTGACTGGGTGCCGCCATTTGAATCAAACTTAAAGGATATGAGAGGTTTGAATTTATTGGTAAATTGAAGGGACGTAAAAGGGGCGCAACGATAGATTAATGAGAGAGAGCGAGAGAGGGAGAGAGAGAGAGAGCGAGAGAGAGAAAGGGAGAGAGAGAGAGAGAGAGAGAGTGTTATACCTTAAAACATTCATTCCACAGCTCTGCACAATAAGCTTCCTCTCAGTTTGAACCTCCACTAAATGTCACACTGCATGCTTTTGACTTACAACACTCTAATTGCAGGTGTATGAGCGTTGTATGTTTGATATGGGTGATTGATGTATCTGGATAAGTGCAGGTTTATGAGCGTTGTATGTTTGATATGAGTCACCTTTCAATGTCCGGCCAATTGATCATTAACGACTAAAACGTGTAACCTCCACAGGTTCATTAACAACTTCGGAAATCACACCCTTCACGTTAACGTGTCGGCTGTGTTGACGTCTTGTACTTTACGTAAATGTATTTATTTGTCACGCGCTGTCGTTGTGACTGACGTACAGAGGTAGTTCTTAAACAGACGTTTCTCATCTAATGGTGACATTATTTGAATACATGTGTTTGGTCAGATGTTTCTGAAGAGCAAGTTGTGCATACATCCGCTCATGTCCCCCGGTTGCTGTATGGCTGTCAGTGTAAACATGGAGTCACATGTACTAAATAAAATTGTGTATAGATCCAGACGGATTATAAGAATTGACTTTCACGTTGTGTGAGTTCATTGGAGTATGAACATTCATAGAGTAAGGGCCAAACTGTAGGAACGTCGGAGCTTGCGACGTCAATTCTTAAGATTTATTACAATAAATTAGATAGCCACGCGATCAATCGAAAAGGACAACGAAGAACGGAAGAAAAAAATATTTCATTGGTCATCAGGTATTCTCGCTTTTCTTTTAACTGGACGGCCAAGTTTCTGAACACCTCTCCGGATAACCAAGGCTTGTGGGCAAGCGAGGTCAACTTATAGGGTGGACAATATGACCTAGTGGGAATAGGGATGCCAACCCCATTTTGGATGCCCCTGTTGTTCCGGATGCCGCAGTGCAGTACGCCGGATGCCATGAAATGTTTCTCTGGTTCTCGGATGCCAATACTTCAATGTTGAAATATATTTTTCATCTTTTATTCTTATAAAGAGTGTCATATGAATAAAATAGTTAGCTCCAAGCTCACGAGCACGCATGGTGAAGCATTCAGTATGAAATCTCAGTCTAAGTTACTTGTCCCGACAGGGGCGTGTTGCAATAGACCCCCAGGTACATTGTCTTGTCATACGAAGCGTCTAAAAAGATAGGGTTGGCTTTTTTGTTGTTTTACGCCGCACTCAGCAATATTCCAGCTATATGACGGCGGTCTGTAAATAATCGAATATGGACCGGACAATCCAGTGAATGACATCATGAGCATCGATTTAAGCAATTTGGATCGATGACATGCTTCAACCAAGTCAGCGAGCCTGACCACCCGACCTCGTCAGTCGCCTCTTACGACAAGCATAGTCGCCTCATATGACAAGCACAGTCGCCTCTTACGGCAAGCATGGGCTGCTGAAGACCTATTCTATCCCGGATCTTCACGGGTTAAATAGACAGGGAGTAGTCTCGGCTTGATATATAGCGTGTCAACGTAGATCGATCGTTGCTCATAATGTTGATCACTGGTTTGTCTGGCCCAGATTAAATGGTAACGTTAACAGGCCGCTGTCATAGAAATCTGCTTGGACCCACAACACACTTTATACCATAACAACCAGCATGTCCCGCGAACGAAATTGTTTTCTGAAACCCGAGGACTTTTCTTATACAGCATTTCTTGAACAACTGATTTACTTTCCATTCACGGGGCAGAATATGTCTTCAGCAAGCTTTGTTGCCGTGAAAGGCGACAATGCTTGTCGTAAAAGGCGACTATGCTTGTCGTAAGAGGCGACTAGGGGATCGGGTGGTCAGGCTCCCTGACTTGGTTGATGATGGCATCGTATCCCAACTGCGTGGTCGATGCTCATGTTATCAATCACTGGATTGTCTGTTCCAGGCTCGATCATTTACAGACCGCCGTCATACAGCTGGAATACCGCTAAGTGCGGCGTAAAACAACGATCAAACAGGATCTAGCTGACTCCCGGAATCCCAGTACTTGCATCTGTTGGTTGATGTGGCGTTAAACAATAAATACTCATTCAGCACATGCGTCTCCCTCAGGAAGTCTGGCGGAGACATTCTAGGGGATAATTACTTTGTATGATCCTGATAAGGAAACAGTGCAAAACAGTAAAGAGTCGACAATAATTATGGCAAAAAGAAGAAAAAGACGCGTGACCACATCACGTTCAAATGTAGTATGAGGAGTTATCTCCCATGAAGAGAATCCACGAGAAAGAAATTTCATTTGCAGCCTTGGCAAAACACAAGCACAAGTCACAAATGGACTTATTTATTTTAACATCATCAACATGCGTTCGCCTGAAGACGATTGTACATACGCATCTCCACTTATTGTAAATGTTGTACATCTAGTCAATGAATGGTTTAAAATATGTTGTCTCTGTATATATTTACAAAGTACAATAAAGTAAATTCTCTTCATCACTTTGCAGTCTGAAGTCTGTGGAAACTACAGTCTTTCGCAACTTTGTCACTTGTCTGGCAGAGCTTAAGGGCCTACGGTAGCCAAGCAGGTAGAGCGTTCGCTCCTCATGCTGAAAGCTGATACCCCACATGGTACAATGTGTAAAGACAGTTGTGGCTGCAAAACGCGGCGTAAACAATACTCAAGCAGTGGTTTGAGTTTAAGCTGTGGTTTGTGTTAGAGCTGTAGTTTGAGTTTGTTCCGTGGTTTGAGTTTGATCTGTCGTTTGAGTTTGAGCAGTGGTTTGAGTTTGAGCAGTGGTTTGAGTTTGAGCAGAAGTTTGAGTTTAAGCAGTGGTTTGAGTTTGATCTGTCGTTTGAGTTTAAGCAGTGGTTTGAGTTTGAGCAGTGGTTTGAGTTTGAGCAGAAGTTTGAGTTTAAGCAGTGGTTTGAGTTTAAGCAGAAGTTTGAGTTTAAGCAATGGTTTGGGTTTGATCTGTCGTTTGAGTTTAAGCAGTGGTTTGAGTTTGACCTGCGGTTTAGGTTAGAGCTGTAGTTTGAGTTTGACCTGTGGTTTAAGTTTGACCAGTGGTTCGGCGGTCAAATCTATTTATTATGTCGGCACTTTTGAAGGTTTTCTCAGGAAATCGCAAATATTACCATACAAGACATACGACACAAGCATTTACGAAGAGAAGGGCGTCTCTCTTGTCAATAGTATCATTGTGAATTTCTATTTTTTAATGTAGAAAAGGAAATGATGTTGATTATATAACCGCAACGGACCTAGCACCTATGTAATCTGTCACGCACAAAACTACCACAGTCCCGCCATCCCTGACATCATGGGTAAGTGAGTATTGTTTTACGCCGCTTTTATCAATATTCGGGGGACAGAAGTGGGCTTCACACATTGTACCCACGTGGGGAATTGATAAGCGAACGATTTTACCACTAGGCGACCCCATCGCCCCAGCAAGCTCCGTCCTTATCTTATCCGTCAGTGTTTATGTTATTCGGGAGGGTCTTGTTTTTTTGTTTTTTTTGGAATTGCCTGATTTGTTTGTTTGTTGTCTGACGCCGCACTCAGCAATATTCCAGCTATATGACGGCGGTCTGTAAATGATCGAGTCTGGACCAGATATTCCGGTGATTAATATTATGAGCATCGATCTACGCAATTATGATACGATGACATGCATCAACCAAGTCAGCGAGCCTGACCACCTGATCCCGTTAGTCGCTCTTACGACAAGCATAGTCGCCTTTTATGGAAAGCAGCGGTTGCTGAAGACATATTCTAACCCGGATTTTCACGGGTGTCTTGATTTGAAATAAAAGCCTCAGCAGGTCGATAACTTGTGGTCAGTCACAGGACCATGTTACTGATAATAATAATAAACAAACCCGCAAAAAAAGTCGCAGAATTTTAGACACATTTCATACAGCCAACAGACCAGTTGAAGAGCTTAGAGCCAAAAGGTGCCAAAATGGCCCTTTCTGTATATTATTGCATAAATAACATCTATGAGTTCTTGTCTACTTGTAGAGAAATTGTATGTTTTCATTGATAAGTTTTTGAAATATAGCTATTTAAAATTCTGTAAAAGGGCCAAAGTCAAGTTTCAAATAGGCCAAAGTCACCTTGCTAGATTTTGGCCCTTTGACTTCTCATTTCCGTGTGTGGTTGAGACTGGTTGTTCAAGAGATTTTGAAAGTTTGGAGTGAGGTGAGGTGAAATTAGGTTCAACGTTGCATCCAAGATTATTGCACTTATATAGCAACGTGCATGCACGTGTGCGTGGCTGCTTGTTCTAGTCCTTAGTGATGCCGATTTATATTGCTAGCTCACTGAGATACCATGCCGCAGTTTAACATGAATACCCCACTCAGACACAGTATACTGACTCCGAGCCGACCAGTCCTTGTTTTAGCTGCTTAATGCACAGCGCTAGACAGGGTTACAACAAGTAAGATCTTTTAACGTCTTTTGGTATGACTCGGCCGGGGATCGAACCCCGGACCTTCTGCTCGACCACTAGACCATGGAGGCGATCTGTTTTGTAATACGATTCAGCTAGATTCAGCTGGTAGGTAACGTGTGGTCAGCATTTACACACATTAATATCAGTGGACATAGAGAAAACATCGGAAAGACAATGATATCATACAACCAACGCAAGTCCAGCTTTTGTTCACGTTGACTCTAGATTTTACAACGCATTAATCAAATGAAATTAAGTTTGTTTGCTTGGTGTTTAACGTCTCACTCAGCAGCGTTCCAGCTGTATTGACGGCGGCTCTAAATAATCAATCCTCGACCAGACAATCCAGTGATTGATATCATGGACATCGGAAAACGATGACATGCATCTCGCCTTACAATCAGTCGCCTTTTACAGCAAGCACGGGTTTATAATGTGAGTAAGTGAGTTGGGTTTAACGCCGCTTAAGCTTTTAACAGTGTTCCAGTTATATCGCGGTGTGTCAGCTTAATGTGGGAGGAAAGCCCGAATTGATGCAGGTCTTAGACGTTGACCACTTCGGTGAAACCCACGAGCACGGATATGGTGCTGAAAAACCTAGAAACATAATCGGCGCGAACCGGGATTTGAACCCACAATCATAGGTTTCTGGCGTGCCCAAGGGACGCAACTCTGCATAGCGAATCGCGGCGCCTTAGACGACTGTGGCCACCCGTGCCCCCTACTGTATTGGAATAAAATGGATTTGTTAATGAGTTACCCACAATATTGAAGCAAAGTAAGTCGATATGATTAGCAATTAAAGTACATAACATAGGCGATAATTATCTTATATATTACTGGTCGAAACCTAAAATTTGATTGACACGAAGAGGTACCGACATTAGTGGTCTGATTGAAACGTTTTGTCGTACATCTTGAAATGATGAACTTGATTAAATACTAGTACCAGAATGATTTCATGCGGATGTGCCCTTCGCACTGAGGGGCATGTTCGTCTGCCATTGGATACATTCGACAGTGAATACAAAATATCAGCGAGCCATCGCGGGACTTGGGTACTCTGCCCCTTCGTGCGCGATACCTCGCTGATATTTTGTACACACAACATGGTGTCATCATGTAATTATCACGTAATACCCAACAAACATTTTACATACATATAAACCAACATCTAACGATAACTTTTCTCACGTCATTCAAAACTATATGTCTTGTAGGACGAGAAGGATTATCTACTTTGGGGATAAATGTATGGCGGCTCTAATTCCAGCAATCGTTGTCTTGAATATTTCAGGTTTACCCCTGTTTACGTATATGTAGGTCTTTCTTTCTTTAGGATTTGATTAAAAACAAATGGTCATTTAAAACGTCTTGGGTCATCACTGATTTTCAATGATCTATTTAGAATATATTTATCACTATTGTGCCTATTACGTTAAATGGAATCTGTTTCTGCAGATAATCGACACTGATAGTTCTCTGGCGATGACGTTTTAAACATATATTGACATTACATTAAGCATTTGTTTAGGTAACAATTACAAATTAGACATACTTATTGCAGACAAACATGAAAAGTAAAGGTGCACACATTTATGTCAAATATTGAAATAGTTGTGAGGTAAATGATGATATACATACTAATTTTATAACCTTACCTTACCACCTTTTATTTTGTATTCACTGTCGAATGTATCCGATAGAGACGAACATGCCCCTCAGTGCGAAGGGCACATCCGCATGAAATCATTCTGGTACTAGTATTTAATCAAGTTCATCATTTCAAGATGTACGACAAAACGTTTCAATCAGACCACTAATGTCGGTACCTCTTCGTGTCAACATTATTCTACATTGTATCACTATGCAAAAAATCAAATTTTAGGTTTCGACCAGGAATATATAAGATAATTACCGCCTATGTTATGTACTTTAATTGCTAATCACATCACTTACTTTCCTTCAATATTGCGGGTAACTCATTAACAAATCCATTTTATTCCAATACAGTAGGGGGCACGGGTGGCCCAGTCGTCTAAGGCGCCGCGATTCGCTATGCAGAGTTGCGTCCCTTGGGCACGCCAGAAACCTATGATTGTGGGTTCAAATCCCGGTTCGCGCCGATTATGTTTCTAGGTTTTTCAGCACCATATCCGTGCTCGTGGGTTTCACCGAAGTGGTCAACGTCTAAGACCTGCATCAATTCGGGCTTTCCTCCCACATTAAGCTGACACACCGCGATATAACTGGAACACTGTTAAAAGCTTAAGCGGCGTTAAACCCAACTCACTTACTCACATTATAAACCCGTGCTTGCTGTAAAAGGCGACTGATTGTAAGGCGAGATGCATGTCATCGTTTTCCGATGTCCATGATATCAATCACTGGATTGTCTGGTCGAGGATTGATTATTTAGAGCCGCCGTCAATACAGCTGGAACGCTGCTGAGTGAGACGTTAAACACCAAGCAAACAAACTTAATTTCATTTGATTAATGCGTTGTAAAATCTAGAGTCAACGTGAACAAAAGCTGGACTTGCGTTGGTTGTATGATATCATTGTCTTTCCGATGTTTTCTCTATGTCCACTGATATTAATGTGTGTAAATGCTGACCACACGTTACCTACCAGCTGAATCTAGCTGAATCGTATTACAAAACAGATCGCCTCCATGGTCTAGTGGTCGAGCAGAAGGTCCGGGGTTCGATCCCCGGCCGAGTCATACCAAAAGACGTTAAAAGATCTTACTTGTTGTAACCCTGTCTAGCGCTGGGCATTAAGCAGCTAAAACAAGGACTGGTCGGCTCGGAGTCAGTATACTGTGTCTGAGTGGGGTATTCATGTTAAACTGCGGCATGGTATCTCAGTGGGCTAGCAATATAAATCGGCATCACTAAGGACTAGAGTCGCAGTTTGTACTCCAAGCTAGCAACACCTCTCCAGCCTACGAAGCAACCCAAGCCATCCAGCCACCAAGCCAACCTCACCCAGCAAAGCCTCCCAAGCCAGCACAGTTCCACTGATAGCCAGCCCAAGAGCAACACATCGGTAATTATCACAACACACCCATACAATCTAGGTTAAAACCACTCACACACAAGCCCACTTAAAACACCAAACCCTCAAACCCTCTAGTTACTACCAAAACACACCCTTTCAAACTTAGGCCAAAGGTAACTCACCCCAAGCCCACTTAAAACACCAACTCTCCAAAATCTCCTAGCTAAACAAACTAACTCACCAGCCAAAACCCAAATAGCGTAGAAGCCAGCCAAACACTACTCACCCAGTCACCCACTCTACACACAAAGCCCCCTCTTAAGCCCAGCTCACTCTCCTCCCCCAAACCAAAACCTACAAACCTACAACAGCTACACTACCACAGACATGACCGACACACGCATTATCACCCAGGCAGACATCCACTGCACAGACACACCCACACCATCGGAGGCCCACAACACCTCCGATCGGACACCTGAAACCCTCATCCCGCACGAATTCGGAAAGCAAACCACAGTCGCTTCTCCCACCAAAACTCCGGATTCGCCTGCAACCACAACAAACCCAAAGAAACGGAAGCTAAATGCTTCAAACACAACACCTGCATCACCTTCCACCCCCGCATCTATAGTCACCTTCGCCCTCTACTTCTGCGCGGCTGGCCCCATAAACATCCTAAGTAAGGTACTCTCCGCCAATAAAGTAGGATCATTCTTTAAAAAACAACAAATACTCTTCGATAAAATCAGGGAAGCCCACAAAGGATTTCAGATCATCTTTCCGGACCAACAATCACTTAACGCAGCCAAAAAAATAACGGAAATATTTCAATACACAGTAACCCACCAAACCCCAAACTGGCAACTATACACTAGAGGAGTAATTAGAGTAAACCCTAGAGAGTCAGAGGAGGACCTAGAATTCTACAGTAACGAAGCAAATCTAAACACAGGCTCCTTCCCCCAACCTAAAATAACCAGCACTAAAAGAATTACATCAAATAGGAACGGTAGAATAACCAACACGCCGATAGTCATCATAAACTTCCAAAAATCAGAAACGTATCCAGAAGCCCCTAAACACATCTCCTTCGGAGCGTCATCTAAATTAGAAGTTAAACCCTATATCAAACAAGTCAAACAGTGCACAAACTGCCTCCAATACAATCACACCGCTAACGGATGTAAATATCAAAAAACTAAATGTAGAAACTGCGCTCAACCTCAATGTCTAGGGCCATGCGCCCCCTGGTGCATTCACTGCAAAACAAACACCCACTCCTCACTATCCAACAAATGCCCCCACAAACACACACTCACCCAACAGGCCAACCGACACATAAACATCGACTCGGCCAAACTACAAACACGAAAACTGACACAGCATCCAAGAACACCCCTACTACCCACACCACAACCAAACAACCAACCACACCTACAGAGCCCGTACGACGGCGTCCTCATGCCAACACCACAAGCATCAGCCACAAACACCCAAACCCAACACTACCCGCCAACATTCGCCACACCCAAACCAGTCGCCGCATCCACACCCGCACCTAAACCAAAACTCACTAAACCTACCATATCTCACCCCAACACCATACAATCTACAGCCACCAGGGCAACAACAACCACACACGAGCAAGCAACACACGAAAAACTAAACATTACTAAACCCATTGAAATACCCAGTACACCTACTCCAACACAACCAAACACCCACACAACTCCCATGGATAGTGAGGAAACCAATCTAATTAACCTAGATGACTCCCAAACCACAACTGATCAAAACATAAATGATAAAACATTTTCAGCCCCCAAAACCCTGAAAAATCGCAAACGCAAACCCCAAACTCAACCTGAACCCGAAACTTTAACCACCAAACTAAATAGCTTCACACTCCTACTAGTATACATGCTTAAAGAAATCAAACCAGACCTTAAAGCCACTAACCTACACCAGGTAGCACATAGACTAAATCTAACTACCCAAACCTACCAAGAATTCTACGATAGTTACAACCTAGCAATCGCAGGACTATAAACCAAAAACCAAACCAAAATCGTAATCTCCAAACACTAAAAGCCCACATAATGACAGGCCTAAATATCTTTCAGTGGAATGCGGCCGGGCTTAACTCCCACAGCCACGAATTAAAAGCTAGATTTAAACTAAAACAAGGACCACACATAGCGTGCATCCAGGAAACTAAATTCTCCAATAAATCCAAATTTCACCTACCAAACTACAACATAGTCAGACATGATCGACCTAAAACCAAAATAATAAGAGCATCAGGTGGCCTACTAATACTAATTAGAGAAGACATAAGCTACGAGGAAATCAAAATAAACACCCCAAACCTAGAAGCCAATGGTATCCAAATCACCCTTAAAAACCAAAAAATAAACATCATAAACATCTACCACTGGCAACAACAGAAAATCCAACCGGAGGATCTAAACATACTCACAAAGATAGGCAACAAATCTACCATCTTTCTAGGAGACTTCAACGCCCACCACCCTTCCTGGGGCACGGGAGATAAACTAGATAATCACGGCAAACTAATATCAGAATGGATAGAAACAAATAATTTAGTACTACTAAATAACAACCAACCTACCAGATACGACAAAAACAATAAAAACATGTCGGCTATCGACCTAACCATATGTACAGCAGACTTAGCTCAAAGTACCCAATGGGAAGTTCACGACGCCCCCCTAGGAAGTGATCACTTCCCCATAAACATAACCATAGGAAACACTAACGTCCCAAATCAATCCGAAAGTTCAGAACCTAAATTTAACTACAACCAGGCTAACTGGGATAAATTCCAAGACATATGCAACCAAGCTAACCTAGTAGAACTAGAAAATAGTGACCCAGAAATATATTGCCAAAACCTAACGGACTTCATAATAAACGCAGCCAAAAGCGCAATCCCCTTTAAAAAACCCAATAAATCGGGTAGGCCCTCTGTACCCTGGTGGAACGAGGAAATAGAACTAACTAGACAAAAACGTAAAACAGCCTTCAACAAAGCCAAACGCGACCATAACCACATACCAGTAGCTCACCAACTAAACCACCAGGTACAAAACCTAGTTAAAATAGCAAAAACTAGAGACTGGAAAAAATTCTGTGAGGGATTAAACAACCGTACAGACGCCAGAACGGTCTGGCGTAAAATCCACGCCGTTAGAGGCCTAAAACGTCACCAAAAGACACCTAACATAAATAACTCAACAACCCCTAGCGAAAAAGCAGACAACCTAGCAAACCACTTTTCGGCCACAAGCAGTAATAACAATTTCAGTGACAAATTCCAACTAAAACTTAAAACAGAAACCAAACCTAGCCAAGACCCAAATAATGACGCCCTAGAAATAAATCAGCCGTACACAATAGAAGAACTCAATTATGTACTCCAAAATAGGAAAAAGGGAACAGCCCCAGGACTAGACCTAACCTCCTACCAAATATTAAAAAAACTCCCCCCTAAATTACTCCAGACACTACTCAAACTATATAACCTAATCTACATAAAAGGCCATGTACCAACCCCCTGGAAAGAGGCGCTAATCATACCTATTCCCAAACCCGGTAAACCAACCAACCAAGCTAACTCTTATAGACCAATCTCTCTTACTTCCAACCTTTGCAAAGTAATGGAATCCATGGCCAAAAATAGACTTCAACACTATCTATCTCAAAATAACATAATAAACTCAGATCAAAGCGGTTTCACTCCTGGCCGCTCCACCCTAGATAACCTCGCTCGTCTCGAACAGGATATTAAAACCGGTCAACTAAACAAACAATACACAACAGGCATCTTTCTGGACTTCTCTAAAGCCTTTGATATGGTATGGCATAACGGATTAATCCAAAAACTTAAAAAAATAGGACTTAAAGGTCAAATCGTAAACTACATCCAAAGCTTCCTCCAAAACCGCAAAATTACAGTGGGTATAGACCAGGCCTTGTCAGAGCAGTGTCCCCTGGAAAACGGCACCCCTCAAGGCAGCATTCTTAGCCCCACACTTTTTAACATAATGATAAACGACCTATTTGATGGCTTATCCCCCAAAATAAACACCTCAAAATTTGCGGATGACGGAGCCCTATGGATCCGCTCCAAAAGTATCTTAACATCTCAGGACTTACTACAAAAATCCCTAAACAAAATACAAAACTGGGCAGACAAATGGGGCTTCTCCCTAAACTCCGAAAAAACGACAGGAATAGTATTCAAACACAAAAATATGAGACGGGCCTCCCCTCTCCTCAAACTAAACAATAAACCAATCATATTTCAAAAGCAAACTAAATTCCTAGGTCTAATCTTCGACGAGCATCTCTCCTGGGATGCTCACGTCCAAAACCTAACCACCAGATGTAGCAAAGATCTAAACACACTAAGATGCCTAACCGGCTCCAACTGGGGAGCCTCTAAAGATACCCTCCTCAGCCTCTACACATCCCTAATCAGATCTAAACTAGACTACGGCTGTGCCATATACGATACCCTAAACGAAACCCTAACCAAAAAACTAGATTCAATACAATATCAAGCCCTCAAACTAGTAACACGTACTCAACATGGCACCTCCCTCACATCACTTCAGGCCCTTACAGGAGAAATGCCACTAAATTTACGTAGACAACACTTAACACTAAACTTCTGGGCAGCATCTCAATCAAACCCCCTTCTCCAAAACATGCTAAACCAAAACATACGTCCCCAAAACCAGGCACTAACTAGAAAACACCCTCTACTCACCCCAATATCCCAACGAATAATAAACTACCATAACGAACACCAAATAGGAAACCAACAACAAAACTGCAAACAATCAAACGTATTCACCCCAAAACTTAAAATCCCCAAAATAGACACATCCCTAGCCAACACAATAAACAAACAAACCGACCCAAACCTAGCTAAAAGCACATCACTAGCTTACATCCATCAAAAATGGCCAAATTGGTGTCACATATACACAGACGGATCCGCTGATCCGATCACAAATCACACAGGTTTCGGAGTCCATATAGCCCAACCAGTCAAAAATACTCAATCCTTCCGACTCCCAAACAACCAATCTATATTCACCGCAGAGCTCATGGGTATCGCCACGGCGCTCCACAGCCATCACACCAAAAACCAAAAAAAAATCTTAATACTCTCAGACTCACTAAGCGGACTTCAGGCCCTCCAAAACAAAAACACCAAAAACCGCCCCAAATTAATAAACCAAATTCTCAAAAGCGTAAACAAACTAACAGAGGCAGGCAAAAACATACAACTTATCTGGATACCAGCTCACGTAGGAATTTACGGGAATGAAAACGCAGACAGAGCCGCAAAACAATCCCTAAAAATACCAGACATAAGCCTTAAGCTACCAATATCTAAAGCAGAAATCAAAAGTATAAACAAACGTAAAATCACCCAAAAATGGCATAACCTCTATCAAAACACAAAAACCCAAATCCTAAAAACCCTCAAAAAACCCCTCACCAAACCAAAAATCCTCCATCCCTCCAAAAAAATCGATAGAATAATCACCAAACTCCAAACAGGACACACCAAACTAAATAACCACCTTCTAAAACTAAAAAAACACGCAAACGGGAAGTGCCCACACTGCACTCACCCAGAAACAATAGACCACGTACTACTACATTGCACCCACTACCTCACACAACGTACAACATTACAAACCAACCTAAATCCAAATAACGCTCTTACCTTAGAAGCAATCCTTAACCCCCAAAATAAAATAGAAAACTTCAAAGCCCTAGGCATTTACCTAACCAAAACAGAACTAATTAACCGTATTTAAAACTTCACTAAACCACCAACACTAAACATCCAAAAAACATCAACTCACCCCCACACACTCCCTTAGTCCCAACCACTCCCCCAAGGCATGTATTCCAAATCTCAAAATTTCAAAACTTTATATAAGCAACCACTAAACCCCCCTCCTTGGTTGCACTCCTCTTGCTACCACTTTTATACCACTAAATGGCCCGGCCGGGCCCGTGTGCGAAATACGCTCCAGTCGGAAAGCGCACGTAAAATCTCCTAATATAAGTAAGTAAAAGTAGGACTAGAACAAGCAGCCACGCACACGTGCATGCACGTTGCTATATAAGTGCAATAATCTTGGATCCAACGTTGAACCTAATTTCACCTCACCTCACTCCAAACTTTCAAAATCTCTTGAACAACCAGTCTCAACCACACACGGAAATGAGAAGTCAAAGGGCCAAAATCTAGCAAGGTGACTTTGGCCTATTTGAAACTTGACTTTGGCCCTTTTACAGAATTTTAAATAGCTATATTTCAAAAACTTATCAATTTCTCTACAAGTAGACAAGAACTCATAGATGTTATTTATGCAATAATATACAGAAGGGCCATTTTGGCACCTTTTGGCTCTAAGCTCTTCAACTGGTCTGTTGGCTGCATGAAATGTGTGTAAATGTCTGCGATTTTTTTGCGGGTTTGTTTATTATTATTATCAGTAACATGGTCCTGTGACTGACCACAAGTTATCGACCTGCTGAGGCTTTTATTTCAGATCAAGACACCCGTGAAAATCCGGGTTAGAATATGTCTTCAGCAACCCCTGCTTTCCATAAAAGGCGACTATGCTTGTCGTAAGAGCGACTAACGGGATCAGGTGGTCAGGCTCGCTGACTTGGTTGATGCATGTCATCGTATCATAATTGCGTAGATCGATGCTCATAATATTAATCACCGGAATATCTGGTCCAGACTCGATCATTTACAGACCGCCGTCATATAGCTGGAATATTGCTGAGTGCGGCGTCAGACAACAAACAAACAAATCAGGCAATTCCAAAAAAACAAACAAAACAAGACCCTCCCGAATAACATAAACACTGACGGATTAGATAAGGACGGAGCTTGCTGGGGCGATGGGGTCGCCTAGTGGTAAAATCGTTCGCTTACCAATTCCCCACGTGGGTACAATGTGTGAAGCCCACTTCTGTCCCCCGTCGTGTGATACTGCTGGAATATTGATAAAAGCGGCGTAAAACAATACTCACTTACCCATGATGTCAGAGATGGCGGGACTGTGGTAGTTTTGTGCGTGTGACAGATTACATAGGTGCTAGGTCCGTCGCGGTTATATAATCAACACAATTTCCTTTTCTACATTAAAAAATAGAAATTCACAATGATAGTATTGACAAGAGAGACGCCCTTCTCTTCGTAAATGCTTGTGTCGTATGTCTTGTATGGTAATATTTGCGATTTCCTGAGAAAACCTTCCAAAGTGCCGACATAATTAATAGATTTGACAGCCGAACCGATGTCATCTGGGTTCCAATCACTGCTTAAACTTAAACCACAGGTCAAACTCAAACCACTGCTCTAACTCAAACCACAGATCAAACTCAAACCACTGCTCAAACTCAAACCACAGATCAAACTCAAACCACTGCCCAAACTCAAACCACAGATCAAACTCAAACCACTGCCCAAACTCAAACCACAGATCATACGCAAAGCACTGCTTGAGTATTGAGTAAAGACCGCTTGGCTAACATACGGAACAAACTCAAACTACAGCTCTAACACAAACCACAGCTCAAACTCAAACCACTGCTTGAGTATTGTTTACGCCGCGTTTTGCAGCCACAACTGTCTTTACACATTGTACCATGTGGGGTATCAGCTTTCAGCATGAGGAGCGAACGCTCTACCTGCTTGGCTACCGTACGCCCTTAAGCTCTGCCAGACAAGTGACAAAGTTGCGAAAGACTGTAGTTTCCACAGACTTCAGACTGCAAAGTGATGAAGAGAATTTACTTTATTGTACTTTGTAAATATATACAGAGACATCATATTTTAAACCATTCATTGACTAGATGTACAACATTTACAATAAGTGGAGATGCGTCTGTACAATCGTCTTCAGGCGAACGCATGTTGATGATGTTAAAATAAATAAGTCCATTTGTGACTTGTGCTTGTGTTTTGCCAAGACTGCAAATGAAATTTCTTTCTCGTGGATTCTCTTCATGGGAGATAACTCCTCATACTACATTTGAACGTGATGTGGTCACGTGTCTTTTTCTTCTTTTTGCCATAGTTATTGTCGACTCTTTACTGTTTTGCACTGTTTCCTTATCAGGATCATACAAAGTAATTATCCCCTAGAATGTCTCCGCCAGACTTCCTGAGGGAGACGCATGTGCTGAATGAGTATTTATTGTTTAACGCCACATCAACCAACAGATGCAAGTACTGGGATTCTGGGAGTCAGCTAGATCCTGTTTGATCGTTGTTTTACGCCGCACTTAGCGGTATTCCAGCTGTATGACGGCGGTCTGTAAATGATCGAGCCTGGAACAGACAACCCAGTGATTGATAACATGAGCATCGACCACGCAGTTGGGATACGATGCCATCGTCAACCAAGTCAGGGAGCCTGACCACCCGATCCCGTAGTCGCCTCTTACGACAAGCATAGTCGCCTTTTACGACAAGCATTGTCGCCTTTCACGGCAACAAAGCTTGCTGAAGACATATTCTGCCTGTGAATGGAAAGTAAATCAGTTGTTCAAGAAATGCTGTATAAGAGAAGTCCTCGGGTTTCAGAAAACAATTTCGTTCGCGGGACATGCTAGTTTTTATGGAATAAAGTGTGTTGTGGGTCCAAGCAGATTTCTATGACAGCGGCCTGTTAACGTTACCATTTAATCTGGGCCAGACAAACCAGTGATCAACATTATGAGCAACGATCGATCTACGTTGACACGCTATATATCAAGCCGAGACTACTCCCTGCCTATTTAACCCGTGAAGATCCGGGATAGAATAGGTCTTCAGCAGCCCATGCTTGCCGTAAAAGGCGACTATGCTTGTCGTAAGAGGCGACTGTGCTTGTCATATGAGGCGACTATGCTTGTCGTAAGAGGCGACTGACGAGGTCGGGTGGTCAGGCTCGCTGACTTGGTTGAAGCATGTCATCGATCCAAATTGCTTAAATCGATGCTCATGATGTCATTCACTGGATTGTCCGGTCCATATTCGATTATTTACAGACCGCCGTCATATAGCTGGAATATTGCTGAGTGCGGCGTAAAACAACAAACCAGCCAACCCTTTCTATTTAGACGCTTCGTGTGACAAGACAATGTACCTGGGGGCCTATTGCAACACGCCCCTGTCGGGACAAGTAACTTAGACTGAGATTTCATACTGAATGCTTCACCATGCGTGCTCGTGAGCTTGGAGCTAACTTTTTTATTCATATGACACTCTTTATAAGAATAAAAGATGAAAAATATATTTCAACATTGAAGTATTGGCATCCGAGAACCAGAGAAACATTTCATGGCATCCGGCGTACTGCACTGCGGCATCCGGAACAACAGGGGCATCCAAAATGGGGTTGGCATCCCTATTCCCACTAGGTCATATTGTCCACCCTATAAGTTGACCTCGCTTGCCCACAAGCCTTGGTTATCCGGAGAGGGGTTCAGAAACGCGAGAATACCTGATGACCAATGAAATATTTTTTTCTCCATCATCGATCGGTAAACACGTGGTGGTAATCATTCTCTTTGAAAGCTGTTCTCCAAACGCAGAAACATCCTATAACGGCATAATTGTCTCACGTGCCAGTCATGAGGGGGGAGGGGATTTGGGTGTGGTTGGTTCCGACCCCGGGGATTTGTCAAGAGGCTGGAAGGCAGAATGTTCACTGCCCAGGGAGAGGCGTGGTGTGGGCGGCGTCAAGGCCTCACGTTGAGAGGTCAGACGGCTGAGGTCACTCGTGCTGGCCAGTGACGTGGGTGGTAACCCTGGCAACAGTCGGAATGTCTCCATCGGTGTGTGTGTGGGGACAGGAAGCGTGGGGTAGCGGAAGACGAAGGGAGATGATGTGTGGAGGAGCTTCAGACGCTGGTGACGTCGCCATTTCGCCCGTCTGTTGGAAAACCACACCTGAAAAATAATGATATTTCAGATTGCAGTGATTATTCAGATTATAATCAATCGCCTTTTCTTCAATGATCTATGGAATTCCTTGCGTGTGATTCAGGAACATAATATATGCTTCTTGATAGTGCGGAAATCATTTAATATTTAAGTACCGTCCATACAAACGAGTTAATCGGCGCCAACGAGGTGAGGTGAAATTGGGTTTAACGTCGCGTCCAAGATTATTGCACTTATATAGCGACGTGCATGCACGTATGTGTGTGTGTGTGGCTGCTTGTACTAGTCCGGACTGATGCCGATTTATAGTGCTAGGCCACTGAGATACCATGCCGCAGTTTAACATGAGTACCCCACTCAGACACAGTATACTGACTCCGAGCCGACCAATCCTTGTTTAAGCCCCTTAATGCCGAGCGCCAGACAGGGTGACAACAAGTACCATCTTTTAACGACTTTTGGTATGACGCGGCAGGGGATCGAACCCCGGACCTTCCGCTCTCCGGGCGGACGCTCTACCACTAGACCACGGAGGCGGTCTCCACACCAACGAAGCACGATGACGTACAAGTCGCCGAGCCTGACCACCCGACGCTCTAAAGGTTCAAACACGCATACATCACTCGGGGTCACCCCACTTAAAGTGAGCAGTCAATTATATCATTTCTCTGAGGCAGTCCCCTTGAGGACTGGGTAGAAATGTTCCCCAGCGCACCGACGGTGTGGACAAGTGCTGATAATGTCAGTCACTGGATTGTCTAGTCCAGACTCGATTATTTACGGGCCGTCGTCATATCGATGGAGTATTACTGAATGAGGCATTCAACTACAAACAGACTCGCTGAGACGGGGTTTCAGAAGCCCATCCTTTGGTGTTTACATTTCACAACTTTTGAGGTCCAATCGAGCATGTTTATTCTACAAAGATTTCAAGAGCGTCATACGATTCTTGCTCAAAAGATTTTATTCAGGATTACCACTTTCAAATCCTTAATAGAGCTTTCAAAAAGTTTTATGATAGACGTGACATTTCCAAATGAAACGTATCAGTGACAAAAATTATGTCCGAAGCAATTCTCTGTTTTGACCTGTACCGTGTGCCTCCGTGTTTTTCAGGCGAACAGTTGACATGCCTGTGCATGTGTTTGTGACGCGTGTCACCGGTAGGTCTGGATACAATCACCGTTTCACGGACCCTGGTACGTATACCGTCACTATTTGATCGTCATTCATAACTACATGGTACAGTCGGAATCATACAATGGACTCTGCTTGTAGCATACATTTGTTATGATTATGGTTATTGTTGTTGTTTGCTGGGCATGGGTTGTGTCTCACCTGCACTCTGGCCTCCGAAAGGTTAGTTTTGGAAGCGAGGTCTTCCCGGGTGGCGACCCCGGGGTAGTGAGTCCTGTGGAACTCCTTCTCCAGCACCTCCAGCTGTTCCTGTGTGAAAGTCGTCCTGTTCCTCCTCAGCTTCTGGTGATGGTCGGAACTGTCGGGGCTGCTGCCGAGTGGATCTGAAAGATTGAGTGAGTGAGTGAGTGTGGTTTAGCAATATTCCAGCAATATCACGGCGGGGGACACCAGAAATGGGTTCACACAATCGAACCCGGGTGTTCGGCGTGACCAGCGAACGTTTTAACCACTAGCCGACCTGTTTGGTTTCTCTATCTGATGCCCAGCGCTAGGCAGGGAAACAACAAGTACCATTTGTACGTTCTTTGGTAGGACGGAGCGGGGATCAAACCACCGACCTGCCGCTCTCCAGGCAGACGCTCTTATAATCGACCACTGAGGCGGTCTCTAGGCAGACGCTCTATTCACTAGACGACGGAGGCGGTCTCCGGGCAGGCGCTCTATCCACTACACCATGGAGGCGATCTCCGGACACACGCTCTATCCACTACACCACGGAGGCGGTTTCTAGGCAGACGCTCTATCCACTACACCACGGAGGCGGTTTCTAGGCAGGCGCTCTATCCACTTCACCATGGAGGCGATCTCCGGACACACGCTCTATCCACTACACCACGGAGGCGGTTTCTAGGCAGACGCTCTATCCACTACACAACGGAGGCGGTCTCCAGGCAGACGCTCTATCAACGACACCACGGAGGCGGTCTCTAGGCAGATGCTCTATCCACTACACAACAAAGGCGGTCTCCGGGCAGACGCTCTATCCACTACACAACAAAGGCGGTCTCCGGGCAGACGGTCTATCCACTACACAACAAAGGCGGTCTCCGGGCAGACGCTCTATCCACTACACCACGGAGGCGGTCTCCGGGCACACGCTCTGTCCACTACACCACGGAGGCGGTTCTGTTCTTTTAAAGGTCGTCATCGACCGCTAATTCCAAGCCCTGCTTAATCCCAGATCGATGTTAAGAGTATCGTAATATTTATAGTTTCACGTGTTTTTCTGCATATACGTACTAACTGTACGTTCTAAATCTGGTATCGTGTGTTTCTAGTCACGTGTTGCTTTAGGTCTGTAAGCCTTTAAGTATCACTCGATGGCGATGAAATGTGGAACTTGAGACAATCGTGGCGCGAAGTCATCTAAAGGTTCTACTACACCAAATCAGTACCAGTTTGGAGAGTGCGGTTTTCGTAGGGAGCCTTCAGTGCAGATCGAGAGATATCTGCAGGCTGTGATTGGAGGATATTCTGTAAGATTTTTATGTCTTTCAAATGTACATCCATCCAGTTATTAAAACTGACCATGTTTTTCTATATTTAGTACTGTCTTTTTCAACATGATGACTTATGCTGAATGTGACCACAGCTATTTTCAAGTAGGTGACATTTGGTGCGAAACTGGGGGTGGTGTGTTTAGCTTCCGGTACTCGGAAAAGGAGCTGGCTAAGCTAGTCATTTTTATTTTTTTTATTGCTGCTCTAAGGCCAAACTGTGCACACACGTACAGGTAATAGCTGTTGAATGCTTAGTTATTTAAAAAAAAATCATAACGTTACTATAGAAGTAAAGCAGACTTGAAAAATGAAATTACAATATTTTTGACATATTTCAGTAGCAACACTAACCTTCGTCTGAAGATTCACAATCTCTCTCCATAATCCAAGGGTCTTGGGGTTTGACAAAGGGGCGACTACTCTGATGAAGGCTTGTAGGCGGCGCCACTGCTGGTCCCCATAAAGGATGATAAAGAGGCTGCAGCACGTGCGTCGCCATCTTAGCGTACTCTGCGGCTGCGCGTTCTGCTGCTCTGTTCCGGAGGATACGGTTGATTGAGCTGACGCTGGGGAGGTTGGACTGCGTGCACACGCCTGAGCAAGAATATATACCAATGCGTTATATAGGAATATATAACGGTGTTTAATGTTTGTTTGTTTGTTTGTTGTTTAACGCCGTACTCAGCAATATTGCTGCTATTCTGTAAATAATCGAGTCTGGACGAGACAATTCAGTGATTGTTATCATGAACATCGATCCACTCAATTGGGATACGATGACATGCATCGACCAAGTCTGCGAGCCTGACCACCCGATCCCGTTAGTTGCCTCTTACGACAAGCATTGTCACCTCTTACGACAAGCATGGATTGCTGAAGACCTATTCTACCCCGGATCTTCACGGGTCGTGATTTCTGTAAGAATATATGACAATGTCTTCTATAAGAATACATGACAGTGTCTTTTACGCCGACACCAGGTTGTTTGAGAAATTATTTTGATATCCAGTCATTCAAGCCGAACAATTTCTGTGAATAGAGGAGCCATTGAAATTTGCTTGGACCCACAACACAGCATATTCCAGAACAACTAGCATGTCTCGCGAACGAATTTGAAATTTCTGAAACCCGAGGACATTTCTTATGCAGCCTTTCGTAAACAACTGATTTACTTTCCATTCAATCACGGGGTAGAATAGGTCTTCAGCAACCCATGCTTGCCGTAAAAGGCGACTATGCTTGTCGTTAAAGGCGACTCGGTTGGTCAGGCTCGCTGACTTGGTTGATGCATGTCATTGTATCCCAATTGCGTGGGCCGATGCTCATGATATCAATCACTGGATTGTCTGTTCCAGGCTCGATCATTTACAGACCGCCGTCATACAGCTGGAATATTTCTGAGAGCGGCGTTAAGCAGCAAACAAACAAACTTTCCAATCACTGGTTTATTTGGGCCCAGTCTTCATTATCTACAAGCAGCCGTCATATACAGTCAAGTCCCGTTAATCCGACATCGATGGTTGCATATGATTGTGTCGGATTAACGAGTATGTCGGATAAACGAAATTTAGAAGTATCAACGTTCGTGATCGAAAATCGGATAACTACATAATAGATAAGGATTCAAACACGTTATAAAAAATATAAAATATATATTCATATTGTTATATTACATTGTTGGCGGAATGTGTTTTCTAACCATGCAACCTCTAAAGTTTAACACAAACAACTGTTACGGGCTGTATGACCGATTCAAAATAATTTAAAAAGCATAGTCTGGTATGGAAGTCACAACTTTGAAACTGGTACCCAAAGCTTAAGAAAGCTGCTTTCTAAGTGGCTAACGTCGACTTCCTGTTGGTTATTTCATTGGTCGGTCATAGTTCGCGAAAGGTTGTATACTGAACAAAGAAAGTAAGGGATCATGAATGTTTTGGGGGATATTTTTTGCAGTGAAGACTGAACACACAATGTCTTAAAAATATCCCCAAAATATCCATCATCCCAAACTTTTTTGTTCAGTATAGTAGGAATAACAAACAGTAATATCACGAAATACAGTCGAGCACCCTTAGTTCGTTGTTACGCTACAAAAAAGTCGGGTCCATTTAGCTCACCTTCCGCTAACAGTCTGTCTCGGATTTCCCATGCAAACATTGTGGGGTTGTTCCTCTTGAGGTCCTCGATCTTGGACACGACACCAGGCGTCGCCACCTTGGGCTTGCTTCCACCGATGCTGTTACATCTGAACGTGAAGGGATCATACAGACGACCTGAGAATGGAGAGAGAGAGGTGTTGAGCGAGGAAAGCTCCTGGAAAAAGGGATAACCTTGACATTAGGATGTCCGTGGTTTATTGATTTCTCTTCTCAAACACACCTTGACACATTCCGACGTAAAAAAATAAAATTTTCGTATCTCAATTTTCCCCGCCACTGTGGAAAATTATGCCCCCATATGAAAAAAAAATACCATTGCACGTTCATAAAAAAACCCAGGTCAGCTTGATTTTTATTAAGCTATGTTTATTAAAAATTCATATCCGAAGCAAAGGGACTCCATGTACGCCATGTATTATTTTAAAGACTGGCAACGGGTGTTTTCAACTTTAAAATGTCAACAAAAAAGTTTCATAATTAGTGAAATATTATTATTTTTTTTTTATTTCGCCCGCCCACTCTCTTGCTGGTTGAGTTTGGAGATGAGAAACACACAATAAAAGACATATAGATGGCCTAAGAGTCGAGGCCCTAGATGAGGTGGGCGTAGGGGTTCTAAACATTAAAAAACGTGGGATAAGGATCCACCAGTATTGGCTGGTTTGCGGGATCTTCATGACGATCGCGTAGCTATTTCGTTCATAAAGATAGAAGACAATTTGTATTTTAATGAAATCATTCAGATACGATTGCAGAATTCAGTTTTTGATCAGTTTACAAGAAAAAAATCAAATATTTTATAACAGATTCCACATAATAATTTCTAATATATCCAAATCGTGACTTTAAGCATGCTTTTTCAGCCCAATTTACAACACTTCAACATGGCAGGGGCCACGTAGTTGCATATTTATATCTTACAGTTTCTATGGAACAAATTTAATTTTACCCCAAATTACCCAATTACAGGTAACGTTTTGCACACTGTTGCACGAATGGGTGGTGGTTTAATAGACATAATCAAATCTAACAACAGTTCCTTCAATTTTCAATTGCATAAAAAGTTATGTTTTCGAATTCATTAATTGTGGCAAATGTATTCAAAATACAAGCCTTAATTATCTGTCATATGTGGTAATAAGGGTTTTTTAATTAAACGGGAAGATGGGGTTAATCTGAGCATAAAATGTCACGATTGGAATACCCGTCAATACGTTACGAGTGCCTACAAATACATATATGATTTTAATTTAATTAATTTATGAAAAAAAATAGAATATTTAAAAAGTTAAAGTGCTTTTAAGTGCGGTTGTTTTAAAATCTCCCATTTTCTGTTCCACGCAATTAATCCTAGAATGGCACGCTTGCTTTGAAATACCAACTGTGTTTTGAAACCTATTCGAAAGCTTAATAAGCCGTAACTTGTCAACTGTTTAGAAACGTGATTAAAAGTGATCGGATCATGTGATGTATGGAACCAGTTAATTCAAATGGGTTTTTTTGAAAGTGCAATGACTGTCACGTTTTAATGTAATTCTAATTTATACTCTATCTATGATATTTGTAAAGGAGCGCTGTTCGAACTATACCAGTGATCACCAGTTTGCCATTAGTTCACACATGTTGCCCACTGATGGAAATATGGCTACTTCTCTTGCACTACACGAATTATAATTGCGGTTTCTGACGCAGCTGTGCTCTGGGAAACAGTTTATTTTATTCCTTTTTAAAAAAAAAAAAAAATTAGAAAGTGATAGTTTTGGAAATATGTGCATAAGCGACAATAACGCCTGCAGTTTTTAGTAAAAACTATTGAAAGTTGTTGATTTGTTTTTGGATAATTATTGTTATTTTTATTCATACGTTCGATATGGGCAAACACATTCCACATGCTTCAGATTATATCAAAGGTATTATATACAATGTGTCGTCATTGTTCGCACTACTGCGGTTTATGATCACAGAGACCGTCAGCGCCACACCCGGGTGCTCCCACGCCCGGGGTCAAATAGGTTGTTGGGTGGGCTCGTTACCCCTCGCATATTTCCATCTACCCACCTCCCCCCGGACGAAGTCACGCGCCCCCCACGCGCTGCGCACGAGCCAAATCCCCTTCTCGGCACGCGCCGCCACCTGTCGGAACGGTTTGTTTTAAGTGAATTAATATAGTGACAATACAAGCATTAACAGGTGTTTAGATTTGCGTTCGTAAGGCCGGGGAAAACGCCGAGATTACACAGCAATATCTGATCGAGTTGACTTGGAACGTGATAATCAGGTTTGAGAAAAGACTGGGAGTTTGTCGTCGCGACGCGCGCGAAGAACACTTACGATAATGATACAGAGGGCTTAGTGGTCGTTTAAGCGATTTCCGATACATAATTTGCTCTGAAAATAATAAGACGCACACACTAGCATAAACAGTGCCCTGTTTTCCAACAACCTTTGGCGTATTTGTTGAGTGAACACTTACCCCAGACAATAAACAATGTGTTCTATTCTCCCCTGATCAGTTTTGTGCTTTGTGTAACTTGTCGGATCACTAGCCGTATTGATTTTCGTCGTTGCGTGCTCAACACGAAACTGATGCGGAAAGTCATGTTTGAAAAGGGAGGATGGCACGGTTCCTGCAACTGCGGAAGTTCTTTATGCATGTTCTAAGTAGTTAGACTATATTCCGCTTCATACCCTATATAATTACCCCTTTGCCAAGAAGCAACAAATACAGAATGATCACAATTATCCTCCAGAACGGTCCCGGAACTAAAAAAGGTTTTCTTGAAATAAGCTATGCACATAATTCTCTTGGTTGTAATAATAATTAAGTAATGGTTTCAATGACAATTTTGACATGTAGCGGCCATAACATTTCCGAGTCCCGTGATGGGATTCGAACCACGGACCTTCTGATCCGAGGTCGGACGCCTTGTCCACATAACCAAAGAGGTTAACCCCGTCAGCATGTTGACAAGGTAAGGATGTCATCTGTGGGATGACTCCACGCCCTGCTACAGAAATATTACCCGGAAATATAATAATTAGCTTATTCTTTTCTATAACCCAAAGAACAGAATTTTATAACACTTAAATTAAATTCTAATACGAAACAGATGTGACGGTTGTTACAGCACGTGGAATTCTATAGGTGATGTTTTTTCGGCTCATATGTCACAGGACCCGTGAAGACCCGGGGTAGAATAGGTCTTCAGCAACCCATGCCGTAAAATGCGACTATGTATGTCGTAAAAGGCGACTAACGGGATCGGGTGGTCAGGCTCGCTGACTTGGTTGATGCATGTCATCGATCCCAATTGCGCGTGGATAGATGCTCATGATGTAAATCACTGGATTGTCTGGTCCAGAATCGAATATTTGCAGACCGCTGTCATATAGCTGGAATATTGCTGAGTGCAGCGTAAAACAAGAAACAAACAAAAATATAAAAACAATCATGTCACAGATATTGTCACGTGCATTTGTTTTAAAAGAGTCACTTTTCGCAGAGGAAAATATTCTTTTAAACCACATAATTACGTTTCCGTAATGATTGATGGCAATATATTAATACTGAACGTTTTTTAATCACAAATATTAAAACTTTTTGTTTTCTTATACAAAAATATTTGGGCATCTTTATTGTCTTATATATACTACACATTGTAACACATACCGTTTTATCATAAAGAAATAAGAACATCGGTTTGATATCCGAATTTCAAATGTTATAAATATATATAATATATAAGTTATCTTCCCGTCAGATTGACTAAAGGTTATTATGAATTTCAAAAGGGCTTACAAAATATCCCAATAGACTAATTATGTATGGATTAGAAGTAAAAGAAATAAAAACATATACCATGAATAGACTGACCGTCGTTGTCTCTCAATACTGCCATTTTCAGTCACTGAGTGATAAAATAGAGCGTGCACATGTCTGGAATTCGTCATCAAATATAATAAGTGGTAAGCTAACTGCAAAATGACTGAAATATTTGGGCGTTTTGTAAATTACCTAAGTGGAAATTCCAGTCAATTTACATATTGACTGTAACCAGAGACTTTGAACCTATATATTCCCGTAACATATACCCGTTGTCATGGGACCTCCTGTTACATTGCGCACGTGCTTCCGATGTGCGGGCGAGTGTTTATCGCGCTGCTGTCAATCACGTGTGCTGATGGACTTTGATTACACTTTGTAATCGAAACAAGTCACTGAAATTGACAAGAAGCGGCCGATTCAATCTGTTTAGTGAGTATATGGTTAATTATAGGAACTCATTATTGGCAGTAAATAAAAACATGCGCGCCTATATGTTAGCAGAGAATATAACTTACATATAGGAATACATAATTTTTATTTACTGACCTATAACGAGTCGCTGGGGTTATTATATATATTTACAGTTTCGTTTTTTCAAAATTTGCCAGTATTAGTTCACGCCACTCTACATGACGATTCACACACAGTAGTGTAGCTCGTCACGCCGAATACCCGGGTTCGATTCCCACATGGGTACAATGTGTGAAGCCCATTTCTGGTGTCCCCCGCCGTGATATTGCTGGAATATTGCTAAAAGCGGCCCAAAACCATACTCACTCACTTCCGTTAAACCACAACTTGAACTCTCACGTTTAAGTATTTATAAATATTTATATAGAACTCTCAGGTATTTATAAATATTTATATAGAACTCTCAGGTATTTATAAATATAATACACCATCCTAAACAAAATACAAAATGGCCTAAACATCCATCTGTCCACCTCAGAACCAGAATAATTTGTAAGTGGTTTCGCGATAATAATTATTTTCATGTTAAGATTATCAGGTGATAGTCTCGAACAAATACCCTTTTCTGTGTTAAACAGCTGTTTCTAGACCAACATTTTATCCTTAGATAAGTCGCGAGTACTATTTTGTTGTGGTATTTAATTTGAAAACACCAACCCCAATCTCTCAGCCCTAATGGATGCAAAAAATGATGCATCTAGTTTGTGATTGTTTGTCAGTGACGCATGTGTTTATAAGCTTTTAGCAACAATGGACGAAATATAATGAATATTTTATCACAAATATCCATTTTAGTCTAACAGGAACTCGATCCAATTGTATAGATATGAACAACATTAATCCACTTCGTATACACATATTGATCCCATATGTCGTAATAGTAATAGCTAGTTATTGAAATTGTCGTCGATTTATTATAACCATATGTCATTGAGCTATCGCCTTTGTCCGCGCACACAGCCCTCTTCGTTGTTATGTATGAAATCAATAGACGTATATTAAACATATCGCTCGCAAGATCCACCGATACGAAATATAATTACCCACAATCTGCAAATTTATCTTCAAATGTCTAAAGCCTGAAGCTTCCGCTAGCAGTGATTCCTGTCACCGCCCCAACGGAAAATGATGAACGCTTTACCGATTCTCAACTTCAAGCCAATCAGGACACGTTATAATTGATGTTAGCCAATCAGAGTGTGACAATGACGCCCGTCATCCCACGTAGCGCTTTGTAATCACCGATCGCAAAATGGGTCTGTTAACACAAGATAAGCGTTAATTAAGTATATTTGATTGTCACATGTTATATATCTGATAAGTTGGTTCAAAAGGGTTCATCGCGTGTCGGTATTGACTGGTCTGCACCTGTTGTCGACGCATGCTCAACAGTAGGAAGAGGTGCTCCATTCTCACGAGACGCTTAAAGCCACAATGGGTTATTATTTGCGCAGATAGGACAAGCAAATGTTCGAAACATGATTTGTTTGTTAACATGTGTGGGAAAGGATTTTGTATGACACTCTGGTTTCATGACGTCAATTGCAAATAAATGGACAATGCATTGTGTACGCTTCAACCGACCCAATAATATTCTACCGACCTATTACGTGTGTATTTGTAAAGCACATGGTTGCTCAAAGATCCAACCTATAATATATTAAATTTTCTAACCATGTGACATGGTTTCGGCTTTTTCAGCAACTTAACGTTGTCTTGAATCGAGTTTATTGTATATATTGCCCCGTGCTTCAATTATGTGTATTTTATTACTCAAACGAGTATTTCGATCGAGAGAGAGAGAACCTTAAAAAATTATATTTTACATAATATATACGAATAGACACAAATTCCACATATACACACACAACTACAATGTATAAACCCTATCATGCAAATACAGTAAACTACGGTTATAACGAACACGCTTATAACGAACTGACGGATATAACGAACTTACTTTTTGGTCCCGACTACTTGCTGTAGTCATGCTGTATATGTACTTATAACGAACTACGGTTATAACGAACTAAAAATAGTAGTCCCTTTGAGTTCGTTATAACCGTAGTTTTCTGTACATTGATATATACAGTTAACGTATGTCTAACGGATTTATATGAGTTTAAGACGGATCCAGTGTGTATTCATTTATTTGATCTAAAAATCATTTTTTTGTCTTCGCGAATACACTCCCACATAATACGTGTAACCCGTCGACATACCGGAATAGTCGGAACAGAAAGAAAAATGGATATTAAGGCTTTATATAAACTAAACGGAAAGCGTCTTGGATCACGAATATCTTTTGGATAGTTCAATGAAATTTGCGAGAAATATATCCCCAAATAAACTACAAATCAAACATCAGATTTTTCACAAATATGAAGATGATTAGGGCATTGAGGACATGCGTTGCGGTGGCCAATTATGTGATATACAAGATCAAATATACCCCGTTAAAATAAAAAAACCCATACACATTCGCTTCGTTTTTAAATTGTACACAATAAACTCTGTACTCATTTGTTGATTAATGGCAACTGTCAAAATTTCAATTGGTCCTTATTTAAAATAAAAAAACATACACATTCGCCTCGTTTTAAAAAAATGTAAATTGGTCCTTATTTTATGTAAAGACTGCCCAGGGTTCTGATTTAAAAATAATTGAATAGTTACAATTAATAACTGTCAGCTATCATGTTTCCTTCCCATGGCTACAATACCAAAACTCACTTTTGCAACTTCATGAAATGCAAATCGAAATACGATGTAAATGGTTTATCATGGTGTTTCTTTTTCTCAGCATCTACAATGGCACATTGAATACGGATCAAGAGATATTTTTTATCCACCTGTCCATAACACTGCGTGCAGTCTTACAAAACGCAAACACACGAGCGCGTGCGCAGCCAACCAGAACGCTTCGTCAATTAGGAGAAAAAACCCACAGAACAGATAGTTTCATTGTCGTAAACATTTACATCTATTTAACCCAGGAAAAAAACTTTATTGATTTTATATTGTCTTTAAAACCAACCCGCATAACGGTAATTTAACTTACCATCACTCGACACTTCGCAATTCGTTTGATAAAGTACAGTTTCAAAGGGTTGGGACCACACTATCATTTAGCTGAAATTATTATATATTGCGATATTATGATAAGGCATGGAGTAAACCCTATATCAATGACGAGCGAAATATGCGAGTTTAAGGCAGCCCCGTATATATAAATATTATAATACTGTTATTATCACTTCAGCTATGACAGGTAATGGACACCGCCATGTTGGGTTTGTTTTTTGATTCCACTTTTCAGCTTGCATTCACTTTTACTAATAAAAAAACCAATAAAATGTTATCTGGGTTTTATCAAGTTGCATTTTTAATTAACCACCAAAAACCTAATGACTTATCATTACAAAGCACACGTCCCGGGGAACACGTTAAATTCGTGCTGTCGGTTACAAAGGATTTGTTCGTGATTTTAATGATGTTTTCGAAAATAAACTGAACACATCTGTTGCAAAGGTTTAAAGTGTAAGGGGACACGCGTACGTTTCATTGCATATCTGACTCGGGAGCGCCGTAAATGTTAAAATCTCCTATGTAACTATCGTCATCTGGGAACGCTGAAATCTGTTTACATGTTTTAATATCAAAGTTATATTAAGTTAAATTTGCATACCAAGAGATGCAAATTTATTAACAAACGGAATGGAAAGCAAGCAGATACATGTAACCATGGTGACACACGGCATCTTCATCATGCCATGGTCGTTTGACTTCGTAAATAATGCGACCATGTCACCTAATATCTATTGCGTCGTCTCCATACGTGACGTCATACCCGACAGGCAGGATTGTTACCGTTGTGGCGACGGGTGCACACTGATATCCGTCATTTTAGGGAGCTAAAATATTTTAAATATTTTTGAAAGAGTGACAGAAAATTAATACTATAAGGATCCTAACAAAAGTGCTTGGATCCAAAATTCAAGACGAATTCTTTTTGCTTTAAAGGCAGTGAACAGAATTTAGGGCGACCTACGAGCCTGAGTCAAATACGTATTGTACCGTGTGCTGTTATCTCAAAGTGGATTTTAAGTCAATTAGGAAATACAAACACCTGATTGTATCGAGTTTGAGGTTACCCTCACGAATTCGATCAAAGCGAACGCTTTAACATCTGTAAAATCTCTGAAAGACATGCTGAGTCTCGAACACTATTAAGAAATGACATAAAAAGATATTATTTAGGAATATTTCGTTTTTAATTATTTTATTACAAGGTACACGTGTCGTTCTTATCTATCGTGAAGATGTCGGATTTTTGTTAACAAACGTTAAGAATACCTAATTTCGTTTATCCGACATACTTGTTAATCCGACATAATCATATGCAACCAACCATGTCGGATTAACGGGACTTCACTGTACAAAGTTCCACGAATCTTTAATGAAGTGAGCGAATGCAGGATTCGTATGTATGTATAACAGCTACGGTGTTTCTAAACTTGTATAAAGGTCGGTATTGTTAACAACAACATTCCAGAAATAACACAACTTGGCACACAAAGAAAGGGCTTCACTTTTTGTGGCTTGTTTATAATAACAAAAACGGGCCGTCGACGTGACGACCGAACCGTTAAAGGCTACCATGTCTGCTCTAACAAAGAAGGGACTTCTAGTTTTTTTTATACTAATCAGCTAAAAAATACGGACTGCACCACAAATCACAATCATGATTGTGCAATTCAATTGACCAGTTACCCACAAATTAGCCATGCTGGAAGTTCACGCTAGTGATTCACGTAACGCACGTGCTTACCTTTTGAAATGTACACGGTAAAAAATCTGGTTGGTTGGTTGTTTTGATATTTAACGCCGCACTCAGAAATATTCCAGCTATATGACGGCGGTCTGTAAATAATCGAGTCTGGACCAGACAATTCAGTGATTGAGATCATGAGCATCGATCCACGCAATTGGGATCGATGACATGCATCAACCAAGTCAGCGAGCCTGACCACCCGATCCCGTTAGTCGCCCCTCACGACACGCATGGGTTGCTGAAAACCGATTCTTTCCCGGCTCTCGATGGGTCTAAATATCTGGTAATAAATCCCAACCAGTTATGACATACATTTTAGACAACCTTTCTCCTTTGTCACATTCGTTGGGAAACGTGTGTATTGCCCAAGAGAGGATAATGCCATATTGGGTCCATGCACGCTATTTACCCGGGGTGTGAACGATTGAACGAATTGTCGACGCAGGATGGTTGTCCAATAGCATTAACATCTATGACACATTTAAATATCAATAGTTAAATCGATGCCGAGCCACAATATTCATAGTATCAATAATAATAATAATAATAATAATAATAATAATAATAATAATAATAATAATAATAATAATATTAATAATGTTGATGATGATGATGATAATAATTTTCTTCAAACTATACATTGATTGAAGAATTACATGCGTCTATATTTGATAGATTTTTATATCATCATATAATTATAATTATTTATTAATATACATTCCTCCATAAAATCATTAACAATAATAAGAAGTATACGTCCTTAAATCAACAACGTCACATGCAATCAGCTGTACTGCTGAATGAACACTCGAAGGACGGGTAAACAAAAAGGGACAAAAATTGTAGATCCACAAAACATCTGTACTAAAAGCAGAATCCAGTGTTCGATTCTGCCTACATCAAAAGCATGTGTATTTAAATCACTATCAGCTTTGTCGTGTTAAATAATGCGAATGAATCACTGTCGAACGGTAGACGCATTGACTGAACTATCGCAATACCGTTGCAGTAGTTGTACCGTTATAACAATAGTATAGCAATAGTATTTTAACTATGGTAACGCTACCGTAATGGTAAAAATACCGTTGATTTTTACCCGTGTGGTAATCGCATCAACATATGCAAATTTTTACCTAGTTTATTTTTTTGGTTTTATCCCTGCTTTCCCCGCAGTCAAATAATTGTCTCTTTGTTTCAGAATTCGTTTTACACCATGTTAAAAACTTATATATTGTAGTTAAAAATACACGTATATCAATTTGGTCATACTTAGTTTGCAATATAAACTGCCGGCAAAGAAAGCATACACTTGACAATTGGATTTGACCAAAAATTAAAAACATTATCGAAACGTTGCTAGGATAAAAACAGTGGCCGAAATACTACCAACTTAATGTCCAAAAAACAACTATGACACCCGTATGAAATACATCACCATCGAATAACCATTTCTTGTTTGTTTTATTTTCAGCGACCATCAACATTTTCTTTTCCCCGGAGTTTATTAAACAAATTAGTAACAAAAACAGAAATAAAACTACTCACTCCATACTCTCTGCAGGTAGTCACGTGAGGCCAATGTGTGACGGGCATCACCTGGGGGTGGGGGGAACAGTGGGGGGAGGGGGAGGAAGGGGTTTGGTGGGGGGACGCGGAGGTTTGGAGGCGCTGGTGAATGGTTCAAAGACATTGTCTGTGAAGAAAAACAACACTTGCTTAATACGCATAGAATTAATAATTACCACTTGCTCGTGATTCCATTACGCATGTACACATTGAAATAAAATAATTCCATCTGCATAATTTCATTCCTTTAACATCAAAATAAATAAAGTATATAATATTGTTTTATCGATAAATCGAGAAATCTAGAGTTACTCGGCTGATGTATAATTAATATCGGTCTATATATTCACGGTGAACGTGAGTTATATAGTACATTTTCATTACCCGTTTCATAAAAATATTATCATAACGAAATATGTAATAACAAGTTGGTCAGCTGTATATACAGTGAGTACATTAAAAATACATGACTTAATAAATATTTTTTTTACAATAAATAATAACATATTTATGAATAAAAGAGAAAGAGAGAAATACGAAGAGAAATGAATGGAAAAAAGGTAATTTAAAAAGGACATTATGAAACTAAAACGTACATTATATTTTTTCACGTGCGTGTGAATTACATTGGCAGTTGAATATCTTGAAACAGTGTTCAAAATGCACATATTAACAACAGATCAACCTCTGAAAAGCTCCGTACTTTAAACCAAAGATGTGATTGAAAATATGCACAGTACAAAACTACAAAACCGATTAACCAACAGTTCTTTGGAATAATATGAAAATAAGACAATCGCGTTTTAAAAAATAGAATTCTTAAATAAGCGAGTTGCGCAGTGAACAAGTCTTACAAAAACAAGGTCCGGTATATGACTAAGTACTTACTTCAACGGTGTGAATGCTTTGCCGGCAAATTGACAATATGAGTATTTAATTGTATTAATCATACTTTTATACACGTAGACGCTCGCCCTCATCGATTATCCGCTGCTTGTCTACCTGCAGCCGAGGCGATCAACAGGTGCGCCTTTAGCCACGCCCACTGATGCAAGCTGGCCACGCCCCCGCTGTGACCGTGTCAAAGTAATGTCGGATTTACACGCTAGATAACCAGCCAAACTGAAGATTTCCTGATACGACTGACTGCTGGACGCTAAAAGTATTAATGATCACCATTTATCCGGCGATGATGACCTTCGCACGCGTTTGTGTAGTGTGACAGTTTATCAATAATTGTGAATTCTAAGCAGGACGGCCAATTACTGCTACAGGAACACTGTAATAACAAGTGGATTGAACGGCGGTAAAACTGTCAAACATAAACGAGTTTAATATTGTCTGCTAAAGCTACAATCAATCACTGAGAGTTTGACGGCTATTTATTTGATTGACTAAATAATTTGTTTAAGTAATATGTTTGAACATATCAGATAAATATGTGAATGATTACAAATATAAACATGAAAATAACATAGTAATAACGTCAGATAATTAAAACCAATACCTATCCAAATGATTAATTACAAACTTCGATTAATTAAGAATCGACGTGTGGATTTATGAACAAAAAGTTAAAAAATATGTATGAATAAAGATAAGATATGATTATTTTGTTTATACCTACAATTCGTAGGTAAACAAAGATATATACAATGCATGTAGGTTACTTTTAAAAATAATTGGGTCGCTCGGTAAGCGATATTCTGGGATGCCTATGCATATTTTCTCATATAATGTTGTTTATTTATATTGCGCATAATTAAATATTAATTAACATGTCTTGTATCGATCTACAAGCATCTTTTAACGTCTTTTGGTACAACGCGGCCGGGGATCGAGCCCCGGATCTTCCTCTCTTGGCGGACGCTCTACCATTTGACCACGGAGGCGGTCCCCTTACACGACGAATTAATCCTGATGCAATTGACTGTATTTACAGGACGAATCGACTAACTCTGATAGCATTTCAAGCTTTAAAAACTCAAATAATTAGGGAGGCGGTCCCCTTACACGACGAATTAATGCTGATGCAATTGACTGTATTTACAGGACGAATCGACTAACTCTGATAGCATTTCAAGCTTTAAAAACTCAAATAATTAGGGCCAACTTTGGCACAATAACTTTAGCTCACTGCCGGGTAAATACACTTGAAAATAGGATTTGACCAAAGAATTACAAACGTTATCGACATGTGACAGGGTTGACACGTCACAGTCGCCGAAACAGTGCAAACGGAAGGTCCAAAACAGAACAATGATACTGATTTCAAATACATCACCATCGAATAACCATTTCTTGTTTGTTTCATTTATAGCTACCATCAAACACTGGCGTATACTTTCTTCTGCCCGGGACCCCCTCCGTGGTGTAGTGGTAGAGTGCCCGCCCGGAGAGCGGAAGGTCCGGGGTTCGATCCTTGGCCGCGTCATACCAGAAGACGTTAAAAGATGGTACTTGTTGTTTCCCTGTCTGGCGCTCGGCATTAAGGGGCCAAAACAAGGACTGGTCGGCTCGGAGTCAGTATACTGTGTCTGAGTGGGGTATTCATGTTAAACTGCGGCATGGTATCTCAGTGTGTTAGCACTATAAATCGGCGTCAATCCGGACTAGTACAAGCAGCCACACACACACACGCGCGCATGCACGTCGCTACAAAAGAGCAATAATCTTGGACGCGACGTTAAACCCAACCTCACCTCACCTCACTTCTTCTTCCCAACAATTTCTGTCAAATCTTTCTTAAATACAAGATTGTCATTGCAAACAGGTCGATAAGAATATTTCTCTCGAACACCGACGATATTTTTCGATTCAAATGGTTCACTGGAGACGAATTCCTTCGTGTTTGACGTTTTAATAACAGCCGCAACACACGGACAGGTAGATATGTCTATGATTGACTTAAACAATGTTCACTCACTCACTCACTCATGTCATTTTTACCTGTTTTAATTTCGTAAATTGATAATGATGCCTTTCTTTGTACTCTTTTGTACTACCGTTGGTGTTTTTTAAGAGAATAAACTGCTTCTGTTTGTGTATGTGTGACCCCCCGGGATTCCCGGTTAGAACAGGTCACAAGCAGCCTCTGTCCTTATAAGGGGCGAAAAAATAGATCGGGTGGCCAGGTCCACTCACTCACTCACTCACTCACTCACCCACCCACCCACCCACCCACCCACTCACTCACTCACTCACTCACTCACTCACCCACCCACCCACCCACTCACTCACTCACTCACTACAATGCATATCAAAGAGAGGGTTACGATGCAGTTCTCGTGTATGGTTCTAGAATATATAAAATGAAATATTGTAAAGACGATATATCAACAACGAATGTACTCATATTTAACGATATTTTATCTTTATGATCCTTAAATGTATTTGTTTAAATTTGCAGACGGGGTTACTGGTGCGATTTTGACATTACTCCATTTGGTAAATCTGTCGCCAACATGAACGGAACAGAGATTGCTTCTATTCTAAAGCATTCCCTGAATTGATCACACGTGTATGCACATCACAATAAAAACAGCTTGTATTAAACGTGCTTTAAGTATTGTTGTAAAAATAAGCAATTTCAATTTTAATGAAACATATTTTAAGCAACATTTTATCACTCCAGAACAAACAATATAAATAAATATAAGTGTTTAACCTGGTATATATTTCATGTTTGACGTCAAACAAAGTGTGCATGTGTGTCAACGAGTATTTTGTCACAGATTTTCATGTTTTAAAAACTTTAAAAAAATGTATTAAAAAATTAAAAAATAATTTTACGTCAGTTAAAAACATAAAATAAGCAAATAAACATTAAAGTATAAGGCAGCATCTGTAGTGCCGCATGTTATACAGGGAAACAGTTCAAGCACGTGTGCGGTTTAGGTAATATTGCTTTAGCCTGGCGCGTGACTTATCCTGGCAAAACTCCAGCATTCTAAGACCTAACATGGTTATTAAAGATTGAGTGATATCATATCGGTAAAAGAACCTACGCTAGGGGGCGCGCTTAGGGTCTGATGACTTCACGTATGCAGGTGGCGCATGGATGTGTAGCCGCAAGCATACGCAAGAAGCCGAGATCGCTTTTATTGCTCGTTCAAACAAAGTAATAAAAATGTAATTATCTGCAAAAAAGGATTACGTGCAATGTGTGATTGATAAGATAAAAGCAATTGCTGGGTAGGTGTTTATTTGAACAAGGGGCAACTTTTTTGGGAGGACTTTGAAGTGAAATTTGTTTGGTACAATAGTAACAGAAACAAACAAACTCCTCTAAAGTGTGTGCCCATTCACTCAACATGTGTGCTTGTTCACTTGTGTCCCCAAAGATACAAATTTGCGTCGATTTTTATCACATACTAATTACACATTAGTTAGTAACATTACCGTGTAGTATACACTGTACTTTAAACCGTAAAGAGGGGTAGACACTAAACCATTCCATACTGTAACGCAGACACTAAACATAAACCTTAATTGCGGTCTACATTTCCGTGAGATCCGCGTGTAAAGTGCAGTCCCCGTGAGATCCGCGTGTTAAGTGCAGTCCATGTGAGATCCGCGTGTAAAATGCAGTCCCCGTGAGATCCGGGTGTAAAATGCAGTCCCTGTGAGATCCGGGTGTAAAGTGCAGTCCCCGTGAGATCCGCGTGTTAAGTGCAGTCCATGTGAGATCCGCGTGTAAAATGCAGTCCCCGTGAGATCCGGGTGTAAAATGCAGTCCCTGTGAGATCCGGGTGTAAAGTGCAGTCCCCGTGAGATCCGCGTGTTAAGTGCAGTCCATGTGAGATCCGCGTGTAAAATGCAGTCCCCGTGAGATCCGGGTGTAAAATGCAGTCCCTGTGAGATCCGGGTGTAAAGTGCAGTCCCCGTGAGATCCGGGTGTAAAGTGCAGTCCCCGTGAGATCCGGGTGTAAAGTGCAGTCCCCGTGAGATCCGCGTGTTAAGTGCAGTCCATGTGAGATCCGCGTGTAAAATGCAGTCCCCGTGAGATCCGGGTGTAAAATGCAGTCCCCGTGAGATCCGGGTGTAAAGTGCAGTCCCCGTGAGATCCGGGTGTAAAGTGCAGTCCCCGTGAGATCCGGGTGTAAAGTGCAGTCCCCGTGAGATCCGCGGGTAAAGTGCAGTCCCCGTGAGATCCGGGTGTAAAGTGCAGTTTCCGTGAGATCAGTGTGTAAAGTGCAGTCCCCGACAGATCAGTGTGTAAAGTGCAGTCCCTGTGACTAAGCAAACAGTTTTCCTATCTCATGACGTTTTTAGACGATTTACAGAAGCAAAATATTGCGAGAATCGAAAAATCACATTGTCAGATCACTTTTATTGCGCTATGGTATTGTGGAAAGTTGTTAATTCAGTCGATTTAATCGTGAACCACACTGTTCGGATCTTTAAGGTAATGCGGTATTTGTTCCTGTAGAACAGTGCAGTCTGGTTTAAGATTTTGTTTGTTTGTTTGATTGTCGTTTAATGCCGCTCTCAGCAATATTCCACCCATGTGACGGCGGTCTGTAAGCTATCGAGTCTGGACAAAACAATCCAGTGATTGACATCATGAGCATCTATCCACGCAGTTGGGATACCATGACATGCATTAACCAAGTCAGCGAGCTGAACCACCCGATCCCGTTAGTCGCCTTTTACGAGGAGCATAGTCTCCTTTTACGGCAAGCACGGGTTGCCGAAGACCTATTCTACCCCGTATCTTCACTGATCTCTGATTGAAGAAAGTTTCACAGTAGTGTATATCAGATCCTTTGATTTAGGTATATGTTCACCTTACCAGAATGTTGCCTCTTACATGGTAATGGCAACTTATATATACGGCTTGGAAGAAAATATTCCTTTTCAAAAGTTCACCTGGGTGTTTTTTAGACAGGTTCAAACTTATCAAAAACATCTCAGAGCTCATGCATAGAGTGAGTGAGTATGGTTTTACGCCGCTTTTAGCAATATTCCAACAATATCATGGCCGGGGACACCAGAAATGGGCTTCACACATTGTAGCCATGTCGGGAATCGAACCCGGGTCTTCGGAGTGACGAGCTAACGATTTAACCACTAGGCTACCCGACCGCCCCCTCATGCATAGAGTAATTAAATTGAAACAGTGTATGTTCTGTTTGTTTGTTGTTTAACGCCGCACTCAGCAGTATTCAAGCTATTTCTGTAAATAATCTAGTCTGAAAAAGAGATCTGTAAAATCGAGTCTGAACCAGACAATCCAGTGATTGACGTAATTCAGTCATCTACGCAATTGGGATACGATGACATGCATCAACCGAGTCAGCGAGCCTGACCACCCGGTCCCGTTAAGCATGGGTTGCTGAAGACCTGTTCTACCCCGGGTGTGCTCTCACACGACAGAGTGACTGAGGTTTGGTTTAACGCCGCTTTGAACAGTATTCCAGTTATATCACGGCGTGTCAGCTTGATGTGGGAGGAAAGCCCGACGTGATGCAGGTCTAAACCCAGACAGGATAGTGCGTGCGTGCGTGCGTGCGTGCGTGCGTGCGTGCGTGCTTGCGTGTGAGTGTGTGCGTTCCCAACCCCTCCTTTGTGAGGGTTGCCTTAGTCTGAGTTTGCGCTCGTTTCACAAAGCACCCGATTTGTCAACTTAAGAGCTTAGTAACTTTGCGATCAATGTTAGGCTGCATGGCATGGCATTGCTGAAAGTATTTATCGATATGATGTCAAAATCACGACAGTATAGCACTCCATTGCATATTTCTAACACAAATTACAAATTTTAGATCGATTTACACACCAGTCGAATGTCATTTCTATACATGAATGGTTACGAAACTACAGTAAACTACCTTTATAACGAACACGCTTATATCGAACTGGCGGATTGTAACGAAATGTATTTTGATCCCGTCCAATTGCGCTATATTTGCTGTATATATGTCTATAACTAACTACGGTTATAACGAACTAAAATTAGTGGTCACTTTGAGTTCGTTATAACCGTAGTTTACTGTATCGCTAAATTTCACCACACTGTAACCTACCTTTGATAATAGCATGCCTACGTGTTGTTTAAATTCATGTGTATTAGATGTATTTTATTAATCCTAGGTAAAATCATATAGCACAACAAATTCTGGATAACCAAGTTAGAGCAATTCACTTCAACTATTAACAATATTAACCCAATCGCGGAAAGAATCTCAAAACAAAAGAGACTTATGCCTCGACAGTTTGTCCGAATGATCATATATTGTGTACATTTTTCTTTGTATCTGGAAAACAGTACACTACGGTTATAACGAACTCAAAGGGACCACTTATTTTAGTTCGTTATAACCGTAGTTCGTTATAGACATATATACAGCAAATATACAGCAAATGGATCAAAACGCATTTAGTTATATCCGTCAGTTCGTTATAAGCGTGTTCGTTATTACCGTAGTTTACTGTACCAGAGTACGACAATTCTCGAAGACGGGGTCCTGCATGGACAATTGAACGTCAATAAACATACAGTAAACTACGGTTATAACGAACTCGACGGGACCACTAATTTTAGTTCGTTATAACCGTAGTTCGCTATAAGCATATATACATAACTACAGCATATAGTGGGGACAAAAAAGTAAGTTCGTTATATCCGTCAGTTCGTTATAAGCGTGTTCGTTATAACTTTAGTTTACTGTACATTCACAATGCACTACGGATATCGATTCAGTCATATCATACTCGTGGTTTGTACATTAATTGTTAATTCTTATCAGATAGTAACAGTACATTATTGGCATGAACACATGTTTAAGCTACAGCCTTCGTTCACAAATTATTGGATAACGTTTTCATCGGGGAAAATGTGTTCACCTAAAAAAAATCACAAGGAATTTCTCTTCTCTTCAAAGGAGGTTTTTAAAATAGAATATACTTAAATTCTAAGGTTTCGCTGAAAAGAGTTTTAAAAGCTGTCATCAATTGCGTAGTTTTGTTGAAACACGTGCCTTTGAAAATATGCAGATGAATAATTAGCGTACAAGTACATAGATACAGTAAACTACGGTTATAACGAACTCAAAAGGGACCACTAATTTTAGTTCGTTATAACCGGTGTTCGTTATAAGCGTATATACAGCATATATACAACAAATGGACGGGATCAAAACACATTTCGTTATATCCGTCAGTTTGTTATAAGAGTGTTCGTTATAAACGTAGTTTACTGAATTTCATATTTGATACTAAACACTGTGACATAGAAGACTAAACAACGCACAAGCTCATACACCAATTTCTTGACATAAAGCACAATGTTTTCGTTTCTTTTCGTTTGTTGTTTAACGCCGCACTCAGCAATATTCCACCTATATGACGGTGGTCTGTAAATAATCGAGTCTGGACCAGACAATCCAGTGATTGATATCATGAGCATCGATCCACACAATTGGCATTGATGACATGTATCAACCAAGTCAGCTAGCCTGACCACCCGATCCCGTTAGTCGCCTCTCACGACAAGCATAGTCGCCTTTTACGGCAAGCATGGGTTGCTGAAGACATATTCTACCCCGAATCTTCATTGGTCTAATTTCCAATGACTAATTACATTAAACAAGTGAAGTTATATAAAATTATGTTTCATTTTTAATATTCCATACTAAAATGCATCTGTAGAAGATAAGTTACTTTTAGTAATAAGCTTCATATCAATTTAGAGGCGGTCGGGTTAGTGGTTAAATAGTTCGCTCGTCACGCTGAAGACCAGGGTTCGATTCTCGAAATGAAGCCCATTTCTGGAGTCCCCCCGTGATATTGCTGGAATATCGCTAAAAGCGGCGTACAACCACTCACTCATATCAATTTAAGTTGTATTTTACGTATTTGTGTATGTGACATTCACATTGCAAGGTGCCCCACAAATGTTCAAGATCCACCCGCCCGATAGCTCTGTTCTGTCCACATGTTCTAAGAGGTATTCGGGACTTCAGAGGATTAAAGTCGAGCTGTTATGTATAACACGAAATTTGCATGTCACATGATTACAACCACCAGTGTGTCGGCATAGAGATGCACGTGCAGCACGCGCCTAACCATCCACGAGGTGCTTCACTGAGCGTCCACATACGCAACGTTGCGCTGGCCAACTATCCGACGAGGTCGGAATATTAAGGTGGGCTTATTGAACGTTGTTTGACCTGGGGCGGTGTCTATTTCTTGTGTGGGAAACCGCCGGCGCGTGGACATTGTAACAGTTGTTTGAAATTAATGTTCCGCTTCATTATATAAACACCCCCAGAGCAAATCGACTTAGGGGTGGGCGTCTATCACCGAGATTGTGATAGATTTCGTTCTTTGGTTAGCGCTATCGGCTCATCGGTTTACAAGCGAATGTATTCATAACACTGCTGTCTTTTGTGAAGATTGCCATGCGAGTGGTTCATTTCTCGTGCGAATCCACGACTCTTTTTCAAGCATTTAATCAGCCATCGTGCAGAGTAGCGATCGTAAGGCGTACCTCAAAACCACGCTCGCCTTGGCTTTTTTTGTACACCATATAAGTGAAGTTCTGTTATAAAAAAAACTTATTTTTAAAAATGATTATTGAGTATGTGATGTTGGATGTTTTGTTTTGTTTGTTTGTTTATTTGTTTGTTTGTTTGTTGTTTAACGCCGCACTCAGCAATATTCCACCTATATGATGTCGGTCTGTAAATAATCGAGTCAGCACCAGACAATCCTGTGATTGATAACATGTGCATCAATCCACGCAATTTGGATACGATGACATGCATCAACTAAGTCAGCGAGCCTGACCACCCGATCCCGTTAGTCGCCTCTTACGACAAGCATGGGTTTCTGAAGACCAATTCTACCCCGGAGTCACATGTTGAATGTAAATATATCACAATTTGTCATCTTAATGTAGGAGTAAATATTGATATCATGCATGGTGATAAATAAGACCGCAACAAAATTGAATTCTTTCATGCAAATAGTCACCCCCTATCAACCCAACCCTACTATACCCTGCGTTAGGGAAACCTAGTGGTAAAAGCGTTCGCTCGTCACGCCGATGACCCAGGTTCTCTTCCCAGCATGGGTACAAAACCCGAAACCAATTTCTGGTGTCCTCTGTCGTGATATTCCCAGAAAATTGTATAAAGCGGCGTCAAACCCAACTCTCTGTTTAAGAAATAAATTGTTGTACAAAACCCAGAGATATTAATAATAAAATTATCATTCATAATCAGTGCCCGCTTTATCAAACCAACGCAGATCATTTACAGGAAATTGATTATTGCTCTAGTCTCCATTTGGATTTTATTTTTGTTATGTTGTAAAAATAATGTATAGCTGGAATATTGGGGAGTGCTGCTTTATAAAACAAACAAAACAGAAGTAAAATTCCAACAGATCCACAGAAATTGTAAAACGAATTCTTATTTGTATATTATAAAATTCTTTGACTTAATTGCACACTCTGATATATCGATATTTCGTTTAAGACGGCCAAAGGGGTACAGGCTAAAACGGCAACTCAGCAAAACGTTACCGATTTCTTGGGCAATAACGGCACCTCATTTGGCGACAACAGCTACTATTTGTCTGGCGAAAACGGCACCTCTATCTTTAATAAAGATATTTATTTACATTTTCATTTCCTGTCCTCCAGGTCTTTACTGATATTCACAGCTTTTCGCAGTGGGCTGTTTCATAAGGATGGCTGCTGCTGACAATTCAACTATGTTGTTGTTGTTGTTGAACTTTTGAGGTGTTATGTTTGCTGATGCTGCTGTTTTGAGGTTATGTATTTTGTTTTAGACCATGTGAGACATCTTAAATTCAGTTTCAGCTTGACATTGAGTTAATTTGAGGTACTTAAATATTTAAAGCATGTGATGTTTTCACAATATGTTTAAATTCGTAACGGCTAAGTTGGAGTATGGCTGTCGTATCGGCTAATTTCACAATTAATCATATAATATCACAAAAGGGACAAGCCCCCCCCCCCCCCCCCCCCAAGCTCCTCCCCTACCCTCTATCAAAGTTCAAGTGTCAGTATAATGCTTGACTTGAGCTACTGACTTCAACCTCGCTTTTCATATTTAAAAAAAAATTACAGCCCCATTTCCCTTTTAAAAATCCCAATATGTTGCCTTTTGGAAACGTGTTTTTTTATGCGACGCATCTTTTGTTAGATTCTACACTTTATTACCCGCATAACACGCATGGCGGATCTCGACCTCAGAACTCGCCTTCCCCGAAATGGTTGACTAAATTCAGTATTGCTGCCTCGTTCAACCTGTTACAGGTGAAACTAATGCTTTCAAAGATTACATTTAATATTTAATTGCTCTATCTCAAGCCCCTGAGGCATAACGCATCATTCCATCACAAACACTCAATGCGGTTACTTATCAAACGCTTAGCTTTTAAACTCGTCCTGATGTTAAAACATACTTGCACCTCTGTCACTGGTTAAACTGGAAGATGATACTCTATGTAGTAATTGACGATGCAATCTGCGTTTCATGTTTAACCGAACGCGGTACGGAAACCAAGAGGGACACTATATGTTGAGTAGTTTTATGAAGCCATTGTCAAGTGCGGCTCTGATTCTGCGCCGATAACACATGAGTTGATTCGGGAAATCCGGGCTGTCGCAATCACTCGGTTTAAAATTACACGTTCTCGTCGGTTCGTCATTAGGTGAAGGTGTAATTGTTTACCGTTATCCGTCTGTCAATGCGGGTTTGCCACCAGCACGTGCAGCACGTGGAAACTGTTCGCGCGGTTCACGAGAAGTACATTCCCATCATATAGTGTTGTTATGTATAAGAGAGAGAGAGGGTGGCATATTTCTATCGGCTTAGACTCCCGTGGTGTGGCACACGTTTAAATCGGCCTCCCGTAACTCGACTTTATTTTCGGGAACCAGCGTCTATGCATTATTATTTAGTCGTCTTATTTTGTTCAGTTTGATATTTTGGATAAAGCGAGTTTGGTCCCTATAAAAAACAAACAATTGAAAGCTTACTTAGTGGCCCAGAGACATGTCAATATCACTTTATCGAGTCTTTGTGAACAGTTCAAAATAAGACAAATTTTATAATACTAACTAACTTTTAAATTTGTGCATGTTTAATATAATTCAGAATTAAGAATTGTATTTGCAATATCATTGCACTATCATTCATAGTTTCTCTCTGTGTTTAATATGAAATAATTATCAAACTTATATTTGTAATAATCTGTAGGTATAATCATGATAGCAATACAGTAAACTACGTTTATAACGAACATGCTTATAACGAACTGGCGGATATAACGAACTGTTCTTTTGGTCCCGGCCACTTGCTGTATATATGCTTATAACGAACTACGGTTATAACGAACTAAAAATTGTGGCCCCTTTGAGTTCGTTATAACCGTAGTTTACTGTATTATTAAAAATATATTACTAATCCTAAACTGAAGTAGTCCTCCACACTATACATTCAATGAAGAAACCTATGAACATATTAACTTTTTAACATCCTTACGTATCATTTTACAACTGCAAACCAGACTCGATTGTTTACAGACCGCCGTCATATAGCTGGAATACAAACAAACAAACAAAAACGTACACGTTCACTTTAGTAACTTATGTAGATATACAGTAAACTACGGTTATAACGAACACGGTTATAACGAACTAATGGATATAACGAACTAACTTTTTAGTCCCGAATATATGCTGTAGTTATGCTGTATATATGCTTATAACGAATTACGGTTATAACGAACTAAAATTAGTAGTCCCTTTGAGTTCGTTATAACTGTAGTTTACCGTAGACACTACCCTAGTTTCGAACTTTTGATAACCCGAGATGATTTTGATTGTTCCTATAACTTAGATTCAATGTTTAGCTTGTTTGTTGTTTAACGCCGCACTCAGCAATATTCCAGCTATATGACGGTGGTCTGTAAATAATCGAGTCTGGACCAGACAATCCAGTGATAGAGATCATGAGCATCGATCTGCGCAATTGGGATACGATGACATGCATCAACCAAGACAGCGAGCCAGACCACCCGATCCCGTTAGTCGCCTTTCACGACAAGCATGGGTTGCTGAAGACCTATTCTACCCCGAGTCAAGACCTTTGTGACTGTAGCTGGTGCTCCTGTCTTGGAAGATGACGTTTTGTCATTTCCCCACCAAATTCCTGCTGAGGCGATTTTGAATCCTGAGGAAAGTGAGCTATGTTGGTAGTTCTCCGCATGTCTCCGCATGAGTTCCCACGGACCATCCCGATCAGGTCAGGTGAACAATTTACTTGCCTTTGCATGTGTTTTTGACGGGTGCAACCGTTTGAGAAGGCTACACGCGCCTTTCGCGAGCACCTGGTGTCATCACTATTTGAATTTGATTTATGAATACATGATCATGATATGTATTAGGACTCGAACAAAGGACTGCTTTTAAAAACAAGATTTCTTATGAATATGGTAATATGTTTTGGTCGCTTTTAAATAATAAATATATAAATAAGTGAGAGATTGGTTTAATGATGCTTTAAAACATTTTAGCTGTATCACGCGGAATGTTGCAGGCCCGATTAGAATATTCATTATATGGTTTTGTCATATTAGCGGTATGAATATGGACGTTTTACCCTTTGTGTGGCTCACGTGTTAGTGGAAATCAGATGCAAAACATGCATACAGTGAACTACGGTTATAACGAACTCAAAGGGACTACTAATTTTAGTTCGTTATAACCGTAATTCGTTATAAGCATATATACAGCATAACTACAGCATATATTCGGGACTAAAAAGTTAGTTCGTTATATCCATTAGTTCGTTATATAGAGGATTCATCACGAGTGTTTTTTAATATGGGAAATATCAACCGAGTCTTAGTTAATCGGTATTTGCCGAGCCTTTGGCGAGGCAAATACCGATTAACGGGACGAGATTGATATTTCCCATATTAAAAAACACGAGTGATGAATTTTATTTATCATTTTCACATTTTTGCTTCCCAATTAAGGAATAATTGCATTAAACATTAACATCAGCAACTTGTCGAAATCTTACGTATAGATCGTGCGTAGTGACACATGTTTTCCATAGCCGTGTAAACCAAAATAAACAACCTCTTAACTCCTTTATGACATATTTCTTCGCTGAGAAAAAAAAGTTCCTCGGATTATTTTAAACAAAATACTTGAACAGACTTTTGCAGAATAATTGAAATAATGTCTCCAACATCAAAGGTATCCATGTTGTTTGTAAACACCTACTCACGTGCACCGGCGAAAAAAGTCCCACTTCCGGTTATCTAATTTGCATATCTAATTTGCATACTTATGTCATTGGGGTATGACATACATGTTTTTATGTCATAAGCTTATGTCATGGATAAATGCTTTAGTTAAATGATAAAACCGTGTTCGTTATAACCGTAGTTTACTGTATATATCAAATCATTTTAAAGCGTATAAAAACGCAAAACACGTAAGTAAATGAAATCTGTTTCCAATATGCAGATTTTCAGAGAATAGTGGGTTGTTAATTGAAACTGTTTTATGACAGGGATGATAAATGATTGATTTTCCCCTAATCCAACCCCAGTCCGACATCGTCACCAACTCCACCGCTGTGAACCGCAAGATGATCCGTCATCGTTTATAACCCGTGAGTCCGGACTTTTGTCTTTCAGGGATACGTTACCGCTTTTTATCAGAAAACAGCACGAATTTCATTATCGCAAGTCTAATCTTACACGTTTGAACCATTGGATAAATACCCAGGAGACATTAATTGCACAATTTCCTCATAAATGTGGCTTTATATATTTTGTTACTGAGCCATGAGGGATGTAAACATTTTGAAGTGACGCACAGTCTTTTTTGCGGCGAATGTAAAGGTCACACACTGGAAACCGAAACCATCTTCCATTCTTATAACGGTAACGCTATTTTTCAGGGTATTATCATTTGCAGAAGCCCAGTGTGTTCGATTAACTGCCCGACGAAGGAAGGCAGTTGAAAAGACCGGGGGATTCTGCAATGATGATGCCCTGAAAAATACCGTTACCGTTATTATAGCTGAGATGGATGGAATTTGTTATCAAATAAAAAGAAACAACAATAATAGTTTTGAAACATTTACTTCAATCAACACGAATGTCACTGACCCACTTTCACAAATATGGAAACGTCATAGAACAAACCAGATGACGTCACTATTGAACATGACGTCACCCATCCCTATCCTATGACGTCACCTAACAACGGGCGTGATTATGGACCGTCGTCAAGCAATATGAGGGCATTATCAAGTTGCAGTGGTACGCTCAATTTTTATTACATGCAGGCGGTATAATGATAATTATCATCCAAAACTGGCTCCCACGGGAGATATCGCTTGGATGAGATCAATCGATATCTACACTGTAGATATCGCCGCAATGAAATTGCATTATAATGCTTTGCAGACCATTGTGACGTCACTGGTTACCATGACGTCACAATCAAATGACATCACTAATGGCTCTGCTACTGAAGCTGTTAGCAGTACTTTTTACACTGAAGACACTGCTAATTACTGTCTAGAAACTGAAAAAGTTGGAAGAATGATGCTGGATGATAAATAAAATCTTACCCTCGTGTCTTTTGATATCAAACATATAAACTCGTGTTGATATATTTGATATGAAAAGACACTCGGGTGAGATTCTCTATTTTTATCCATTTTAGCTATAATTGTAGATTATTGTCCCAAATAGGAATCTCGATTAATGATTGTTTCAGGGTAGGAGGCGATACACATTGCTACAAAGCCCGCTACACATCAAACATACACTTCAGGGGTGTCTATATGTTGATCCCGTTATAATGCATAGTAACCATCAACTGGAGTACTGTTTGTTTGTTTGTTTGTTTGTTTGTTGTTCAACGCAGCACTCAGCAATATTCCAGCTATATGACAGCGGTATGTAAAAAAATGGAGTCTGGGCCTGACAATCCAGTGATAGACATCATGAGCATCGATCCACGCAATTGGGATCGATGACATGCATCAACCAAGTCAGCGAGCTGAACCACCCGATCCCGTTAGTCGCCTCTTACGACAAGTATAGTCGCCTTTCACGACAAGCATGGGTTGCTGACGACCTATTCTACCCCGGATCTTCACGGGTCGTCATATAGCTGGAATATTGCTGAGTGCGGCGTTAAAAAACAAACAAACAACCATAATTAACTGTAAATGCACGGAATCGTACAGATAGATTCTCGAAAATGGCCACGAAAAATCATGTGATATACGATGAATGAAAGTATTGCAGAGAAAACCCTTCTGTGCATGGTGTGGTTGGTGTAGTGACGTGATGCTGCGTAAAGGCCACTGGTGTTTGTTAAAGTGCACTGAACCATGTCCAGCCACATGTTGCTATGTATTTGATAAAACAATCGCCTCCGTCCCATTGTTACTTCTGTTCAACTCTTGCATCGTATTTCATACCCTTCTCTGTTTTACCATCCCGTATTTTTGTTGTTGTTGCTTTAGGTGTTTAAGAGGTCGCCTTCTGCCTCAGTAACTTCGGCTGACCTGTCCCTCTTTGGGACTCATGAGTGAGAGTAGGGTTCAAATATCTATTGCGAGTTTGGGTAAAAAAAAATCTGTTTTTGTATTGATATGATTTCAATTGTGCTATATTGATATAATTTCAATTTTATCTTTGGCTGCTCTGTTTATATAGTTATATTTATTTATCCTATACTCAGATATATCACCCACATCTTAGCTCGAGCATCCCCTTAGCTCTAGCATCCCCTTATCAGCTTTAGCATCCCAGCTCATCCCCTTCTCAGCTCTAGCTTCCCTTCTTAGCTCTCGCATCCCCTTCTCAGGTCTAGCATCCCAACTTACCCCCTTCTCAGGTCTAGCATCCCATTCTAAGCTCTAGCATCCCCTTCTCAGCTCCAGCATTCCTTTCTTAGCTCTCACATCCCAGCCCATACCCTTCCCATCTCTAGCATCCCCTTCTCAGCTCTAGCATCCCAGTTCACCACCTTCTCAGCTCTAGCATCCCAGCTCATCCCCTTCACAGCTCTAGCATCCCAGCTCATCCCCTTCTCAGCTCTAGCATCCCAGCTCATCCCCTTCACAGCTCTAGCATCCCAGCTCATCCCCTTCTCAGCTCTAGCATCCCAGCTCATCCCCTTCCCAGCTCTAGCATCCCAGCTCATCCCCTTCTCAGCTCTAGCATCCCAGCTCATCCCCTTCTCAGCTCTAGCATCCCAGCTCATCCCCTTCTCAGCTCTTGCACCCTCTTCTCAGCTCTAGCATCCCAGCTCATCCCTTTCTCAGCTCTAGCATCCCCTCCCCAGCTCTAGCATCCCTTCTCAGCTCTACCATCCCAGTTCACCCCCTTCTGAGCTCTAGTATCCCAGCTCATCCCCTTCTCAGCTCTAGCATCCCCTTCTCAGCTCTACCATCCCGGTTCACCCCCTTCTAATCTCTACCATCCCCTTCTCAGCTTTAGCATCGCTTTCTGAGCTCTACCATCCAGTTCACCCCCTTCTCAGCTCTAGTATCCCAGCTCATCCCCTTCCCAGCTCTAGCATCCCTTCTCAGCTCTACCATCCAGTTCACCCCCTTCTGAGCTCTAGTATCCCAGCTCATCCCCTTCTCAGCTCTACCATCCCCTTCTCAGCTCTACCATCCCAGTTCACCCCCTTCTAATCTCTACCATCCCCTTCTCAGCTTTAGCATCCCTTTCTGAGCTCTACCATCCCAGTTCACCCCCTTCTGAGCTCTAGTATCCCAGCTCATCCACTTCCCAGCTCTAGCATCCCCTTCTCAGCTCTACCATCCCAGTTCACCCCCTTCTCACCTCTAGTTCCTAGCTCATCCCCTTCTCAGCTCTAGCATCCTCTTCTCAGCTCTACCATCCCAGCTCATCCCCTTCTCAGCTCTACCATCCCCTTCTCAGCTCTACCATCCCAGTTCACTCCCTTCTGATCCACCATCCCAGCTCATCCACTTCCCAGCTCTAGCATCCCTTTCTCAGCTCTACCATCCCAGTTCACCCCCTTCTGAGCTCTAGTTCCTAGTTCATCCCCTTCTCAGCTCTAGCATCCCTTTCTCAGCTCTACCATCCCAGTTCACCCCCTTCTGAGCTCTACCATCCCAGCTCATCCCCTTCTCAGCTCTAACATCCCAGCTCATCCCCTTCTCAGCTCTACCATCCCCTCAGCCGCTCCAGTATCCAATCCCTTGTACCTCATTTCAGTTATAGCTATGGCACCAGTTGACAGTTCTTCCATCCTACACTTATCCCCAATTCGTGACCAACTCGTGTGATTGCGGATCAAGCCGAATGGACACTTGTGCCCCACTCGGAAGTTTCCATATTGGCCTGTGGACCCGTGAACTACTTCAAACAAGAAAGATAACTCTTATTCTAGCAGTGTTTCATAGTAATGTGTGGGCGGTGCAACAGAACACGCTTATTCCTAGTGTAAAAGTATTGAACCTTTCTGATACAGAAATACCCTTTCGTTAAACTGTATAGTCAAATCATTTATCCTAATATTTTGCTTACAAATTACTTGTCTTCACTTCATAAGTATAAACACACATGCTATCTGTTAATTAAGCATCGCGATATTTCAATATTCTATTTCAAGTCGTATCACTCTATAAACAGAGCAGGCAAAGCAGGCAGAGCAGGCAAAGATAAAAATGAAATGATATCAATATACGAAAACAGAAATCATATCAATACAAAAACAGAAATTCTAGGAATACCAAAACTCACAATAGATATGTGTACCCTACTCACACACAGGAGTCCCAAAGAGGGACAGGTCAGCCGGAATTGCTGAGGAAGAAGGCGACCTCTTAAACACTTAAAGCAACAACAACACTGTCGGTCTGTTTCTGACCCCCGACTCTGCGTTCGCGTCATAACGTGTATAGTGTTCGCAATACCAAAACCCACCCGTTCCTTTATTCAACTTCCCAGATCTGCCACTAAAATTGCGCGCCCTTTTTGATTAAATTAGACAACGAAAAATAATTCATGCAGTGCAAAAAAGTATCGCAAATAAACGGGTTCCAGGCCACGAAGAGGCAACCACGACCGTATTATATTAGATGATTACCTCACCTTGGCGTCGAACATTTCTGGTAGTTCAGGCGGAGCCCATTTAAGCCCGCAGGATGAATTTTCGAACCGAATGCGTCGCATTTGAATGCGCCACCTGGTGAATGTGAGTGAAATCACAGAGACATGAAATAGTTTTAAATGTTATTCAATGATGATAGAACAAGGCTACTTTGTCAACAGCTTGTGACGTGGTTGTGTAATTGTTATTTCAAACCATTGTGCGGAACAGTCAGCGATATACTTGGCGAGATAAGCAATCGCCTGGTAATATATCTATATATATGCATATAGTTGCTTTATGATTTGTGATAGGCAATCGATCTCTTGACTTTTATGTAAAGCAGACATGCGGGTTTTTTTCAAATCTCTTGTGCAAATCATTTTCCCATCCTCGAATCAGTCTTCCAATTCACTTGTGTTGTATAGAACGATGATAGACAAAAATCGTATTCTTCACTAAACATAAATTGTGCATGAACTTAATTTCCTTTCAACATTTGTATTGACAACGAATATATGGGCGCACCCATTTCATGAACCCATTGCATCGGCAGCATTATTATCGGGTCTTATAAACACTTGACCAGCATATCATCGGGTCTTATAAACACTCAACCAGCATATCACTGACTCTATAAACACTCAACATAATTGCTAACCTATGCCAGTCATGTATGAAGGAGTAACGCACTGCAGCTCACGCATGTGTTGTCAACGGGTTTGAACGGCCAACAAAGACTGCCACTTAACAAGTCGTTGTCAGCTTTGCTTTTCAAATATTTTCTGCATAAACATTGAGGACAAAACTAAATTTCACAATTTCAATACACGACATTAAATTTAGTTTACACAAAGTTTCTTACAATAAGCCGCATGTACCTTCTTAGGGTAAAAGGGGCGGTCGGGTAGCCTAGTGGTCAAAGCATTCGCTCGTCACGCGGAAGACCAGAGTTCGATTCCCTACATGGGTACAATGTATGAAGCCATTTCTGGTGTCCCCCACAGTGATATTGCTGGAATATTACTAAAAGCGGCGTAAAACCATACTCACTCTTTTAAAGGGGAATACTTGAACGCGACGTAAAACCCCAATTTACCTCAAATCTAAGGAGAATATTTTTTCAAATGACATACATTATTTCCATTTCCTTCAAACACAAAAATACACAGCAAGTCTAAATAACTATGATTTCATCTTTATAAAAAACACACATGCCAAAGTTCCGCTTTGTCAGTCTGGCAATATTTTCGAACCAAAATACATTTTCATCAGAAAAGGCCCATTATTGGGCTTTTCAGTGTAGATGTCAAGGTGATCATATTGAAAATCAAATTCAAACTGGGATTTTGTTTTTAGATTTGATTTTTTTAGCTACATCTACAAATCCAGATAATTTGTATATGAACTATGAGCCTGAAATGTTTTAAAGAAAAACACCTAGAACAATGTATTTTTTATGGAAGGCATTTTTTTCAACAATCTGAATCATTAATATTTTTTCGAGAATTTCGGGGACAATATATTTGTTTCGATAAAATTCAAGGCCCCCGACAGAATATCAAATGATTAGGGTTCCTTTTTCGAGCGGGTGGTCAAGCAATACGTACCCCACAAACCAGTGGAATATTAAATGAATGTGTTGATGCAGGTTAATACTTGTAAGTCAATATATTAATAACGAGTCAGTGATCTCTGAGCGCTCATTTCAAGCGATGCTTGATTCCAAAATTTAATATTATCGTATTATGTTTAACACACCGACTTTGTTTGTTTCAACCACGGTGTCGTGTTCAGAAATGGAATTTCACTGGTACATATTTAGGCTCGTGTTAATTTAGCTTTTCCAGCCTTTGGATATAGTTCGATGGCTTCCTTATAATTAATGCATTAATTTGTCATAATCATTATTTTGATTTTATTCAGACATAGAATTTTAGAAAAACTTATCATAAAACCATTAAAATATTATCAAGAATCAAATTAAGTTATATCAGCACTGCCCCATCTGTCGCTAACTTTTGAATTAAAATGTAATATATTGAATCTTTACATAACAAATCTCGATACGGTTCAATGAAACGTAAGATGTGGTTCAACATATGTTGCAAGAATTTTGTAAATACATTTAACAATTCTTTATTTTAACCATATCGACTTTTAGTTTTTCACAAGGGAAACGAATTCGGAATAAAGTAAGACATGATTTAAACATATTTATTTTCACAAACATATAAAAATGGATTGGTAAACAAGCTAATCGCTTACATCAATATGCTCCTTGAATCGTAAAACATGTTGAAAATAATACATCAGTGTAAGCTGAATGTAACAAATGAATTGAACATGCCAAGCAATGTAATTAATTGAAAATATGTCAGTTTTTAATTGAAGTTTTAAACAGAATCTTATCTTTGGAAACAAATACAAATTTCCGTATAGCACTGTTTGTAACGAGTAACTATGGTGAACAAAATACATTTTATTTTGAAGGATATAGTAATTTGTACACACAACGAAGAAATGTTATGCATCTCGATATGATATCTACTGGAACAACGTTTAGTATCCAAAATACATGTATGTCTATTTTATAGGCTGTCCGTCTCGTGAAGACCCGGGGTAGAATACACATTTCCTTGCAACATCATCAATGAGCATTTTCCATGTACAAATACTTTGTAATGTAATACCTAGGTGCTTATGACTTTGTACATCTTTGATTTCTGTACCATTCATATATAAGTTAGGTTTGCGACTAGTGTTTACTTCATGGGTAAATTCAATAGATTCAGTTTTGTCGGTACTAAATTTAACTTGCTATCCAGCAGGGTTATTGGGTTTACAAGCAGCTTCCAGGGGATTTTCTATGATTACACACAAAGATTTATCTTTAGAAACAAGTCTTATGTATATATTCCTTCAACATTATCATTGATATCAATAATAAACAGATAGCCTAGTGGTTAAAGCGTTCGCTCGTCACGCCGAAGACCCGGGTTCGAATCCCGACATGGGTACAATGTGTGAAGCCCACTTCTAGTGTCCCCCGCCGCGATATTGCTGATATATTGCTTAAGGCAGCGTAAAACCATACTCACAATAATAAACAATAATGGTCCCAAGACCGAGCCCTGTTGCACTCCTGCCCCGACTGCTTTTAGATCTGAGCTACAGCCATTAACTACCCTTTAATTTGATTTTTCATTCATACATAAAACACTCTCAATAACGTTTCACAGATACCACAATGTGTAATTATTCCTTTGTACCAAACTTTATCAAAACCTTTACTTATGTCGCGATACTTTGTGGTATTATAAAACAATTATCGGTATGTAACTTAATAATCATCCCGTGGTTTTGTTTGTATGTTGTTTAACGCCGCATCCAGCAATATTCCAGATATATGACGGCGGTCTGGAAATAATCGAGTCTGGAACAGACAATCCCGTGATTGACATCATGAGCATCTATCCACGCAATTGGGATACGACATGCGTCAAATAAGTCAGCGAGCCTGACCACCCGATCCCGTTAGTCGCCTCTAACGACAAGTATAGTCGCTTTTTATGGCAAGCATGGGTTGCTGAAGACCTATTCTTCTCCGGATCTTCATGTGTCCACTCCGTGGTGATTTCGGTTAAGGATATAGGTCCCCAGCAATCCATGCAGGTCGATACAGGAGATTTATTGGATGAGGCGCGGGATCTATAACTTCACGTGTCATCGTACCCCTTTCGGAGTGGATCGTGCTCATGACATCAATCACTGGTTTGTCTGGTCCAGACTCGATTATTTACAGGCCGATGTCATATAGCTAGAATTAACAACAAACGTCACTTTCCTCACAAATCAAACCCCACCGCCTCCGTTGTTCGATCCGGGGTTTGATCCCCGGCCGCGTCATATCAAAAGACGTCAGAAGGGGCACGTGTTGTTACCCTGCCTGGCGCTCGGCAATAAAAGGCTGAAACAAGGACTGGTCGGCTCGGAATCAGTATATGTGTCTGAGCGGGTATTCATGCTAAACTGCGGCATGGTATCTCAGTGGCCTAGCACTATAAATCGGCATCAGTCCGGACCAGTACAAGCAGCCACAAACACACACGTGCATGCACGTCGCTATATAAGTGCAAATAATCTTGGAAACGACGTTGAACCCCATTTCGCCTCATATCACCTCAAATCAAACTCATAGTCTATCATTTTAAACTACCCCGGGGTATTAGTGAAATGTGTACTATTCAATACGGCGTCAGATCAATCTCCGTCATGCTGTTCTTCACGGCTGCACGTGCCAGGTATCCACATGAATATTTACACTGCTGAGTATTTCCAATTAACGGGAACCTGCAGATTGTACTAACGGTTAACCGTTAATTACTGCCCAGTCTGCGGACAGGGAGCACCACGGTGTATTGATATAACGGTATCCAATGTTCGCAGGTGCTTCAATGCGCTGTTATCATCTGCTGACTGTCAAAGGGGTTAATTTGGCAGTGATGGTATCCCCAGACAAACGCCGTTGTTTGTTCAATGTCAACACTTTGAGATGAGTTTGGAGCACGAGCGTGTTAGGGTCGCAAGCAGAGGCGGAATGTCGATCGGTGAGAAAAGAAAACAATTATTGTTATCTTGTTGGCATTGTTCTGTTCTCGAGGTAGCCACAGAACACGTGCAGATGACTCCCGTTATATACTGCTCAAAAGAAGTTAGAGAACACCCAATTTGTTCATGACTAGAGTTAATCTGTCATGGTGGGTATTGCAACACAGCCTTCCAATTTTGTTCAGGGTTTTCATGTATTGAGAGATATATATGTGACAGTCAAGGTGTAAAGTGACTGAAACTGTCACTTAAGCAATTTACAAAACGCAAATTCAATCATTTTACAGTTATTTCTTCCGTCAGATTGACGTATTAATAATTTCAAAATTTAAAAAAATATCATTTGACAAATTATGCTGGGATTAGAAGCCTCCAAATTATAAAAGTAAACATTGAACTTCGATTTCTTTTAATCCTATCATTTTCAGTCATTAGGTGATGGAATAGAACATAAGAATGGAAAAATAATTGTAAAATGACTGAAATATTTGGCGTTTTGTAAACACACATTGACTGAAACGTCAATGACGTTTGAAACAGTTTCATTGCAATATTATCTAAGTGATTATTTCAGTCATTATAGACATGTACTGTCACACATGCACCCACACCCTACACACACACATGCACACCCCCCCCCCCCCCCCACACACACACACTTTTGATAGCGATGGGATATAGTCCTCACTGTAAGGAAACTTACGACTACATTGGAAATCTGCACTTGTTGATTTTAAGTTGTATTGATGCTGGAAGTGAACATTATCTAGGCGGATAACCCTACCCCTACCCTCCGTATCCAAACACGCCCCCACCACCACCATCCAAACAGCACCCCCCCCCCCCCTTCAAAAATGTTTTTAAACATACCCATAAACAATTATTTGGTTGATTACTATTTAACATTTTACCAGGGTTCGTCGCTTTAACTGTATCGTAGAAGTCGATATATACCGGATCGGCGACAGATAACGCTTTCAAAGTCACATTTTGTTCAATTGTACCAAACATTTGTTATGTGGATAAAATAAAAGCGACAAAACCCGTTCCATAAACATAAGAAATTTCTTCCAAAACAGATTGTACGAAAACACTTCGTTCTTACTTGGTTTAACCTATCATTTTTTTTTTTCGGAAGGAAGAAACTACTTTTAACATGGTTTCGTATCCGTCGGCGGATTAGAAATTCACATTTCGCTTTTTTTGTTTCTGACCTGCATAATCTGCGCTGTAGTGTTCATGTACAAAGTGAATTATCAAATTGTGAAATACCTGTTGTTTCACGCCGAAACGAAAATATGTCGGAGCCTTATAAGCCAATAGTTTATGAGAATATTTTATTGGTTTGAACGAATTTAACACGGGGCCGTAATTGTATACCCAGGAAACAATTACATAAAAAAATATCACGACAAATTATGCAAACGAGAGATATGAAAGTGTTTAATATTTTTTCAAGCTTTCTAAACCCCTCAAAATGAGATTAAGGTTGTATTTTTTTATACATGCAACATCCGTGAGTCGAATTGAGGGTTTGGACGAGACGTTTGATGGAAGTAAACATCAAAGTCTCGTATCAAATACCATTTACCACAAAGCAAAAAACACGATTTTATATGTTAAGGATATCAAGCGTATTACTATTTACAGCCCTGGCAACATACGGGGGTCGCCGTTATAAAGAGGTTCAATAGGTTAACCGTTATAAAACTACCGGGCTTATATTTCCGTTCTTTTTAATTCAACCGTTATAATACAGAATTTCCACCGCTATTCATATTTACGTTTTTTTTCTAGTTTATTTCGTTGGGTAGATCTTCGCAATTATACACATGGAAAATGTTTGTGTGTTTCTTTTAATATATGCACCTAACACATGGCGAAATTTCTAAAGGAAACCCCGTAAAGGTTGTGGAAGGAAAAACCCCCAGAACAGTGCCGAGTGATTAACGTAATATCACGCACGAGGCCATTAAGTCAATTTGGAGGCTGTAGCCACATCGGGAAACGCACTAACCACACAACCACCAAACACCTTAGTTAATTTTTTGTACGTGGCAAAAATATACAAAAAGTTTGTTTTGTTTGTACGTTGTTAAACGCCGCACTCAGCAATATTCCAGATATATGACGGCGGTATGTAAATAATCGAGTCTGGACCAGACAATCCAGTGATTGATATCATGAGCATCGATCCATGCAATTGGGATACAATGACATGCATCAACCAAATCAACAAGCCTGACCCCCCGATCCCGTTAGTCGCCTCTTACGACAAGCATAGTCTCCTTTGACGACAAGCATAGTCTCCTTTGACGGCAAGCATGGGTTGCTGAAGACCCTCACAGACAACCTTCAACCCTACCCCCCACAGACAACCCTTCATCCCCATCCCCCACAGACAACCCTTCATCCCTACCCCCCACAGACAACCCTTCATCCCTACCCCCCACAGACAACCCTTCATTTCCAACCCCGACAGACACCCCTTCATTCCCACGACCACAGACAACCCTTCATCCCCAACCCTAAAAGACAACCCTTCATCCCCACCCCCCACAGAAAACCCTTCATCCCCACCCCCCACAGACACCACTTCATCCCTACCCCCCACAGACAACCCTTCATGCCCACCCCCACAGACAACCCTTCATCCCCACAGACAACCCCTCTTCCTCATCCCCCACAGACAACCCTTCATCCCCACCCCCGACCCCATTTTGGACAACCCTTCATCAACACCCCCACAGACACCCCTTCATCTCCACCCCCCACAGACACCCCTTCATCCCCATCCCCCACAAACACCCTTCATCCCCACAGACAACCCTTCATCTCCACCCCCCACATACACCCCTTCATCTCCACCCCCCACAGACAACCCTTTATCCCCACCCCCCACAAACACCCTTCATCCCCTGAGACAACCCTTCATCCCCACCCCCACAGACAACCCTTCATCCCCACCCCCCGACCCCATTTTCGACAACCCTTCATCCCCCATCCCCACAGACACCCCTTCATCCCCACCCCCACAGACACCCCTTCATCCCCACCCCCACAGACACCCCTTCATCCCCGCCCCCGACCCCAATTTGGACAACCCTTCATCACCACCACCCACAGACACCCCTTCATCCCCACAGAAAACCCTTCCCACATACAACCCTTCATCTCCAACCCCCCCCCCCCCCCACAGACACCCCTTCATCCCCACCCCCACAGACAACCCTTCATCCCCACTCCCACAGACAACCCTTCATCTCCATCCCCCCCACAGACACCCCTTCATCCCCACCCCCACAGACAACCCTTCATCCCCACTCCCACAGACAACCCTTCATCTCCACCCCCCCCCCCACAGACACCCCTTCATCCCCCCCCCCACAGACACCCCTTCATCCCCCACCCCCACAGACACCCCTTCATCCCCCTACCCCACAGACAACCCCTCGTCCACATCCCCCACAGACAACCCCTCGTCCACATCCCCCACAGACAACCCTTCATCCCCACTCCCACAGACAACCCTTCATCTCCACCCCCCCCCCCCACAGACACCCCTTCATCCCCCCCCCCACAGACACCCCTTCATCCCCCACCCCCACAGACAACCCTTCATCCCTACCCCCCCACAGACACCCCTTCATCCCCCTACCCCACAGACAACCCCTCGTCCACATCCCCCACAGACAACCCTTCATCCCCATCCCCCGACCCCATTTTGGACAACCCTTCATTTCCACACCCCACAGACACCCCTTCATCCCCACCCCCACAGACAACCCTTCAATTGGATAATCCTGTGGTTTGATTGACAGGTGCGGACAGTCATCGGCTGTGAATATAAATCTTCGGATTCCGCTGCCAGGATGAGAATTAAGTACCTTTGTGATTTAGCAATAATCTTCTCAGCACAAAGGGGTGCCTGATGGGTTTGCCCAGTGGGGAATCCGGGTAGACGTATAGGTCCAAGGGGAACTCAACCTGTCGCAAGATTCTACTTACTGAAAGATGCTCATGGTATCAATCACTGGATTGTCTGGTCCAGACTCGATTATTTACAAACCGTCTTCATAAAGCTGGAATATTGCTGAGTACGGCGTTACACAACCAGCCAACCAACCAACCAGCCAACCAACCAACCAACAACCAACCAACCTCTTGCGTGATATCTAGATACTGTTCACAGCGGCGTTAAACCCAGTTCCCTCACTCACTCACCGAAATCGTCTAACACACATTAAGTCGGAACAGCCACACACACACACACACACTATTTAATTGGTTTAATCAATCAAGGGCATGCTTAAATATTCAAGACGAAAATATTAAGCCTGATGTAAACAGTTAATAACGATAAATGTATACTTGTTGCCTTAAAAACTCACGTGGTCTTGAAACATGTGGTTTGAAATGTACACATCATCAGCCATTATTCAACAACATTGTCAGAGAATTGCTGCACGTGCTATAGCTGTGTTTACATCTATATTTCAAGTTTGATAGTTGCCAAATGTTTAATGTAACACGTCTGCGTATCAAATGAATTAAAACTGTTGGTGGATGAATGTTTTTGTACCGGTATCTACTGACACAGGTTCCTGTGGCAAGGTTCTGATAATCTAGGACAGTAATTGTGGCGAGTTTAGTATGGTAGGGTGCTGATAACCTAGGGCAAAAATTGAGGCGAGTTTAGTTTGGGAGGGTGCAAAAATTGTGGCGAGTTTAGAATGGGAGGGTGCAATAATTGTGGCGAGTTTAGTATGGGAGGGTGCAATGATTGTGGCGAGTTTAGTATGGGAGGGTGCTGATAACCTAGGGCAAAAATTGAGGCGAGTTTAGTTTGGGAGGGTGCAAAAATTGTGGCGAGTTTAGAATGGGAGGGTGCAATAATTGTGGCGAGTTTAGTATGGGAGGGTGCAATGATTGTGGCGAGTTTAGTATGGGAGGGTGCAATGATTGTAGCGAGTTTAGTATGGGAGGGTGCAATAATTGTGGCGAGTTTAGAATGGGAGGGTGCAATGATTGTGGCGAGTTTAGTATGGGAGGGTGCAATGATTGTGGCGAGTTTAGTATGGGAGGGTGCAATGATTGTAGCGAGTTTAGTATGGGAGGGTGCTGATAACCGAGGACAATAATTATAGCGAGATTAGCATGGGAGGGTGCAAAAATTGTGGCGAGTTTAGAATGGGAGGGTGCAAAAATTGTGGCGAGTTTAGAATGGGAGGGTGCAATAATTGTGGCGAGTTTAGTATGGGAGGGTGCAATGATTGTGGCGAGTTTAGTATGGGAGGGTGCAATGATTGTGGCGAGTTTAGTATGGGAGGGTGCAATAATTGTGGCGAGTTTAGTATGGGAGGGTGCAATGATTGTGGCGAGTTTAGTATGGGAGGGTGCAATAATTGTGGCGAGTTTTTAATAGGAGGGTGCAACAATTATAGCGAGTTTAGTATGGGAGGGTGCAATAATTGTGGCGAGTTTAGTTTGGGAGGGTGCTGATAACCTAGGGCAATAATTGTGGCGAGTTTAGTTTGGGAGGGTTCTGATAACCTAGGGCAATAATTGTGGCGTGTTTAGTATGGGAGGGTGCAATAATCGTGGCGAGTTTAGTATGGGAGGGTGCAATAATTGTGGCGAGTATAGAATGGGAGGGCGCAATAATCGTGGCGAGTTTAGTATGGGAGGGTGCAATAATTGTGGCGAGTTTAGTTTGGGAGGGTGCTGATAACCTAGGGCAATAATTGTGGCGAGTTTAGTTTGGGAGGTTGCTGATAACCTAGGGCAATAATTGTGACGTGTTTAGTATGGTAGGGTTCTGATAACCTAGGGCAATAATTGTGGCGTGTTTAGTATGGGAGGGTGCAATAATCGTGGCGAGTTTAGTATGGGAGGGTGCAATAATTGTGGCGAGTTTAGTATGGGAGGGTGCACTAATTGTGGCGAGTTTAGTATGGGAGGGTGCAAAAAATGTAGCGAGTTTAGTATGGGAGGGTGCTGATAACCTACGGCAATAATTGTGGCGAGTTTAGAATGGGAGGGTGCAAAAATTGTAGCGAGTTTAACATCGGAGGGTGCAAAAGTTGTGGCAAGTATAATAAGGGAGGGTGCAATAATTGTGTCGAGTTTAGAATGGGAGGGCGCAATAATTGTAGCGAGTCTAGTATGGGAGGGTGCACTAATTGTGGCGAGTTTAGTATGGGAGGGTGCATTAATTGTGGCGACTTTTTAACAGGAAGGTGCAACAATTATAGCGAGTTTAGTATGGGTGGGTGCAATAATTGTGGCGAGTTTAGTTTGGGAAGGTGCTAATAACCTAGGGCAATAATTGTGGCGAGTTTAGTTTGGGAGGGTGCTGATAACCTAGGGCAATAATTGTGGCGAGTTTAGTTTGGGAGGTTGCTGATAACCTAGGGCAATAATTGTGGCGAGTCTAGTATGGGAGGGTTCTGATAACCTAGGGCAATAATTGTGGCGAGTTTAGTATTGGAGGGTGCAACAGTTGTGGCGAGTTTAATATGGGAGGGTGCTGATAACCTACGGCAATAATTGTAGCGAGTTTAGTATGGGAGGGTGCTGATAACCTAGGGCAATAATTGTGGCGAGTTTAGTATGGGAGGGTGCAAAAATTGTGTCGAGTTTAATATGGGAGGGTGCAATAATTGTGGCGAGTTTAGAATGGGAGGGTGCAATAATCGTGGCGAGTTTAGTATGGGAGGGTGCACTAATTGTGGCGAGTTTAGTATGGGAGGGTGCTGATAACCTACGGCAATAATTGTGGCGAGTTTAGAATGGGAGGGTGCAATAATTGTAGCGAGTTTAGCATGGGAGGGTGCAGAAATTGTGGCGAGTATAATATGGGAGGGTGCAATAATTGTGTCGAGTTTAGAATGAGAGGGCGCAATAATTGTAGCGAGTTTAGTATAGGAGGGTGCACTAATTGTGGCGAGTTTAGTATGGGAGGGTGCAATGATTGTGGCGAGTTTTTAACAGGAGGGTGCAACAATTATAGCGAGTTTAGTATGGGAGGGTGCAATAATTGTGGCGAGTTTAGTTTGGGAAGGTGCTAATAACCTAGGGCAATAATTGTGGCGAGTTTAGTATGGGAGGGTGGAAAAATTGTGGCGAGTTTAATATGGGAGGGTGCAGATAACCTACGGCAATAATTGTGGCGAGTCTAGTATCGGAGGGTTCTGACAACCTAGGGCAATAATTGTGGCGAGTTTAGTTTGGGAGGGTGCTGATAACCTAGGGCAATAATTGTGGCGAGTTTAGTATGGGAGGGTGGAAAAATTGTGGCGAGTTTAATATGGGAGAAGGCAGATAACCTACGGCAATAATTGTAGCGAGTTTAGTATGGGAGGGTGCTGATAACCTAGGGCAATAATTGTGGCGAGTTTATTCTGGGAGGGTGCAATAATTGTGTCGAGTTTAATATGGGAGGGTGCAATAATTGTGTCGAGTTTAGAATGGGAGGGTGCAATAATTGTGGCGAGTTTAGTATGGGAGGGTGCAGATAAACTACGGCAATAATTGTAGCGAGTTTAGTATAGGAGGGTGCTGATAACCTACGGCAATAATTGTGGCGAGTTTAGTATGGGAGGGTGCAATAATTGTGGCGAGTTTAATATGGGAAGGTGCAATAATTGTGGCGAGTTTAGAATGGGAGGGTGCAATAATTTTGGCGAGTTTAGTATGGGAGGGTGCAACAATTATAGCGAGTTTAGTATGGGAGGGTGCAATAATTGTGGCGAGTTTAGTTTAGGAGGGTGCTGATAACCTAGGGCAATAATTGTGGCGAGTTTAGTATGGGAGGGTGCAAAAAGTTGTGGCGAGTTTAATATGGGAGGGTTCAGATAACCTACGGCAATAATTGTAGCGAGTTTAGTATGGGAGGGTGCACAAATTGTGGCGAGTTTAATATGGGAGGGTGCAATAATTGTGGCGAGTTTAGTATGGGAGGGTGCAAAAATTGTAGCAAGTTTAGTATTGGATGGTGCAATAATTGTGGCGAGTTTATAATAGGAGGGTGCAACAATTAGAGCGAGTTTAGTATGGCAGGGTGCTGATAACCTACGGCAATAATTGCGGCGAGTTTAGTTTGGGAGGATGCTGATAACCTAGGGCAATAATTGTGGCGAGTTTAGTATGGGAGGGTTCTGATAACCTAGGGCGATAATTGTGGCGAGTTTAGAATGGGAGGATGCAATAATTATAGCGAGTTTAGTATGGGAGGGTGCAACAATTGTGGCGAGTTAAGTATGGGAGGGTGCAATAATTGTGGCGAGTTTAGAATGGGAGGGTGCACTAATTGTGGCGAGTTTAGTTTGGGAGGGTGCTGATAACCGAGGGCAATAATTGTGGCGAGTTTAGTTTGGGAGGGTGCTGATAACCTAGGGCAATAATTGTGGCGAGTTTAGTATGGGAGGGTGCAATAATTGGAGCGAGTTAAGTTTGGGAGGGTTATGATAACCTGTGGGGTGTGTGGGTGTGTGGGGGTGTATGGGGTGTGGGGTGGGGGCGTGGTGGGGTGGGGTGTGGTGTGGTGTGGTGTGGTGTGGTGTGGTGTGGGGTGTGTGGGGTGTGTGTGTGTGTGTGTGTGTGTGTGTGTGTGTGTGTGTGCTGATAACACAGGACAATAATTTTGGCGAGTTTAGTATGGGAGGGTGCTGATAACCTAGGACAATAACTGTGGCGAGTTTAGTATGGGAGGGTGCTGATAACCTAGGACAATAACTGTGGCGAGTTTAGTATGGGAGGGTGCTGATAACCTAGGACAATAACTGTGGCGAGTTTAGTATGGGAGGGTGCTGATAACACAGAACAACAATTTTAGCGAGTTTAGTATGGGAGGGTGCCATCATATATCCTGAATATTGTTGAGTGCTACGTTAAACAACAAACGAACAAACAAAACATGCTTTTTGGCTGATTTAAACCAAATACACGTCCATGCAGTATATTTCAGGCATCAAAGTGAATAGTTATTTTCTGTTGATGGAAATTGACAAAACTGGCTTGTGCGTTGTCATGAAGTATCTCCAAAAATGCTTGGGCTGAATGCCTCAGCTATCTATTCCGACATGTGTCAACTTAAGGGATAAAGCTCCTTTTTTTGCCACAGTTAGAAAGGAAGAGAGATCCTTGAAGATGATCGAAAAGCTTCATAAGTGAGTTAGTGAGTTGGGTTTAACGCCGCTTTTAACAGTATTCCCGTTACATCACGGCGTGTCAGCTTAATATGGGAGGAAAACCCGAAGTGATGCAGGTCTCAGACGTTTACCACGTCGGTGAAACCCAGAAGCACGGACATTGTGCTGACAAACCTAGAAACATAATCGGGGCGAACCGGGATTCAAACCCACAATCATAGGTTTCTGGCGTGCTCAAGGGGCGCAACTCTGCACAGCAAATCGCGGCGCCATAGACGACTGGGCCACCCGTGCCCCCTTCGAAAAGCTGAGGAAGAACTGGACATGGCGTTTCAGTACGCTGGATGTTAAGGCTTCCGATTCCTAACTAGAAACGCCAAAGGTTCATCATATCTTGTGAGAATTTACGTCGCTTTAAAGCAGGCAAATAAACAGATCGATAAACTGGGCTGACGACATTACGTAATCACATATTTGATTTTTGCAAATACCTAGCTTTTACATACATAGCCTAGTCTTTATATATATTTATAGATACGACTCATTTTCGTTAATTGTGCATATACTTGGCACAAAGCAACACGCAGCTTATGACAGCTTAATTGGTGCCTTGATTTGCAACAAGAACGAATCCTGTTTATTTTCCCTGCAATCCTAATGTGTCTTATGGTGTTCTTCATACTGTTGCCGGGCGGTTGGGTTGCCTAGTGGTTAAAGCGTTCGCTCGTCACGCCGAAGACCCGGGTTCGATTCCCGACATGGGTACAATGTGTAAAGCCCATTTCTGGTGTCCCCCACCGTGATATTGCTATAATATTGCTAAAAAAGGCGTAAAATAATACTCACTCACTCATTTTATGCAAGTGTGGTTAGAGCCGAGATTGCTCTGATCGGTCAGTCAGAGGTTATCAAATCACAATAAACCTCATTTAATTGAAGCAGCCGATTTGATGATCTCAGTGAAGAAGCTAATATTTATAGCATAGTTCTTCTTTTTCAGAGAATTATAATTAATTTTGAATGCGAAGCTTACGCTATATTCGGATATACAACTGGCCGAGAGGCAGTTCACATGACCGCGAAACTGACGTTCATAAGCATACAATGAACACATTTTGACGTTCATACGTTTCCACGAGATTTTATTCTTGAAATGATGTAAACACTGACGGACTACTTCCACAGTCACAGGGAAACCTCAGGGAATTCCCTAGCACCAATAAATACAGAAATGTTTTTTTTCTGATAATTTAGACAATTTAATCTGGAACTCATCGTTTTAGTAAGTGAGTGAGTATGGTTTTACGCCGCTTTTAGCAATATTGCAGCAATATCACGGCGGGGGACACCAGAAATGGGCTTCACACATTGTACCCATGTCGGGAATCGAACCCGGGTCTTCGGCGTGACGAGCGAACGCTTTAACCACTAGGCTACCCGGCCGCCCCCATCGTTATAGAATATATTGGGGAAAGTCAGAAGGTTAAACTGTATGGGGGCGGTCGGGTAGCCTAGTCGTTAAAGCGTTCGCTCGTCACGCCGAAGACCCGGGTTCGATTCCCGACATGGGTACAATGTGTGAAGCCCATTTCTGGTGACCCCCGCCGTCATATTGCTGCAATATTGTTAAAAGCGGCATAAAACCATACTCACTCACTCACTAAACTGTATGGCCGTTCACGAACATCCCGCTATGACTAACGAAGTGAACAAACAAAGAAATGCACATCCAAACAATCGTCTATGGATTTCTTGATTTTCAACAAGGAAAATGAGTGAGGAAGTGAAAAGGTTTATTACTGTCAATCCCGCTTTAATAAAATTTAATCCTTACCGTTTTTTTGCCTTCTGTTGTTAATTCTATGTGCGCTTCACACACTTAACACAAGCATTAAATTGTATATTTTACGTGTGCTTCCTTAACTCGACCATTAACTAAAACAAACCACAATCTCCATGAAAAGGGACCCTTCAGTTTGTGCTTGTTATACAACTATATGAACAAGACTTGACACTTGCATTGTTTGTAATTAATATAAGATCAATATGTCAACCCTGTTAAAATCTTACCAAATCCTGAAGGAATGAAATAGAACATGATGCCGATCAAATTTCACATTCTAAATCAGCGTCATAAGAACATTTAAAATCAGCACGCATAATGTCTCACCTTGTAAAAAGAACACTTGAAGTCTCACCCTTGCAATCAGCACACTTAATATCTCACCCTTGTAATAAGAACGCTTAGTATCTCACCCTTATAATAAGAACGCTTAAAGTCTCAAACTTGCAAGCAACATGCTCAATATCTCACCCTCGAAGAAAGAACGCTTAATGTCTCACACTCACAATCAGCATGCTTCATATCTCACCCTTGTAATAAGAACGCTTGATATCCCACCCTTTTAATAAGAACGCTAAATATCTCACCCTTGTTATATGAACGCTTAAAATTTCACACTTCCAATCAGCACAATCAATATCTCACCCTTGTAGTCAGAACGCTCAATATCTCACATTCGCAATCAGAACGCTTAATATCTCACCCTTGTTATATGAACGCTTAAAATTTCACACTTCCAATCAGCACAATCAATATCTCACCCTTGTAGTCAGAACGCTTAATGTCTCACAATCGCCATCGGAACGCTTAATATCTCACCCTTGTAATAAGAACGCTTAATGTCTCACAATCGCCATCAGAACGCTTAATATCTCACCCTTGTAATAAGAACGCTTAAAATCTCACACTGGCAATCAGCATGTTTAATATCTCACCCTTGTAGTAAGAACGTTTAATGTCTCACACTCGCAATCAGCACGCTTAATATCTCACCCTTGTAATAAGAACGCTTGATATCTCACCCTTTTAATAAGAACGCTTTATATCTCACCCTTGTAATAAGAATGCTTAAAGTCTCACACTCGCAATCAGCACGCTTAATCTCATCCTTATAATTAGAACGCTTAAAGTCTCACACTTCCAATCAACATGCTTACTATCTCACCCTCGTAGAAAGAACGCTTAATGTCTCACACTTGCAATCAGCACGCTTAATATCTCACCCTCGTAGAAAGAACGCTTAATGTCTCACACTTGCAATCAGCACGCTTAATATCTCACCCTTGTAATAAGCACGCTTAATATCTCAACCTTGTAATAAGAACGCTTAAAGTCTCACACTTGCAATCAGCACTCGTAATATCTTACCCTTGTAATAAGAACGCTCGATATTTCACCCTTTTAATAATAACGCTTAATATCTCACCCTTGTAATAAGCACGCTTAATATCTCACCCTTGTAATAAGAACGCTCGATATCTCACCCTTTTAATAATAACGCTTAATATCTCACCCTTGTAATAAGCACGCTTAATATCTCATCCTTGTAATAAGAACGCATAAAATCTCACACTCACAATCAGCCACTTCATATCACACACTTGTAATCAGAACGCTTAAAGTCTCACACTTGCAATCAGCACGCTTAATAGCTAACCCTTGTATTAAGAACGGTTAATATCTAACCCTTGTAATAAGAACGCTCAATATCACACTCTTGTAATAAGAACGCTTGATATCTCACCCTTGTAATAAGAACTGTTGATGATGATCATCATCATCCACCTTTTCAATCTCATCAATCCATGTTCAATAACCATCAAATAGCCAATTTCCGTTCACTGATTTACCCGCCTTAACTAGAAATAGGAGACCAGTGAGAATATCTCATCGGTTTCATATTTTGATCTGGGCATAAAGTTTCAGAGTGAAACACAATTCTCCACAAGACTGTATGACTAGAGCATGACTTCAACTTTCCCATGGTCAAGTTTCCCTTTATGTTAAATAATATTCTTGTAGCTCACAACTTTTGAGTTGCGATCCTGCATGCTCTTTCTACCAAGATTTTCAAGAGGAGTTGTTTGATCAAGATTACATCATTGCAAGCCTCTATCAAGCTTTTAAATCATTCTATGGTAGACATGTAGAGGACATTTCCAAATGTGCCCCATCAGTAACAATAATGATGTCCGATGCAATTCCCTGTCTTGTACCACATGTTCCAGGGTTTTTCTTCTGGTGAATTGACTTGCTTTTGCATGTGTTTGTAACGGGTGCCACCGTATAGGCAGGATACACTCACATTTCTTCGAAGACCTGGTATCATCACGATATGATAGTGATTAATAAACACATGCTCGCGAAACCGTCGAAATGATACAAGTGACTGCTTGCATCAACGATTTCTCATGAATATGAAAAGCGTTTTGTCGCTGATATTTATGTCAGCGTTAATTCATTCTGCTGTAAACCGCCTCCGTAGTCTAGTGGTAGAGCGTCCGCTCAGAGAGCGGAAGGTCCGGGGTTCGATCCCAGACCGCGTCATACCAAAAGACGTTAAAAGATGGTACTTGTTGTTACCCTGTCTGGCGCTCGGCATTAAGGGACTAAAACAAGGACTGGTCGGCTCGGATTCAGTATACTGTGTCTGAGTGGGAGGCGGTCACGTTAGCTGAGTGTTTTACAAAGTAATTTCGGGTATAGCCTTTAATTGTCACTGCCTCTTCACACAACAAAAGCTAAAACAATAGCCAACAATTACAGTTTCTTTTGAAAGGATCCCACTAACAAAGTACATGCAGCTTACGATGTTTTATGAGAAAATCAGTCAGACGTAAAACTTGCCGGCCAGCAAATTACATCTTCGAACAACGTCACGAGTCAACTCCAGATTTAAGAGGGCTGTCATTTAGTAGTTTGAGAGGAGGTATTTGTGGTATTTAAGTCACAGAACAACACGTCAATGATACCTGATACTGTCTGACGTTTGTTGGATACACCGCTGAGGTGCTATTGGGCAATCTCATTAAAATCAGATATTAGCTCTCGCTACCGCTAAACAAATAATCTGAGGACATCCCAATACGGGTCATGTCAGACCGACCTTTCGCGAATTTTGACCGACCAATGGAATGACTAACAAGATGCCGACAATAGCCAATCAGAATGCAGACTTTTCGTGATTTCGGGATCTAATCCCGGTTCGCCCCGATTATGTTTCTAGGTTTGTCAGCACCATATCCGTGCTCGTGGGTTTCACCGAAGTGGTAAACTTCTGAGACCTGCATCACTTTGGGTTTTCCTCCCACATTAAGCTGACACGAGGTGATATAACTGTAATACTGTTAAAAGCAGCGATAAACCCAACGCACTCACTCATTGAGATATTCGCACGATACCCTTTTGCTAGTGATAAAAGAAGTGAGTGAGTGAGTGAGTATGTTTTACGCCGCTTTAAGCAATATGAACCCTTGCAGGGAACCGAACCGGGGTCTTCAGCGTGACGAATGAACTCTTGAACCACTGGGCTAATCCACCGTCCCCTTAATACAACAAATCTACCCGTGAAGATTCCGGGGTAGAATAGGTCTTCAGCAACCCATGCTTACCGTAAAAGGCGACTATGCTTGTCGTAAAAGGCGACTAACGGGATCGGGTGGTCAGGCTCGCTGACTTGGTTGATGCATGTCATCGATCCCAATTGCGTGGAAAGATGCTCATTATATTTATCACTGGATTGTCTGGTCCAGACTCGATTATTTACAGACCGGCGTCATATAGCTGGAATATTGCTGAGTGCGGCGTAAAACAACAAAACAACCAATACAACAAATCAGGGGGAACAACTGAAAGGGTAGTCAATAACTACAGTAAACTACGGTTATAACGAACACGCTTATAACGAACTGACGGATATAACGAACTTACTTTTTGGTCCCGACTACTTGCTGTAGTCATGCTGTATATGTACTTATAACGAACTACGGTTATAACGAACTAAAACTAGTAGTCCCTTTGAGTTCGTTATAACCGTACTTTACTGTATAAATAATTTAGATATTTATGTATGATTTTATCACTTTGTAAACAAAAAACGATGATTAGTTTATGTGATGATTGTTCATTTCTTTCCATGTGTATATTGTTTGACAGTTATGTTGCATGAAAGTTACTGTATGAATATGGTGTAAAATTTCAGATAATACGTTGCTTAGAATTGTATAATTATCTTAGTATTTCTTTTTCTCTTGTGTTTTAATGACAAACAATTCATTAAGCATGCAAAACGTTTTGTTATCAAGTAATCTTTATTTGAACAGCAGCATAGCATCTTTATATCAATAGTGTCTCATAGAAAAAAACACCTTAACACACGTTTCTTTACACAGAAGCATCGTCGGATTATGATGATCATCTTTGGGAGGTTATAATGATTATTGTTGTGTCGATAAGTCTCAGACAGATATTTATTTTAAAAAAGCATCGCATCATAGAATTCCTTTTGTTTCCACAGTCTTTGCAAAAAAATACCCTACGGTTGCAAGAGAGTCGAGAGTTTCACAGTCGATACTGGTGATCCAGTGATAACCTATATAGGAATATCGCATATGTAATAATATGCGTCATCGTAGCAAGAGATGTCGTTCAACTTGTAGCCAAAATTTCTTCTGAGATCGGCACATTCTTCGTATATGTTGTTCGGCTCCTCAGGTGCCCACACTGCAGCGTCAATAGGCGTCCCGTCATGCCATCTATTTATCTCGTACCACATGGAAATCTGTGAGGCTCCAACGATGTACGGATACCATTCGCCAACTGTAACAAGAAAGTGAACCCTTTTAAAATCCTACTTTCTCAACATTACTGACACATTTGAAAACGTGTGTGTATTAGTGTGTGTGCGCGCGCGTGTGTGCATATGTGTGCTGTTTGCATGCGCGCGTGCGCCTGCGCGGGTAAATGGGTTGGTGCGTGTGTATGCGTGCGAGCGCGTGTGTTTTTACGTGTGCATATGTGTGTGCGTTCGTGTGTGTGAATGTGTGTGTGCGTTCGCGTGTGTGTATGTGTGTGCGTGCGTGCGTGTGTGCGTGTGCGCGCGTGCTTTTCGAAATTTGACCAACGATACATTGATATGCTGTGGAACATAAAATATCCATAAATATGAAAAGACCAACACGAATGAAAGGACGATATAAAGAAAAGGTATCCACTGAAATAGTTTTAAATCAAGGATTTTAATTAATTAGCTGTGTGAACATGAATCTTCACATAGATCTGGTGTGAGATTTCTTTTATTATTGACTTATAACATTGGTTTATTATTGGATGTGAAACAAAGTATGGTTCTATAGCTGATGTGAGACACGGTGTTGTTGTATAGCTAATGTATAGATGATGTGAGAGAGGGTGTGATAGTATAGCTAATGTGAGACACGGTGTTGTTGTATAGCTGATGTATAGATGATGTGAGAGAGGGTGTGATAGTATAGCTAATGTGAGACACGGTGTTGTTGTATAGCTGATGTATAGATGATGTGAGAGAGGGTGTGATAGTATAGCTAATGTGAGACACGGTGTTGTTGTATAGCTGATGTATAGATGATGTGAGAGAGGGTGTGATGGTATTGTTGATGTGAGACACGGTGTTGTTGTATAGCTGATGTATAGATGATGTGAGAGAGGGTGTGATGGTATTGTTGATGTGAGACACGGTGTTGTTGTATAGCTGATGTATAGATGATGTGAGAGAGAGTGTGATAGTATAGCTAATGTGAGACACGGTGTTGTTGTATAGCTGATGTATAGATGATGTGAGAGAGGGTGTGATGGTATTGTTGATGTGAGACACGGTGTTGTTGCATAGCTGATGTATAGATGATGTGAGAGAGGGTGTGATAGTATAGCTAATGTGAGACACGGTGTTGTTGTATAGCTGATGTATAGATGATGTGAGAGAGGGTGTGATGGTATTGTTGATGTGAGACACGGTGTTGTTGCATAGCTGATGTATAGATGATGTGAGAGAGGGTGTGATAGTATAGCTAATGTGAGACACGGTGTTGTTGTATAGCTGATGTATAGATGATGTGAGAGAGGGTGTGATGGTATTGTTGATGTGAGACACGGTGTTGTTGCATAGCTGATGTATAGATGATGTGAGAGAGGGTGTGATAGTATAGCTAATGTGAGACACGGTGTTGTTGTATAGCTGATGTATAGATGATGTGAGAGAGGACGTGATAGTATTGTTGATGTGAGACACGGTGTTGTTGTATAGCTGATGTATAGATGATGTGAGAGAGGACGTGATAGTATTGTTGATGTGAGACACGGTGTTGTTGTATAGCGGATGTATAGGTGAGGTGAGGTGAAATGGGGTTTAACGTCGCGTCCAAGATTATTGCACTTATATAGCGACGTGCATGCACGTGTATGTGTGTGTGTGGCTGCTTGTACTAGTCCGGACTGATGCCGATTTATAGCGCTAGCTCACTGAGATACCATGACGCAGTTTAACATGAATACCCCACTCAGACACAGTATACTGACTCCGAGCCGACCAGTCCTTGTTTTAGCCCCTTAATGCCGAGCGCCAGACAGGTTAACAACAAGTACAATCTTTTAACGTCTTTTTGTATGACGCGGCCCGGGATCGAACCCTGGACCTTCCGCTCTCCGGGCGGACGCTCTACCACAAGACCACGGAGGCGGTCGCTGATGTATAGATGATGTGAGAGAGGGTGTGATAGTATAGCTAATGTGAGACACGGTGTTGTTGTATAGCTGATGTATAGATGATGTGAGAGAGGACGTGATAGTATAGCTAATGTGAGACACGGTGTTGTTGTATAGCTAATGTATAGATGATGTGAGAGAGGGTGTGATAGTATAGCTAATGTGAGACACGGTGTTGTTGTATAGCTGATGTATAGATGATGTGAGAGAGGACGTGATGGTATTGTTGATGTGAGACACGGTGTTGTTGTATAGCTGATGTATAGATGATGTGAGAGAGGGTGTGATAGTATAGCTAATGTGAGACACGGTGTTGTTGTATAGCTGATGTATAGATGATGTGAGAGAGGGTGTGATAGTATTGTTGATGTGAGACACGGTGTTGTTGTATAGCTGATGTATAGATGATGTGAGAGATGTTGTGATAGTATTGTTGATGTGAGACACGGTGTTGTTGTATAGCTGATGTATAGATGATGTGAGAGAGGGTGTGATAGTATAGCTAATGTGAGACACGGTGTTGTTGTATAGCTGATGTATAGATGATGTGAGAGAGGATGTGATAGTATAGCTAATGTAAAGATGATGTGAGACAGTGTGTGATAGTATTATTGATATGATACATGATGTTGTTGTATCGTCAGACTGAGCGAAATACTCAAGACCCTAATGTAGCATTTATATAATCACTTACTATCTTTCAGATGATTCGTCACATCATTGAATTTGTCCATCGTATTCAGAACGGCCAAGCGACCAGTACCGTATCCATCATTCCTACATTTGTCTTCAGCGCGCCTTGGCTCTGTTTCAACGTGAACGAGTTTGAAACAAATGTTGGAATCACGGTGATATATGTAATCACTGTCACATATCCATGCTGAAAAAGAATACAAAAATAATACTAATTGTTAGTTGAAAACCCTAATACTTAAGTACTAGAAGGATATATAATACATATGATAGCTGATGCAAATGAGAAACATTTGTGGATGAACAAGAAATATATCAGAGGAGTATGAGAATTTATGATTGTTAGAGCTTTTAGAAACTCCGATATTGATATAGTTGTTGTTATTATGAATTCACTCTCTATACTCCTTTAGGATCTGTACCTTTTCAGTCACTTTGCTAATCTACCAGGGTCTTCAAATAGTTTGGACAGCTCCATAAAATAGTGGTTAGATGACTTGGGCTAAAAACTCAAGGGAACTCTGCTTGGAGTATCAGCAAACATATGTGTCCATAACGTAACGAAATGTAAGTGTGCATGCAACTCTGCTAAATTATATATTTAAAGTGCATTTCTGTCATACCCATTCTTTGCGAGTAGACTATCTGAAAAGGGTATGGCCATTCGAAAGTTTCATGTTTGATCTTGATGATGAATGTGTGTTGACGTTGGGAATGTCAACCCTCTTGTTGCAAATTTAGTGCTGTCATTACTTTTCATTAAAACATTTCATGGTCCAATTGTTATACGTCATCTTCATATAATTAAATTAGAATCTCGTCACCACGTGGAATTCCTGAAAGAGATGATTTGACAGGATGCAGTATTCACAACTCTTTTCTATGTGTCACATTGAACTACGACCATACATGTATTCTGGTATATAGGAGAGTTGGTCAAAACGTTCTGAGCCTCACAAACAAACCCAACAATTGTGAAAGTGGTTTCATTTCTATTTTTCAACATAACCCCCCTGCTTTTCAACACACTTCTCATATCGAGCTATGAGATCGTCGTAGTCAGAGCGATTTTCACGAAATAATTATTTCTGTTTAGGAAACAGGTGGCAATCACTTGGTGCCAGGTCTCGCGAGTATGGAGGAGAGGCATTGTCATGAAGTAGTAGAACTCCATCAGTCAGCATTCCTCGCCGCTTTTCTTTGATAGAATCTCTCAGGCGATGAAGCAAATGAGTTAATCAACAAGGTTCACACCCATTGCATTCCAGAATACAGTGGCCATAACTTGTTTCAATGAACCTGAAATTAATAATGTCTTTGGTGCCGACCCGTGAAGATTTCGGGTTAGAATAGATCTTCAGCAACCCGTGTTTGCCGTAAAAGATGACTATTCTTGTCGTAAAAGGCGACTAACGGGATCGGGTGGTCAGTGTTGTGTAAACTTCCGGCATGACATGGCCTGGTATGGAATATGCTGTGGCGTTATGGAAGCGAGTTGGACTATCTATAAGGCTCATCTCTCGCACAGTTGGTCTATCACACATTTCGTCACACGGTTGTTCATCGCTTTGGTACCAGATTTCAAGTGAGGATAAGTCATCCTTCCTGATTCCCAGCCTTGCCCATCTCGGAAGCTTGACGCAGTATAATATACATTATTATCACTGACTTTTGCGATCACCACTGTATTTTTGCTTTTCATATTGACCACTGCCATCATATTATTTATTGCCATTGAATATTGTACTACCACTCTATTGTTTACTGCCATTGTAATTGCTGTGCAGTAATTTGTATTGATTTGTAAACTTAATGTATTTTGTAATCCATTTGTTGATTGTATACCACTTGTTGTTTGTTTGTTAATTTCACACCAACTTCGTGTACGTATACGTAAACATTTCTGGATTAACATATTGTTTCAATTTGGGAATCGACACGTAACACCATAAACAAACTTTATAAGTACAGTTATAGACCAGATAAAGCCATATTTTGTATGTTAATGTATATTGCAATAAACAAAGGTTATACTTACGTCTGTCGGGTTCCAATACAGGAATGTCACAGATGAAGTCAAATTTATTACTGCATGAGCTGTCCATGAGCTGCAGGTGTTTGTTGCGGGCGATTGCGTTGCATTTCTGAGAATCTCCGTTGGGTTCACCCTGAGCCCACAGATGGTAGTCAACCTTGTGGTCGTCAGCCCAGTAGTTGTAGTCGTAAAAGTGGAAGTAGTAGCGGAAATAGTAATAGTAGAATGTGTAGGAGTACCTGTAGTTGTAATCGGTATCTTGCCACTGTTCTGATCCAACCCAGAAATACGTTCCATCTCTGCGTTCTGTAATCAATTTGGACAAAATGTACATTAAAGGGGAAGCGTACACGCAAAAATCAATTTTTTTCTTTTTCTAAACAAAACGCAATTTTAGAATTAGTTAGTATCTGTGTTTGAAAATATAAACTCACTTTTTTCACAGTGAAAGATGGAACCTCACAATAGTGTGAAAATGATATGCCGTTATGAGGCCTTCGTTTTTCGAGCTAAACACGCCTAAGTTATCCCCCTTAGATTGTGACGTAAGTGGTGCCAATTCAACTGGGTCCCTGTCTATTCTCAACGCAAAAGATATCAAGTACCAGTTTGCGGTAAAACAGCATGGCCTACGACACACTCCGGCGTAGTGGTGACTCAGCATAACACTATGCTGGCTGGCATCTGAGACGCTAGAATCACACACCTGTATCTACACCACGTGAAGCGGCTCTAACAAAACATGATGACGTCATTATGTTTACCAATTGGCACCATTGACGTCATATTGCAAGGGGCATAAGCCATGGTGTTTTTGTTATGGAAATAGAACACTAGGTAAATGTGAAAAATATAAATCGTTTTAATGCAAAAAATATGTTTATTTATTGTGTCATTTTTATATTTTTGTCCATGACACTACTAGGTTAACACTTTTAATGTGGAAAAAGTACAAGAAAAATAGGTTCATTTCCGTGTGAACTTGCCCTTACACAGTGTTTCCACTGTGTATGTTTTATAATTTTCTACAGTCAATTTGGCAAAGATGTTCAAATGTAACACCTACCTCAGTGCTCGCGATACCACCGAGGCCTTGTTTCAGAAACTCTTCTACAAGAGGCGATAACCAAATCCCCCATACCCCCTCTCCTCCTCCCCCCCCCCCTCTCTCTCTCTCTCTCTCTCTCTCTCTCTCTCTCTCTCTCTCTCTCTCTCTCTGCCTCCCTCTCTCGGTCATAAAATACTATGGTTGCAGGCTGTGTATATCGTGAGTGTGTCAATTAATTATTCATTACTTACCGTCTTCGAGATATTTTTGAACAGTGTGAAACTTTTTGGTCGTTGACAGAGAAGCAAGTCCACCTGCTCCACCAGTATAGTAATTACACATGTACTCTGCGTAATTAAAGTTAAGGGCGGTGCCAGTAAAGACTTTGAAGCACAGATTTGCGTCAGATTTATAGATGAAGCCAGCCATGCAGTCCAGTGCTGAAATTTTGAAATACACCCAGAGAATAAAATCACAAATAATTACCAAGGAACAGTAGCCGAAAACATTTAAGGGACACTTCGGTGTTCTGCGGAGATCGAGATTAACAGATCAGGAGATCTAGATTAACAGATCTCAATGATCTTGCGCGATGATGACTGGACAGTGTATCACAGAGATACCTTGGGCATGTTTGATTAAAACATTGATAGGTCAAATGAAGCTGAAGTTCACAAAAAGTGAAATTAATGTCTATGAATGTTCGACAATATGACAGAAACAAAATGAGAGACAAAAGAAACTATACCTCTCAGTTGATTTTAAGGTACGTTTGATTTTGAATTGAAAATATAAATAGGTTAGCGATTTATATACCCAAAATATGAACCACACTGGCACTTCTCTAGCACTCAGAAATATATCCACGTGGTTTTATTTAAGAAAAATACTATTTGATTTAAAACTTTAAAAAAGAAGAAAACGCAATTCACGTAGTATACAACTGTCGAAATCTTATCTTTGAAAATCTATAAATCTAGTAAATCTAAATCCTGCATTACCCCTCTATGCATTTACTACTGTTTTTGGACACAAAGACGAAGCTGTAGAAGAAGCTACAGGAGAAACCATCGTCGTATTATTGCCTCTTCAAATCTGGATTCACAGCCCAAGTAGGTTTAGCCAATAGTTGGTTATATGTTATGTAATTTATTTATATCGTCTTGGGTGTCCCATTTCTTTTGCATCAGATCTCGGATATAGGATGTAATCAGTGGCTTGTAATCAGTGTATGGGAGCTATAAATAATATCCTTGATACTTGATGCCTTGAAATATTTATCCCCCTCGACGGCAAAATCAAAACTGTCAAGCAGGACATACTTGACCGTGATTCGTTCATCACGAGGGATACAGAATGGAGGATCTCCACCTTTCAATATATGTTCATGTGTATACATGCTATGGTCAATACGTCATCGTCGTATTATGACCTCTTCAAATCTGGACTGACAACCAAAGTAGGTGTAGCTAATAGTTTGTTTTATTTCATGTAATATATTTATACCTACATGGGTGTCGTACTTCTTTTGCATAACATCTCTGATAACAGGCTTACAGTCACTGTATGGAAGAAGAAGTGGTGTCACAGATTTCATGAGTGCTGCTTTCGTGATGAGTGAGTGAGTGAGTGAGTGAGTGAGTGAGTGAGTGGGTTTAACGCTGCTTTTAACAGTAATCCAGTTATATCACAGCGTGTCAGCTTAATGTGGAAGGAAAGCCCGAAGTGATGCAGGTCTCAGACGTTGACCACTTCGGTGAAACCCACGAGCATGGGCATGGCCATCGTCATGATGGAGGATCAGATGATGTAACATATTTTAACATGGTAGGAAAATGGTCGCTTCCACTGTGGTCATCATGGACTGACCATGCAAATTCAATTAGTAAAATATAATCTACAACTGACAAGTCCAGACAAGAGTAAGTCCCAGTTGCAGGATGTAGATACGTGTGAGAACCATCATTAAAAAAGCAAAAGAAATCCACAAGTAATTTCCAAATGTTTTTGGTGTCAGTGCTACCCCAAGTGGGCTATGAAATCTCTCATGATGACACATGGTTAAAGGAGCTGATCATACAGTGCCTGAAGATCAGATTGTCGAAGAGAATACGGCGGCGGTACAGGCAAAGACCATAAAATAAAAACAATGTTCAGTGTTACACGTACTACAACAGGCTATTACAACTACTATAACAAATATTATCTGTGTCTACATGTCTTCTCTTATTTTTCGTACGAGAACCAGCGTATTGTTGGGTAGCCATGATAGAAAAAAGTGATCAACAAGAACTGAGTTGTAGTGGAATCGGACTACAGACACCACAGCTACAGGGATGCTATACTCCAACAAGAACGACCCAGCTATGTATGTCAAACAGAATAATAGTCATTGTGGTTCGGCACTTTGACACTTTTCTCAAGACAAACAGAACCTGGAGTTCAGTTATGCCAGATTGGTCCATGAGGCACTACCTTCCTGAATCTAAAGCCATGCATTTATTATGAGTAATAGTCATCTTAGTCCATAATACAAATATTCGATTATAACGTGGTAACCATGCCAGGGCATGACATGACCAGCCAACTGATAGAACCGGGACCATTCTTCCACCCGTCCAGGTGAAGAAAGGGTCGAAAGGAACACCTGTTTCTGGCTCCAGTGCATTCAACCACCAGAATCCAATCCTCCACTGACACAGGGGCTGAACGCACATCAAATGGGTTGGCCAATTCGGTCGTCTCTCACGACCAGTAATGGGGTGCTGAGGATACAATCTATTTTAAAGTGTCCCCACGGGGGTGATCTTTTGAAGAACCCTGGGAAAGAGTACTGCAGACGGACAAAAATACGCTCTTTGCCATGCTACGGGACTGTGAATGAATCCACCATACAAGCCTGTGGGTCTGGGATCGGGTTACAAAAAAACGAGAGCAATGTTGGGATGACGTGGCGCTGGCACACCAGATGGAAATATCGGGAAGAAGCTTCGATTCCGAAAGAGCTGTGAAGTCACCAGACCACCGTGATGTGTACCTGTACACAGTGAGCAATGGAGGTGCTCTTCCAGTGTGATATCACCTGAGCGCCTTCAACTCCAAGTTTTGTTGATGTGCCAATGCACTGAACGCCGGACCACATCCCCGAGGTCGTCTGAGCCTCTAGATGCGCACCTCAACCTGAGGAGGCCTCTACGAACAGGTAGGACGTCGGGGATAACTCTGTTGCAGAGACACATTCTAGGACGTTTGACTCCACCGTCCACCAGCTGAAATGACTCCTGAGATGAGAGGGCAGAGCACCAGACAGCCCCAGGTCCTAGTCGACCTCAGCCAGTCACATCCTGGGCTGGCGTGGGCTGTTGAAGAGCGGGTAGCAGATGTTAGACTGTAAAGTTGAAAAGTCAACATCAGTGAGGTCTCTGATCGTGTCATGTCATGACGATACGTGGAAAAGTGTGTTCCTCAGCGAACCAATGCCAAATCCCATGTAGACGAAATAAACCGGCTCCTCAACCGATCGCTGAGGCTTCAACGTAACGGTTTAGTTAAAAGTCGAAGCTGTATCCAGAAGATAAAGCTGAATATCTGTGAAACTTTGGTCTCAAAGATCGCGCCGTGCGAAGTAAGATGGCCATGTCCATCCTCTGGTTGTCGTATATACACTCCTGTTCTTATATCGAGGTGACGACGAACCGAGGTGTCACGTTACTCCACGTGTAATCATCAAAGTTGGACGGAAACTCGATATAAAGTAGATACGACTGAATATATATATATATATATATATATATATATATATATATATATATATATAATTCCTTGGTTAGAAAGATCGTACCCTATGGAGGAAGATAATCGTTTCCATCCCCCGACAGTATAAGCACTCTCGTTCTTAAACCAAGGGGGGAACGGGTGGCCCAGTCGTATAAGGCGCCGCGATTCGCTGTGCAGAGTTGCGTCCCTTGGGCACGCCAGAAACCAATGATTGTGGGTTCGAATCCCGGTTCGCCCTGATTATGTTTCTAGGTTTGTCAGCACCATACCCGTGCTCGTGGGTTTCACCGAAGTGGTAAACGTCTGAGACCTGCATCACTTAGGGCTTTCCTCCCACATTAAGCTGACACGCCGCGATATAACTGGAATACTGTTAAAAGCGGCGTTAAACCAAACTCACACTTAAACCAAGATGGCTCTTTACTGCACTTGTTGGCATTGGACTGAAGTAAGTGACTCGGTCATATAAATGTACAGAGAAAGACGTCTGGTCAAGTGGTTGCAACAATAGGTGCAAGTAGGCATGAAATCAAGTGGCACAAAGACACTGCAAGGACTCCCATAAATTCAGTTGACCTTATTCCGGTCGGCGATGCTTCCAGTCGAGAAAACCACGTTAGCCAGAAATGAGGTTCAAGCTTCACACTGACAATCCCCAGTGAACTATATGGTAGATAGAAGGGGGGTTCCAGAGTTCTGTGAAGAATGTGTGACGTGCCCAGTGCAGGAGGAAAATGATCACTATGATATTTGAAGCGCCTGGCCCTAATCTGCATACGATGATCCCGAGAGGAGGGTACCCGGTTGCCTATGACGAATCTGTCAAATGGCTTATCGAGCGTGATTAGTGATGATCTACAAGTTCTGGTGTAGATCAGCGTAGACGTCGATGGTGGTACAGCTACATTCGGCATAAGAGTCTTCACTGTGTCTTCACTCAAAAACTCATTGGTAGACTCACGCGAACTAGTTGTAAAAGAACACTTAGAACGTACACATAGAGTTCACAAATAGAATGAATTACCAATACAAAATAAAAGAGTGAGTGAGTGAGTGAGTTGGGTTTAACGCCAGTATTCCAGTTTTAACAGTATTCCAGTTATATCACGGCGTGTCAGCTTAATGTGGGTGGCCCAGTCGTCTAAGGCGCCGCGATTCGCTGTGCAGAGTTGCGTCCCTTGGGCACGCCAGAAACCTATGATTGTGGGTTCGAATCCCGGTTCGCCCTGATTATGTTTCTAGGTTTGTCAGCACCATACCCGTGCTCGTGGGTTTCACCGAAGTGGTAAACGTCTGAGACCTGCATTACTTCGGGCTTTCCTCCCATATTAAGCTGACACGCCGCGATATAACTGGAATACTGTTAAAAGCGGCGTTAAACCAAACTCACACTTAAACCAAGATGGCTCTTTACTGCACTTGTTGGCATTGGACTGAAGTAAGTGACTCGGTCATATAAATGTACAGAGACAGACGTCTGGTCAAGTGGTTGCAACAATAGGTGCAAGTAGGCATGAAATCAAGTGGCACAAAGACACTGCAAGGACTCCCATAAATTCAGTTGACCTTATTCCGGTCGGCGATGCTTCCAGTCGAGAAAACCACGTTAGCCAGAAATGAGGTTCAAGCTTCACACTGACAATCCCCAGTGAACTATATGGTAGATAGAAGGGGGGTTCCAGAGTTCTGTGAAGAATGTGTGACGTGCCCAGTGCAGGAGGAAAATGATCACTATGATATTTGAAGCGCCTGGCCCTAATCTGCATACGATGATCCCGAGAGGAGGGTACCAGGTTGCCTATGACGAATCTGTCAAATGGCTTATCGAGCGTGATTAGTGATGATCTACAAGTTCTGGTGTAGATCAGCGTAGACGTCGATAGTGGTACAGCTACATTCGGCATAAGAGTCTTCACTGTGTCTTCACTCAAAAACTCATTGGTAGACTCACGCGAACTAGTTGTAAAAGAACACTTAGAACGTACACATAGAGTTCACAAATAGAATGAATTACCAATACAAAATAAAAGAGTGAGTGAGTGAGTGAGTTGGGTTTAACGCCAGTATTCCAGTTTTAACAGTATTCCAGTTATACCACGGCGTGTCAGCTTAATGTGGGAGGCCCAGTCGTCTAAGGCGCCGCGATTCGCTGTGCAGAGTTGCGTCCCTTGGGCACGCCAGAAACCTATGATTGTGGGTTCGAATCCCGGTTCGCCCCGATTATGTTTCTAGGTTTGTCAGCACCATACCCGTGCTCGTGGGTTTCACCGAAGTGGTAAACGTCTGAGACCTGCATCACTTTAGGCTTTCCTCCCACATTAAGCTGACACGCCGCGATATAACTCGAATACTGTTAAAAGCGGCGTTAAACCCAACTCACTCATCACTCACTATGTGAAAATCCAAGTCTCATTTGTCCTGTTTGGGAATTCATTTCACACAATTTTGAACAACGACCTTTCAAGGTGACCGAGAACGTTGGTTGACTGATGAGCGAGTACTGCACATGTTAATATGCTTCTGTAAGACACTCATCTTCGATGACAATTTGGTTTTAGTTTCAATTGTGGTGCTGGTTACTGGTTGTAAGAGACGCCTTCGTGCTGTTTTTGTCAGAAACGTGAACTCAGGCCTCCGAACAAGCCACCCTATTTCTAGAATGTCCGTCGCTAATTAAAAAACATATTTCCTCGATTGTTTTAATTATGAATACTTGGAGGACGCCACTTTGCGTTCATGATATAATATTTCAATTGAAATTGTACTTACGCCTGACTTCTGATGAGTCGATTTTGGACGCAGCTGTAGATGTAGTTGTAGTGGTGGTGGTGGTTGTCGGAGCAGGAGTTGTAGATGTTGTAGTAGTGGTTGTCGTCGGAGCAGGAGTTGTAGATGTAGTAGTAGTGGTGGTAGTGGTGGTCGGAGCAGGAGTTGTAGTTGTAGTAGTAGTGGTGGTAGTGGTGGTCGGAGCAGGAGTTGTAGATGTAGTAGTAGTAGTGGTTGGAGCAGGAGTTGTAGTTGTAGTAGTAGTGGTGGTAGTGGTGGTTGGAGCAGGAGTTGTAGATGTAGTAGTGGTGGTGGTCGGAGCAGGTGTTGTAGTTGTAGCAGTTGTGGTGGTTGGAGCGGGGATTGTAGTTGTCGGAGTGGGGGTTGTAGAAGTCGGAGCGGGGGTTGTAGTTGTCGGAGTGGGGGTTGTAGTTGTTGGAGCAGGAGTTGTAGTTGTTGGAGTGGGGGTTGTAGTAGTCGGAGTGGGGGTTGTAGTAGTCGGAGCGGGGGTTGTAGTAGTCGGAGTGGGGGTTGTAGTAGTCGGAGTGGGGGTTGTAGTACTCGAAGTGGGGGTTGTAGTAGTCGGAGCGGGGGTTGTAGTAGTCGGAGTGGGGGTTGTAGTGGTCGGAGTGGGGGTTGTAGTAGTCGGAGTGGGGGTTGTAGTTGTTGGTGTGGGGATTGTAGTTGTCGGAGCGGGGGTTGTAGTAGTCGGAGCGGGGATTGTAGTAGTCGGAGCGGGGGTTGTAGTAGTCGGAGTGGGGGTTGAAGTAGTCGGAGCGGGGGTTGTAGTAGTCGGAGCGGGGGTTGTAGTTGTCGGAGCGGGGGTTGTAGTTGTTGGAGCGGGGGTTGTAGTAGTCGGAGCGGGGGTTGTAGTTGTTGGAGCAGGAGTTGTAGTTGTCGGAGCGGGAGTAATGGCAGGTGCAGCAGTTGCTTGTGGTCTTTGGTTGAAACCACCAAGATTAACGACAGGATTTGTCAATATTATTTGGGGTCCAGATGGTAGAAGCGGTAGAAGTGCTTGGCTTGAACTGAGGGCCGGCGTTTGACTTCCACTTTCAGATCCTGCACACATCATGATCGATCATTTTACATCATTTTCAGTATGTTAATATTATGATTTTATAATGAACTTGGCGTTGTTACATTGACTGACAATCTTACTTCTAATTGGTGAATTTGTCAATTGGTCCTTTCTGATCGTACATATCATAGATAGCTTTGTTCTCCTCCTCGCCCAAAGCAGCCTTCGACTTTTAGCAAAATGGCCTTTCAAAATAGATCTAAATAAATCACATTTGTCATTCTGGCTAATCCTGTGAATGGCCGATCAACAATAAGGTGGGGTGGTGTAGCTACTGTTTACATGCTCGTCGCGCTGAAGACACTGGTTCGAAATTCGAATTGTGTGACAACCATTATATTGCTGGAGTATTGCTGAAAGGGGCGAAATACCCCGTTAACTCACTCACTGTTCAACAGCAGTCATCAAGTTGAATATTTCGAGAACATTTCTCAAGAACAATGCGAAATTGGTGAATTTGATTTAATGTTTTCAAAATATGCATTCCTCGATGGAACTTTATGTTTCTTTTATAAAAAAAACCACATACTGCTGCACTTGGTGAATTTGATTTAATGTATTCAAAATATGCATTCCTAGATGGAACTCTATGTTTCTTTTATAAAAAAAACACATACTGCTGCACTTGTAATCTTCTCTCAATTCCACTGTTCCATCCATAAGACAGGTGGCAATAAGCGCCCCAAAAGCATCAGCTGTATAGCCTTCTTTACATTCATACTGAATGACCACGGAGCTGCCCTCGCCAAATACTGGAGGACGTTTAGCTGGCTTCCAGGACTCGGGAATCCCTTCAGGGTCTCTGCAGTCCGGATCTGGTGACACGAGAACAAATGAGGAGAAATATAGAATACTAAACTCGCTCTCGTGTAATACCAATTTTATGAAACTCGTGAATAGTTGTGGTATCTGACGAGCACGTCAAAAGTTGAAACGTATGAATTTCATACCATACAACGGGTCTACTTTAGAATTCACAAAATTATCGTAGGGCTAAGACTCTCGCATCTCACATACTTTAACTTAGACCAACGACTGTCGTTGCGCTACAATACGATCGCCTTGTGGAACGGGCCTTGCACCTCAAAGTTTTCAATAACGTCACAATACCCGATGACGTAATTTGTGGAATTTTGATGCAAGATCCATCGGCGAAACAATGCCATGTGACGTCAGCCTAGCTACAAGGTTGCTGGGGTCATCGAGTGTGCATTAGCTCCTCTCAGTGATCTATCAACTCCACACGCAATGTCGCCAAGGGATGTTGAGAGCTTTCAATATTTGTTCGTGAAACGTGTTCCGAGAGTACATAAGCACGCGTTTTGGTATTACACAATATGTAATAAAGCTGTATGTTTATTAAGCGGGTGATAACAAGATATATACAAAGCAAAAGGTTAACAACACCCCAATTTCTGAACCATGACAAATGGCAAAAATCATGGCATGGGATGACTGACCACAGGAGCTGGGCGATACCAATGTCATCGGATAGAACAAACAGTTGATACCAAATAAAGATGATATTGGTGAGTTGTGATTGAAATTTACTGACAAAAACATCATGGTAGCACAGGTACTGTTTTTGACCTTAGACAATACCTAAAGAAGTATGGAGCTGCAGGATTAAGTTAACGAGTTACGTTTGATGTTTCATGTGAAAATGTTCCTTAAAGTCTCTACTTGACATGACACGTGAAACAGATCAGTAGTGGGTATAACCGCCACGTGCCTGGATGACGCATTCCACCCTACGTCTCATGACTCCAGTCAGATGTTGGATCTGTTGATGCGTCAACAACAACCACCCCTGATGCAAATGTAAATCTTGTACAGGAGGATCTCGTGTCTGTATGCACCGCTGCAGAATATCCCAAACCTGTTCAAGGGGGTTCAAATCTGGGCTCAGTGCTGGCCAGGGTAGAGTCGTTATTGCATTGGCCCTCATGCAATCCACGACTGCATGCGAACGATGAGGCCTGGCATTGTCATCCATGTACTGAGGTCGAGTAGCAAGAGGGTGGTTGTCAAAATTAGGAACAACTCAAAACGTCCCGGATGTACTGAGTCCCTGTTAAGTTGCCCCTTATGGTGACCGAATCCAACCTGCAATCATGAGAGATACACCCCTAAACCATTACCGAGCCCCTGCCGTATGCAACAGTCGGTTTAATGTTCCTGGGGGTGTAGTCCGTGTTCCGGTGCCTCCCAACTCTCGTTCTTCCATCAGTGACGTGGAGCAGAAAGCCACTTTCGTCTGACCAATAGATCCGTCTCCAAGTTCTCGGATTCCAGTTCTGTCACACAAAACACCGTGCTAAACGAGCAGCTTTGAGGTGATCTCTCAACAAGGGACGCTTTATTACTCGTCTAGCCCTCAATCCTGCTGCTTTCAGCCGGTTCTTGACTGTTCTGGTGCTGAAACGACGATTGGGCAACCACAGCTGAGTACTTGTTAAAAAGGGTTCTCCCGATGTGTCATCACAGGAGGTCTGCCAGATCTGGGACGGTCCTGTACACCACCGGTCTGAGCATGTTTCTCGACTAAATGGCTTACGACAGTGTGATGAAACCTCAATTCTGACCAATGGCAAGACATTCCTGCGTTATGCATGCCGATTATTTGCAATCTTGTGGCGTTTGATAATCGCCTTCGTTCCATGGTCACACAATGTCATGGAATAACTGTTTAAAACCGTGCTTAAGAATTCTAACGTTTGGACATACTGCTTTTAGAGATACTCGAGGGTAGCATGCTGCACGGGCATACCATGCATGACACGTGAGCTTTCGTCACGCATGACTGATTACATCATCTCGAGAAAACATAGTTCGTCCCGTAATTATATCTTTCATGACTGTTACAAATATTGGGACCAAACAATAACGAAACATATTAGGGTGTGCTTAACTTTTTTCTATGTGTATATTAATCTGTCGAAAACTACAAGAGTAGGGGATCAGCATGTAAGAGTATGAATATTCAGGTTTTACTTGTGATTTATGTTGGAAATTTGAAGTGAAAACATTGATTGTGATTTTGATTCGAATATAATTTTTACTGGATATATGAAATTTATTTCTTAGAGAACAAAATGTATAACATTAGTAGAAAGTACTGGTATATAAATATGTGGAAGTCTTGTGATGAAATGCTCAGTAATCAGAAACCAAAACAAACCCATTTAGGGGGCGTGGCCAAAAGCTAGTGGTGCAGTGGTGCAGTGGTGCAGTGGTGTGTGACAAATATTTTTTCATTGGTTGATATGAAGACATGGTTGGAGCTTATACATACAACATAATCTATCTTGTGATTTTTAACTGCTATATGGATGCATCAAGAACCGGTCAGCTACAACTCAAACAATAATCAAGGGAAAAGCTAAAAGTGTGGCTATTTCTTTTAATCTTTTATAAATAACAACATTGCAAACATTGTTGAGTGTCTCAAACAACCGTTGATGATCTTGACATTGTAAATATACTGAACAACAAAACTTCCTGTGACATTGAATTAGATTTAATGCAAAGGTATGTTTTTTACCAAATCTGAAACAATTTCAACGTCAAAATCACCCACCACTCTCACTGAACTCGTTACTGTGCTCACTGATGATTGGAATAATATGAGTCAAGTCAACATTGGTCGTTTCATCGGAAGCATACCTCGAAGAATTTGTGCATGTCTGGTCAACAGAAGAGGTTTTACCCCCAACCACTATAACGAGTCCGACACAATTCCATCACATCAACCATTCGAACCAATTTGATCTGATCGCCTTCTCCCCACCATAGACATGTACGAGTCATCATATCAATTTTTTATTTGCCAATGCAACATAGATCAGAAGACATGTCTTCATGATTCACAACATCCCCATCTTATTTTCCAAGTGAAGTTGAGAGTTATGTTAAGTTATTCTCTGCTGAAGCAAACGAGCGATACTGAGATAAGGAGGCATATATGTCTCGTGAGTATAAAACGATTTGCTTTTTTTTTGCAGAATGACAACAAAATAAGCAACAAGTCAAAATAACGATGGCATTTTAGAATTATCCTTTCACTTCTACCTAACCAGAAACGCAATCATTAATAACAATTGTGACAGCACCGATAAAGAAAGATCCCTTGATTTGGAACACGGCCATACAGCTATAGGGGGATATAACTGAACACGCCAACGTCAGAGAATAACCAATCTCGAATATCTACTAGAAGCTGATTACATTGGGCATAAAATACAAACTAGGGATAACAAAATAGATGTGAAAATGAAAATCAGTGATAACACCAGGTGCTCGCCAAAGGTTAGCATGTCCTACACTACCCCTAGCAACCGCCTCTCACATAGTTTGCAAGAGTGAGTGAGTGAGTATGGTTTTACGCCGCTTTTAGCTATATTCCAGCAATATCACGGCGGGGGACACCAGAAATGGGCTTCACACATTGTACCCATGTCGGGAATCGAACCCGGGTCTTCGGCGTGACGAGCGAACGCTTTAACCACTAGGATACCCGACCGCCCCTAATTTGCAAGAAAAAAAAAGAAAAAAGTAAGAATTGTTGACTCCATAAGCTAGAGGTTGCTGCATTTTGAATTTATGTGCATGGATCCACATAAGACATTGAATGGGGTTTCTCACTATTCTCTTTGATTTCCAACGTTGACTAAGTGCAAATACTAATGTATCTTGGCATTATTGAAGAAAATGATATCTTTGCATGACCTGAAATGTCAGAGATTTCTATATTTTTTATATCTCATAGTATGCATTCTCTATATTATTTTTAAAGATTTCTTATTTCCCATTTCTGAACACTCAAAGTAATTCTCTATATAAGCAGTGCATGTTACAATACAGTGCACGGTTAATTTAAAATCAGTATGTTGATACTTGTTTTGAGTTTTCTCTTTACAATTATATATTTCTGCGCACCTTGTCAATTTGTCATGCTACTTCTTATTTGTTATGACATTCAGAACTCAGACATGCTGAACAAAAGTATCCTGAAAATAGTGTATTGAATCATGACCAGAGTGTTACGATCTGTGCCTGGTTACAATTTGAATAAACAATGATTTAGTTGCTTCGTGGCAGTTAAGTAGTTCTCTTTGAATGTGCTTAAAATGTGACGTTGATTCATTTTTACTTTGTCTGTAAATCATTTGTTTTGTGATTAATGTTTGGACATTTACTGGATAGTAGTGTTTTCCTTTAAATCCAAATACAATATTTTCCTTTGTAAATTGCACTTTACCTTCTGTTATATTTCCATCCCAAGTCGTAATATACTTACGTATTGAGCACATTCACAAAACATGAATTACTGTTTCATTTTGTTTTTGCAGATTGGGCATAATGGAGAGTCTATATATCCCATTTAGAGTAAAACGCTATTTGTTCCAAGGATATTAATTATTTAATTTTGAAACCATCTTAGATTATAACTCTGTGTTCATCTATACGACAAAAAATATTTTTTTTACATTCTTCATTGTCATAATGTTTCTCAAACAGTTCCCCCTTCTTCATCTGACTATGTGTTCTTGTGCAACATGGTCCAATATTTCGACCCTATGTCTAGCATTCAGCAAGACAAGAAGAAGAAATTAGTTTTATGGTGTTTGTTTACGGCCCATGAGGAAAGCTGTAACAAGGGTGCATCCATGTAGTGATCAAAATACTTACGGTATACGGCGTATGTGCAGTTGCTTCCCCAGTCAGCATTACCGAAAGCCTCTTGTGTAGGTGTCTGTTTGAAGATATGACAGTATTCGTCTGCCCTTCCACTGGACTTGCCACCACCAGGGGTAAATTTGCATGGTGGTTTTCCTATCTCAAAAACACAGGGCGCGGCTGTTGTTACTGGTGCACTGGTTTCCATTAGACAGTGTAGAACCATCACACAGTCGTCCGTTTCTGTGCATTTCTTCCCACAGTTGGACTGTGTCAGTCCTGTCTCAGTTTTGCTCTTGAGGATATTGAAATCTAAACCAAAGGCACTTGGAGAAATGGCGAAGTCAACGTCTTTGAATATGTTCAGCTGTTTTTTAGACGCTGATAGTGGGTTAAAAGTACCAAGTGATGACTGACCCCCAGGTCCTGATGGTGCTGGAGAGGCCGCAGTGAGACCTGGGACAGCTGCGCTGGGACCTGGTATTGCTGCGCTGGGACCTGCTATTGGCTCTGATGGCCCTTGGACAGAAGACGGAGCCACAATTGGGGCCGGTATTGCAGCCGGCGCCTTTGGTGCCGGATTTGTATTGAGATTTGTAGGCAAACCTATAGTTCCTGTCTTCAGATTCGGCAGATTGAACGAGATGGCATCACAGTCAGTGTAGCACATTATCACAAGGATAAAGCAAGTAATTAATCTTGCTGCCATATTAATTTCTGACGGAACTCCTTCGTCCCCTCTGATACTCTGTTTATGTCTGTTGGAGGGATGAATCAACGTTCCAATCCCCTCACTGGATTGTTTTGGACATATCTCACTGAATATATATACATTTAGCATACATAATTTGATACCTTGATCATGAGGGTGGATATCTCACGTGAAATATCATGTTTGGAATAACATACTTTCGATAACCGAAGTCCAGATTTTACATATGTGGACGTTTAGCTACACTACACTTTCAGATAATACTTGACACTCAAAGTGGACATGACATTTGAGAAGTTGGTCTTCTAAAGATTTTATCTGGATTGTCAGAAAAATACTTAACGTTTAGCTCTCACGTGAAATATCAGGTTTGTAACAAGATACTTAACGATAACCAGAAGTACAAGCCCCCCTTTATCTATGTCAAGTTGGATTATGATGATTATTCGTGCATAACTATGAAAATTAAAATCTTGAAACCATACAATTAGAATAGAAGTTCCATTGACATGATAAAGGTGGACGCAATAGTCTATATACAGGATATATTTGTTTTGAGAATCCACATGGCATCAATTCCACTTGTCTCGAATACTTTCAGTGAATTAAAAAAACAACTTTCCTTGATAGTATTATGGATTATGTTAACGTTAGAGACATGGATTTGGTGGTACATTTGCTGGACCCAGCAATATATCTCTCTTTGTACAGACTACCTAGTATACGTGTTTAGAGTATGTACATGTATGACGTGCTTTGAGCATACGTTGTATATCATGCGATTTGAGCATACGTTTAATATGATGCGCTTTGAGCATACGTTGTATATATGACATGCTTCGAGCATACGTTCTATATATGAGGCGCTTTGAGCACACTTTTATATATGACGTGCTTCGAGCATACGTTGTATATCTAATGTGCGTCGAGCATACGTTGCATATGATGCGCTTTGAGCATACGTTGTATATAATGTGCGTTGAGCATACGTTGCATATGATGCGTTTTGAGCATACGTTGTATATGATGCGTTTTGAGCATACGTTGTATTTGATGCGCTTTGAGCATACGTTGCATATGATGCGTTTTGAGCATACGTTGTATATGATGCGTTTTGAGCATACGTTGCATATGATGCGCTTTGAGCATACGTTGTATATAATGTGCGTTGAGCATACGTTGCATATGATGCGTTTTGAGCATACGTTGTATATGATGCGCTTTGAGCATACGTTGTATTTGATGCCCTTTGAGCATACGCTGTATATATGATGCGATTTGAGCATGCGTTGTATATGATGCGCATTAAGCATACGTTGTATATGATCAGATATGAGCATACGTTGTATATGATGCGCATTGAGCATACGTTGTATATGATCAGATATGAGCATACGTTGTATATGATCAGATATGAGCATACGTTGTATATGATGCGCTTTGAGCATACGTTGTATATGATCAGATATGAGCATACGTTGTATTTGATGCGCTTTGAGCATACGATGTATATATGATGCGATTTGAGCATACGTTGTATATGATCAGTTACGAGCATACATTGTATATGATGCGCTTTGAGCATCAGTTGTATATGATCAGATATGAGCATACGTTGTATATGATGCGCTTTGAGCATACGTTGTATATATGATGCGATTTGAGCATACGTTGTATATGATCAGATACGAGCATACGTTGTATATGATGCGCTTTGAGCATACGTTGTATATGATCAGATATGAGCATACGTTGTATATGATCAGATATGAGCTTACGATGTATATGATGCGCTTTGAGCATACGTTGTATATATGATGCGATTTGAGCATACGTTGTATATGATCAGTTACGAGCATACATTGTATATGATGCGCTTTGAGCATCAGTTGTATATGATCAGATATGAGCATACGTTGTATATGATGCGCTTTGAGCATACGTTGTATATATGATGCGATTTGAGCATACGTTGTATATGATCAGATACGAGCATACGTTGTATATGATGCGCTTTGAGCATACGTTGTTTATGATCAGATATGAGCATACGTTGTATATATGATGCGATCTGAGCATACGTTGTTTATGATCAGATATGAGCTTACGATGTATATGATGCGCTTTGAGCATACGTTGTATATGATCAGATATGAGCATACGTTGTATATGATCAGATATGAGCATACGTTGTATTTGATGCGCTTTGAGCATACGATGTATATATGATGCGATATGAGCATACGATGTATATATGATGCGCTTTGAGCATACGTTGTATATGATCAGATATGAGCATACGTTGTATATGATGCGATATGAGCATACGATGAATATATGATGCGATTTGAGCATATGTTGTATATGATCAGATACGAGCATACGCTGTATATGATGCGCTTTGAGCATACGTTGTATATGATCAGATATGAGCATACGTTGTATATGATGCGCTTTGAGCATACGTTGTATATATGATGCGCTTTGAGCATACGTTGTATATGATGCGCTTTGAGGAATTGTTGTATATGATCAGATATGAGCATACGTTGTATATGATGCGATATGAGCATACGATATATATGTGATGCGATTTGAGCATACGTTGTATATGATCAGTTATGAGCATACGTTGTATTTGATGCGCTTTGAGGAATTGTTGTATATGATCAGATATGAGCATACGTTGTATATGATGCGCTTTGAGGAATTGTTGTATATGATCAGATATGAGCATACGTTGTATGTGATGCGCTTTGAGGAATTGTTGTATATGATCAGATATGAGCATACGTTGTATATGATCAGATATGAGCATACGTTGTATATGATGCGATATGAGCATACGATATATATGTGATGCGATTTGAGCATACGTTGTATATGATCAGATAAGAGCATACGTTGTATATGATGCGATATGAGCATACGATATATATGTGATGCGATTTGAGCATACGTTGTATATGATCAGAAACGAGCATACGCTGTATATGATGCGCTTTGAGCATACGTTGTATATGATCAGATATGAGCATACGTTGTATATGATGCGCTTTAAGCATACGTTGTATATGATGCGTTATGAGGATACGTTGTATGAAGTTCACATTCCCTATAGCATAACAAAGAATCCAAATTTAAGAAGGGTGTACGATTAGTAGTTTGAGAGGAGACGATTTTGAAAGACTTTCGTAAAAAGAGCACAAAATAGACTTGGAAAATCTTAAATCCAAACTAGATTACCTATATTTAGGTCAAATAACAAAACGTCACTGCTTCCTGACACTGTTTGAATTATCTGCCCTTCTTCCCGAGCCCTGACAGTCTAGATTTTATATGGACTAGTCCCCATTGTTCCGTATCAATGTAGATTATGAGGTTATCGCAGATGAATGCATTATGTTGCATGTAAGACTTTCACAGCACCGAGAATCAATTGAGAATTTGCACTGAAAACTGGTTGCTAAGCTGAGAAACCACCGTCAAGCACGTCTACAGTGGTGCTGACAGCGTCTACTCTGGACGGCCATGCAGTGGGGACAAGTTCTATTCACTGACGAGTCTCGTTTTCACCTTAGTCACAGCGATGGACGGATTCGAGTGTACCGACGTCGAGGTGAACGTTACGTCAATCATTGTGTCATGGAAGAAGATCGGTTCGGGGGCGGCAGCGTTATGGTATGGGGTGGGGTAACAGCAAGACAGAGGGAAATCTCAATGGACAGCGCTACCGCGACGAGATCATCGGCCCTGTTGTTCTACCGTTTTTGCGTCGTCATGGCCCAGGCATTACCTTTTAACATGACAACGGCCTCATATTGGTCGACTTGTTCAGGATTCCCTTCAACAAAACAACGTGAATGTCATCCCCTGGCCGGCTCGCTCCCCTGATCTCTCACCAATCGAGCACGTGTGGGATCGGCGCCTTCGACGTCAATCACGTGTTCCACAGACACTCCAGGAACTTCGAAACATGTGCGACGCCTGGTCCATTCAATAAGGTGGTGAGGTGAGGTGAAATTGGGTTTAACGTCGTGTCCAAGATTATTGGACTTATATAGCGACGTGCATGCACGTGTGTGTGTTTATGTGGTTGCTTTTTCTAGTCCGGACTGAATCCGATTTATAGTGCTAGCCAAATGAGATACCATGCCACAGTTTAACATGAATGCCCCACTCAGACACAGTAGACTGACTCCGAGCCGACCAGTCCTTGCTTTAACCCCTTAATGCCGAGCGCCAGACAGGGTAACAACAAGTACTATCTTTTAACGTCTTTTGATATTACGCGGCCGGGGATCGAACCCCGGACCTTCCGCTCTCCGGGCGGACGCTCTACCACTAGACCACGGAGGCAGTCCATTCCATAAGACGAAGATGTGTTGCTTGCATCGCAACCAGAGGTGGACACACGCTATTTATTTGTAAATTGACATTTTGGCATGTTCATGTTTTTTTTATGAAATCACGCATTTTCTGAAGTCAGTATGGCAAATTAAACCATTTGAACACTAACAGGAGTCTTTTATCTGTTGCAAACCGAAATTGTTTCAGATTTGGTAAAAAACATAACTTTGCATTAAATCTTATTCAATGTCACAGGAACTTTGTTGTTCAGTATATTTTTTCAAAGAAGTTACCGTCGACGATATAAAATTTATCATTCTGTTTGTTTTGTAAAGAAGCCATAACAACTTGTCTTTATATACATGTAGTTGGCAGTTTAATGCCTATTTCTTTAGTATGGTAAAACGGTTTACAGTATGCTTGCTTTCTTGCTATTGTGTAGCGACTATCCCGTTACAGGCACGTGTAATGTAAGTGTTATCGTCCAACTACAGAAAGTATCATATCTGTAAGAGAATCATGTCTGATGAAAAAATCTCACGATTCTCGTGACTGACATTTGAGCTTTTCTTCACATCTATTTGCAAAGGTGTAGTACAGGTGTTCATTATCTCGGCTCTGGGTGTAAAATTTGACAAAAAAAACCTTACGTGTGCATAATATGTGAAGGAATTGCGTTTGAAGAACTTTGATATCGCTTTGCAACAGTTGAGGTCACACGCGTGTAGGTGTTGTTGTTACATGATAAAGTAACAATATTAATACAAACGACAAACCATATAAGCACATTACAAAAGAATTCTAAAATTCATCGATTCGTATGTACTATTTTTACCTTTTATGTGAGGAAAATGGGGTGTTTTTGTTGCTCATAACTCATAGAATGTCCTTTTTTTGTCTTTAAAGATGTAACATGTACTTCCATGTAAACGATGTCCCAACAGGAGTTCACCCTGTGTTCACCCTCTGTTCACCCTGTGTTCACACTCTGTTCACCCTGTGTTCACCCTGTGTTCACACTCTGTTCAGCCTGTGTTCACCCTGTGTTCAGCCTGTGTTCACCCTGTGTTCACCCTGTGTTCACCCTGTGTTCACACTCTGTTCACCCTGTGTTCACCCTGTGTTCACACTCTGTTCACCTGTGTTCACCCTGTGTTCACACTCTGTTCACCCTGTGTTCACCCTCTGTTCACCCTGTGTTCACACTCTGTTCACCCTGTGTTCACCCTGTGTTCACACTCTGTTCAGCCTGTGTTCACCCTGTGTTCAGCCTGTGTTCACCCTGTGTTCACCCTGTGTTCACCCTGTGTTCACACTCTGTTCACCCTGTGTTCACCCTGTGTTCACCCTGTGTTCACCCTGTGTTCACCCTCTGTTCACCCTGTGTTCACACTCTGTTCACCCTGTGTTCACCCTCTGTTCACCCTGTGTTCACCCTGTGTTCACACTCTGTTCACACTCTGTTCACCCTGTGTTCACCCTGTGTTCACACTCTGTTCACCCTGTGTTCACCCTCTGTTCACCCTGTGTTCACCCTGTGTTCACACTCTGTTCACCCTGTGTTCACACTCTGTTCACCCTGTGTTCACCCTCTGTTCACCCTGTGTTCACCAGACGTGTTCACCAGACGTGTTCTAATCCGTACATTTGTGACACTGTCGATTGTATTTCGCCCATCATTGCGTATAGCATGAGTTATTTTTTAATTCTACTGGTCACCTGTAGTAATTGCAATAACGTTTTTGACGTACTAAACAGTATTGTAAATACACAGTATCTTCTTAAAAGTTATCATGAGAAGCATCCATCTCTTTGATAAAAGTCTTACTGTTTTAATAATGCAGACAAACAGTGGGTTTTAGTTATGCATAGGACTTTCTGATGGGTCAGTCATATTGTTTTATTGACACACATGGATCACATACACAATATGTGATCGTAAAAACCCCACAAGGTTCTAGATGAAAATGCAGTAAAATAACCAGACTTTTTTCCTGGTTTAAAGTACACACTTATCGTAATCAGATTTCATAAAGATACGAGAAATGGCTGGGCGTTGGGCCAAATGCCGTTTCAATATGGGGGCCATATTTAATTTCAGATGCAAATTCTGCGACTCTATGTCTTGAACACAACACCTATCAAGACATAAGGGAAATAGTTATAGTTATGGAAACAAAAAGCATCAATGCCCTCTTTGTTGTTATGGCAATAGGAAGCATCATTACCCTGTTTGTAGTTATGGCAATAGGAAGCATCAATGCCCTGTTTGTAGTTATTGCAATAGGAAGCATCAATGCCCTGTTTGTAGTTATGGCAATAGGAAGCATCAATGCCCTGTTTGTAGTTATGGCAATAGGAAGCATCAATGCCCTGTTTGTAGTTATGGCAATAGGATGCATCAATGCCCTGTTTGTAGTTATGGCAATAGGAAGCATCATTGCCCTGTTTGTAGTTATGGAAACGGCAATCACCAGTGCCCTGTTTGTAGTTATGGCAATAGGGAGCATCAATGCCCTGTTTGTATTTATGGTAATAGGAAGCATCATTGCCCTGGTTGTAGTTATGGCAATAGGAAGCATCTATGCCCTGTTTGAAGTAATAGAAACAGGAAGCATCATCGCGACGAGAACAAGTTTTACTACCTCCAGGCAATACATACTTCGAACACTAGTATCCGTAACTATGATTTTTTAACATATGAGGCATTTTTTAAATCCCCTTTCAGACACATGAGACACACGCAAACACGCGAAGCATGTTTGTTTAAGTGTTTATTTAATTTTTGTGATAGTTAAATTTCTTTCCTTACTCTAAACAAATACGTTTGAGATAAGGCGTATCATGTAAGTCCATAACATATCGTATTTGAAAGTGAATACTGTTTGATAAACGACTCACGATTCAACCTTTCATCAGATATACTGCTATGAGTCAGATGCGTGTGGTTAGATGCGTCTCGGGGTTAACTATGCCAAATTTAGGTAGGTTAGTGCATAATGGGAACATTTGTACCAAGAAAACTATTCCATTTGGTTCCTGGAAAGGGTTCACCGTGTCAACACCCACCATTTGAAACTGTAATGCATTTCTACGCGAGATGTAAATTTGCATGAAAGTGCCATGTCATGGAGAGAGAACTGGCGGCCTAAACATCATCTCAGTTCAGTTCATCATCAAAGGAGTAAAAGTTTGAAAACTTTAAAAAGTCTTGCCACCAATTCTGCCCATTTTAAGGTCCAGAGTACTCCTCAAACTTAACATGTGGCATACTTGACATATTTGAGGTCACTGATGAAGTTATTGTTGAAGTTGCAGTAACGTTGATGCAGGCGTTGTTGAATTTGCTACTGTTGTGGTGATGACAGCTGAAGACACAAGGATGGGTGAAGATGGTGACTGAGGGACAGGAACAGGCTGGTCAACAATAACCTTGGCTCCTTGCACCTTGATGGCTAATTCAGCCGATGTCAATATGGCTGCAAAGGTGGATCAGCTCACCAACTTGGTCGCTGAACAGCAGGACCCCACAACAGACCTCCGATGCAGAGATATAGACATCATCAACAAAAGCAACAACAGTTGCCACCTCCGAACTAGCCACCACCACCGATGCCAGCACATCCAATGAACATGCCTACAGTTCCAACGTCAACAATACTGACACCCTCAACAGCAGTATCCAAGTCGACCACGACTACCAGTACCACCCCGGCTCCAACAAAAGTGTCATGACGGTGGTGTGTATTGCTCGAATCGTTATGCATTCCCACACTACAACACAGTTTGTACTTATTGCAATAAGATAGGACACCATTTTAGCGTCTGTCTAAGTGCTTACTATTCACAGAACAAAGCACCTATGCAATAGGGACTCGCGCCTGATTCTCAGATTTCTGAGGTCAGGTATAAGAACCTTGTGGTATCACTTGTGGCTCCACTGGTCAAGAACACTGTTCTTGGCAGGATAGTCGGGATACACTAAGGAACAGTTATCTAAATCCCATCTTAGTCAAATAACAGGTGTAGGAGGTGAAATTCATTCAGTATAAGGCTCTCTTTCACTTTATATCAATATTGGCAATGTTCTCCTGTCCCAAACTTTTCATGTTCTTTCCCCTCTCCTTCACTCTCTCATCCTAGGCATCGACTTTTTAGAAGATAACAAAGTTACAGTCTGTCTGTCTTCTAAATGTCTTTACATTCATGAAGGTCTGATCACTGTTGCTTTCGTTGAATCTAATGCAGGTTTTGCTAGGTGTAAACATCAAGCTGCTATTCCCATCAAACAGCAGGTAGATCTTCCTGTTCTTATCTCTAGGAATAGACGAGGCGCTATCCTTCTGCTTGAGCCTGTAAGGAATTTGCAAAAGGCTGTGTATGTGAGACTTTTAAATCCAACACATAAAGATGTCCACTTAAACACTAAAAGAGTACTTGCAACCACTTCCGAAATTGACATTTCCTCTATATCAGTTCTCTCAGACATTCCTGACACTGACCCTAGGCCCTCTACCTCCAACTTGTCAAAACAGTTCAATGCATATCCAGGTCATTCATTCAACTCAACCTCAGCTCACTCATTCACTCAAAACTCAGGTTGTACATTCAACATGTCAAATCAGGTCAATGCATACTCAGGTCATTCACCCAACAGGCCCTCGAGTCATTCATTCAACCCACACTCAGTTTAGTCATTTAATCAAAACTCAAGTTGTTCATCCATCATATCACATCAGGTCAGTGCAACTTCATCTGATCACCCTAAAGGCATCACATCACTATCACATACTTCAAAGCTAGGTCTCAACCCCACGCTCAGGTTACTCACAACAACTTAGGATCATCTCATGCCTCGGTTCATCCATCACAAAACCAAAAGCCGCCATGCCCCTCTGATATATCTTTTGATTTAAGTGAATCTGATCTTTGCTCTGAACAAAAGCAAACTCTCTTATCCTTTTTAAATTTGCTGAAAACTGATCTGAGCTAGGTACAACCCACTTGCATCAACAAAAGATAGAAACAGGAGATGCCAGACCAGTAAGACTTCCCTTCTATCGCCAAAGTGCTGAAATCAGAAATGAATGCTCAAATCAATTAGAGGAAATGTTAGAAGCAAACATTATCTCCCCTAGTTCTTCTGAATGGCATTCACCTGTGGTTATGGTAAAGAAAAGAGACAACACCTATCGCTTTGCGGTCGACTACAGACGTCTGAATGCTGTTACAAAGCCCATTTTCTTCCCTCTCATTCGTTTTGAAGATGTCATAGATACTGTTGGTGAAAGTCAGGCCAAGTTCTTTAGTGTTCTGGATTGTGCTAGTGGGTTTTGGCAGATTCCCCTTCATTCTGACACAAAACATAAATCAGTGTTCATAACTCCTGATGGTGTATTTGAGTGGGATCGCCTCCCTTTTGGCCTGAAAAATGCTCCCTAGGCATTACCAAAGCACAATATCTGAAGCCTTAAAGAAATGAATGGAAAGTAAATTTTTATTTATGTGGATCATGCGGCAGTATTTTGAAATGTGTATTCGAAAAGATCAAACAAGCAGGACTTACTCTTAAAGCTAGTAAATGCAAGTTTGCTGTCAAAGAAGTACAGTATTTAGGTCTCATTTTTTACAAAGATCAAAATCCAAAACTGTAGCAGTCAATAAAATTCCCCAACCAAAGAATGTACATGCTGTTCGATACTTTTTAGGCTCAGCAAGTTACTACAGCAAATATTGTCCCAAACGTTTTCAGGAATTGCCTCACCACTGTATGATCTTCTAAAAAAGGACATGTACACCCCCTTCATTTGGTCTGACAAAGCTAAACAGGCATTCACAACACTTAAGCAAAAGCTAACATCATCTCCAGTTCCTGCTTATCCTGATTCCCCTCGACCATTCATTCTCACCACTGATTCATCAAATACTTCTATAGGGTACATCTTAGGTCAAAAAGGACTCTTAGGGATGTGAACATGTAATATGCTATGGAGATAGATCTTTACATCAGGTTGAAAGAATATGGGGTGTCGCACATTTAGAAGGCCGCCAGTTTTAGAAGGAATTAGACACTTTAGAGTATATTTGGCATCACAGAAATTTCAGCTGTACACAGATCACAAAGCTTTGACCTGGATCCATAAGTTCCAAGAAGATGCAGGACGTCTAGGTAGATGCTGCTTTTGCTTCAAGGCTAAGATTTTGAAGTTATACACTGCCCAGGAAAATCAAGGCAAATGCTGATGCTATATCTCGTACTTATATCTGAACCCAAAACTCTTCCAGTTACTGATGACAAACAATCCCATCCTCTGCCCTCTGTTCACACAAATGTTGCAGCTATCCAATGCGCTCCTTCCTTTATCTCCAAACCAAAACCATGCCAGTCTACCCAATCACAACATCCAAACAACTTCCTACTGATGTGCGCAAAAATAGGCTTTCCCCCTTTCCTGCAACATCGAACTCCATCACAAGCAACACAGCCCACACTGCATCCTTTGTGCCAATTGTTGACGATTCTGTCTCCCTAGCTGTTGATTTTGTGTATGTGAATGAACCACAAATTACCAGTCCATCAGTTTCTACAGTATCATCTAAGTTCGATTTTGAGCAACTAGATGTCAAACAATACAATTCCCCAGATCTTCAGCCTATAATTGAAATCCCAGAATCTTATAGTGAATCTCAGGTCAAAGGTCTTAGAGGTTGTGCCCAGGAATATGATGTCTGTGATGGTATCCTTTATCATTTTGGGGCAGTCGGGTAGCCTAGTGGTTAAAGCGTTCGATTCCCGGGTTCGATTCCCGACATGGGTACAATGTGTGAAGCCCATTTCTGGTGTCCCCAGCCGTGATATTGCTAGAATATTGCTAAAAGCGGCATTAAACATACTCACTCACTCACTCACTTTATCATTTTCATCAATCAAAGTTTAGAGGACAACATGCAGATAAGTCAGGAAATCAACAAAGAACATACAGATTTAAAAGCTAAGGTTCCTTCATTCTCAGTTGGTGACAACGTCCTGTTAACTGACCCTACAGTCTCAAAAGGTCTCTTGCCCAAATTGTCAAGCAAATCGGCAGGTCCTTTCACAATCATTGCTTTAGGTCCAAATCACACATTCAAACTTCAACATTAACACTCGGCCAAAGTCCACAAATCCCTTGTTCATGCTAACAGGTAGAAAACATACACCGAGAGAGCTGAAAATCCACCCAATGCCCAAGATCCTGACATAGGAATACATAACTTGGCAAGAGTGTTTGTTTGTTTGTTTGTTTGTTTAATACAAATAATTTCAATGATGGATTAGTCTTTCCGTGTGAAAATGTGATCGACATCCTCTACATAAACACGGAAGCACATGGCAAACCCCTTTATTCAGGATGGAACTATTCCGAGTAAAATCATCTGGATATATACAATTCCGGATTAAACAATTCTTCTTATGAAGTTGGGTGTATTTGGAGACAGACAGTCAGTTTTATTTCAGTGTTGGAAGCCCCGTTGTACAATCTTACACACATTGCCAATAGCGTGTGTTATAGAAGTTTAAAATATACATTAATCATGAATTCTGTATTAACTTCACATTAATTTGAAATTTTGAATTGAATCGCATTAAACAAGGGTATACCATGAATTGACATCATGCTACAAATAAAAAAATACTTAACACACAATGCATATCGCCCCACTTCCCCAAGCACGACATTGGTTGATGTGCGTTTACTAAGTAAAATGAATCTTTTGAAAAAAAATCCCTTTTGTTTTCAACACTTTCCCAAACAGTGTATCCCCAGATCTCACTGTCATAGCATGCGAGAAGAGCTATCTTAGTATAAAACATTGCAACAATTACATATAATAAAAGATTTGGATATTTCCTGATAAGATTATATCTTGGAAAACGTGTTTTCTTTGCCTGTACAGCTAACGTCTCACAAGCTTTGCACCACACTAAATGTGAAGAAAATATTAGACCAAGATATTTCTAAGAAGATACTATATTAATATTTTCATTGCCATAAAAATATATTTCTTTTCACTTTTAGCAGGCCATTTCTAAATACACGTATTTCAGAATGTTCTAAATTTACCTCACAATTCCACTGTTTGCAAAAATATTCTAATGCTGATAGCTTCTTTTGTAGATCAACATCTGAATCTGACACTAAAACAGCATTTTGATGATCTCAAAGATATCATTTACAAAGATGCCATTCGTTTCACTTACCATCATATCAGTAGCAAACTGGTTAATGAAAAATATGAAAAGTAGAGGACTAAGCAAACAGCTTTGTCTAACACCGCATGATGTTGAAAAGATATCTGTTTTCGAATTCCTTAAGCGGACACGAGCACAATCATTTCTGTACATTTTTTCTAAAACATTCTACATTCTACCATGAATATGTAATAACTCATATCTTATGAACCTTATCAAAGGCTTTACGGAAATTAATATAAGCTGCATAATAACTATATTTAGGCATACGTAAATATTTCTGAGCAAGTGATTGCAAGACAAAGACAATATCTATCGTAGAATGTTCCTTTCTAGGCCCAACTTGAGATTCAGCTATCAATTCATGTAATTCTTACCAATATCGCAATCACAGTTCAACTAAGGACGTAAATACTTTTCCCATGACATTGAGTAAAGATTTCCACCTATTTGGGTCCTTCCTGTTTCCTTTTTAAATAAAGATACTATTATTCCAACTTTCCAATCATTCGGTTATACACACTGATCCATAATAGAAATAAATAACATTCCCATGTAAGACAGTATTTCATAACAATTTTGAAAAAAATCAAGAGGCAAACCATCCGACTTTCAAAACACTACAGCTACTTTAATTTCTTCTGTAATTTTCCCTGATCATAATTCATGCACGTTGTTCAATCACATTTCAGGTTACCCAGTGACAAAAGTTTTGACATTACAGGCATCATTAGCATCCTAAGAGGGACCAGCGCCCGTTTCACAAAGCGGTCTTAGCGCTAAGACGATCGTAACTCCCATTCCTTAACACTGACTTACGACAGTCGTAGGCCGGTGAAGATTCCGGGGTAGAATTCCCCCGCCATATACCTGGAATATTGCTGAGTGCTGCGTTAAACAACAAACAAACAAACAAAACAAATACGACAGTCGTAGCGTTAAGATCTCTGTGGAATTGGGCGCTGGTGGTCAGGAAGGTCAAGCTGAAGTGACAAACAGTTGAGTCAAGATCATCAGTTCAAGGACGACTACGCTTTGCTCATAGATGTGAATGCCTTTGTATGTGCGTTTTCGTTGACGATCTGCCACTGTCCGATCCATGGACCAGTGATTCTTGTGTCAAACTCTTCCGTCTTTTTTACCTGAAACAAAAGGAATATACTTGTTGATTTCAGATGCGGATGCCAGATCCTCAGAAAACAAGAATGATCTTTTCATAGATAAAAGTGACAAAATCCTTTCCATATTCACATAAATAATGATAAAAGCAGCGTTGATTGTGCAATTCAGACTATATAATGAACATGATCATAAATTACAATCAAATAGTGATGATACCAGGTGTTCGAGAAAAGGTAGGCACCCGTCACAAACAGGGTCTAAAACAAGGGCTGGTCGGACAGTATACAGTGTCTGAGTGGGAGTATTCATGTTAAACTGGTATCTCTGTGGGTTAGTACTATAAAAGTGGCCCAGGTTCACACACGAAATTGAACTGTAGTTTGACACAAAATGAATTCTCAGGATGAACAGTATTTTAAAATAAATGTATTCCATATTTTGCACATCAATGTGTTTTACAGCTCGTTACTCCTTAAAGTGTCAAACGCACATGACGGCAGGAATGTTTCTTAAAGTTACCCTCAAATTGTCATACCACTAAAATATGTTAAGGGCCACATTGCTTTCATATCACTATGGGTAATCTATCGCCGAAGTGAGCATCGAAGCCTGGGGCGTGAGCCTGAGTGGAGACAGCAGGGTGCAGATCTGGGTGGGAGTAGCAAATATTCAGACGCGGCAGGACAGATTTATTACAGCAAAAAACTTCTTTTTTTTTAATAGAATATTTAACAATACAATTGATATATTATGTGTATAAGTTTTGTGAATCGTGGGAACAAAAATAATCCCTATCAAATATGGAGAGCATAGCATTTAAAAAGTAATCTAGAAAATAAAATAGAAACTAGAATGTTCTAAAATCCATCTATCTCCCCAGGAGAAATATATCTCAACAGCAGATATCATCTCATGTATACCAACCTCTTTGAAGTACTTCTTCTGCCAGACTTCTTTCCTGTCAACAGACAAAAATTTGTCCCAGTCTGGCTTCACGTTCGTTTCAGATGATGAACGGAACCTCACGCCATCTTGGATATTGTAGAAGCCCATATTATAGAATGGTGACTGCCACCGAAGATCGATACTCCATCTAATATCGTTTGACAGGTTCACACCGCTAAAACAGAGAGGACATATACTGAAATTCTAAGATAATTAATTAAATTAAGTGTCTCTTTGTACATTCAGAACGATTCAGATTGAATGTTTAGAAGGCTCAGTTCTGATGAGTGTCCTCGTCATCCTGGAAGCGTCTTCCTTTTTTGCCAGGAAATGGTCACTGGGGGCTAAGTCTGGGCTGTAGGGTGGGTGATTTAACTGTACAGACCAGACTTGGCCCCCAGTGACTATTTCCTGTCCCGGCAAATGAAATCTGCCCTACGTGGAAGACGCTTCCAGGATGACGAGGACATAAAGGCTGCCATAGAGGCGTGGTTAGAGGGCCTGATTTCTTTAAAAGTGGTATTAAAAGCTTGAAGGACAAGTGGAATAAGTGTTTTGAAGTGAATGGAGATCATAGTGAAAAATAAAAGTGCAAAATATATTCTTTGTCTCATATTGAAGTTGCAAAACATATTGAACGCCCCTCGTACATACACACACACACACACACACACACACACACACACACACACACACACACACACACACACACACACAGAGGCCTTATGTACAAATTATCTACATGCTGTTTAATATTTTTTAAATATTTTAAATGAACTTTTCAGGGCATTACCTTCTGTGTGGAGTAAGGTTGTGAAAGAGGATAAAACCGCCGTATGGCACTGGCTCAACATATACATCTTTCTTGAGGTCAACACCTATAACAAAGAACATTCTCAACTTACTTTCTAAAGTATGTGTGTTGTGTCACAGTGTAGTGCTTTTTATGCACGTGTCACATTGAACGTTCTGTCGTCATAATAGGGTGGGTGACATTATATGCTTCCATTGCTGAACTGACCGGTCAGCATACTGCAGAGAGGATGACGAATATCACTATTTTTAAAAAAACAAACAAACCATAAGATAGGCACAAAATGCATATGCATAAGCAGTGAAATCCATGAATATGTATGCGTGTTGCGAAACACGTTTCCATTTGTTGTACAATATTATAAAAATGTATTCATACTTTCGTGTTTAAGTGTATGATTGGGCTACTTAACCGTCGATATGAAGAGTAACGTGCATTCGTGAAGAAGAGGGGGCCCAGTTGTCTTAGATGCCGCGATTCGCTGTGCAGAGTTGCGTCCCTTGGACACACCAGTAACCTATGACTGTGGGTTCGAATCCCGGTTCGCCCCGATTATGTTTCTAGGTTTGTCAGCACCATACCCGTTCTCGTGGGTTTCACCGAAGAGGTAAACGTCTAAGACCTGCATCACTTCGGGCTTTCCTCCCACATTATGCAGACACGCCGTGATATTACTGTAATACTGTTAAAACCGGCGTTAAACCCAACTCACTCACTCACGTAAAGAAGACCAGGGTTACCAGATTCACATAAAATGGATGTTAAGAGGTTGATAATATTTGTAACAACTTTTTTTAAATATCAACAATGCTTAAATCTACTTTCTTTATTTTACCGCGTTGCCGTTATGTCTCAGTAAGTATAGTGTTAATTTATAAAAGGTGTGCGTGCTGATGTAATATACAAGGTTGTTGTGGCTGGGATCGAACACGCAAGCATGTTCTTTTTAGTGTGCACGACACATTTAGATTACGTCTTTAGAGTAACCTCCCCTTATAACATTGCTCATGACCGGAAGTAACGCGTATGTGTTTACGTCCGGAAATGGTGGGAGCTACTCAAGGGAAAACCAGAATTTAATGACAGGTTAATGAAAACACTTACATTAAGTGAGTGAGTGAGTATGGTTTTACGCCGCCTTTCGCAACACTTACATTAAGGCGTCGTTAGTTTAAAACTGATTTTAGTGATTTCACTTACAAATGATGCTTCGTGATTATTTGATTAACGGTAAGGACATTATACGTACCCAGTTCCTTCACCATGGTGTCCTCTTCAAGTGTTATGTACCACGTGTTGGCATGGCAACAGGTGTGACGAGCAACCCTTCCATCCGCATGGCCATATTTCACCATCTGTGAATGAATAAGAAAACGCGACAGTCGTTTACAGCTTGTGTCTTGTAAGATATGACGCCTCTGTTATCAGAAGTGTCGACAAAAGCTGTAGTTATCATTCCTATTAAGACTGTGACCTAGTGGTAGAGCATGGCCGGGCAGCGGAAGGTCGGGGTTCGCTCCCGTCCCGCGCTATCCCAATTCGTTACAACAAGGACTGGTCGTCTCGGAGTCAGTATACTGTGTCTGAGTGGGGTATTCATAATAACCTGCGGCATGGTATCTCAGTGGGCTAGCACTTTAAAATTGGCACATAGTACGGACTAGTACAAGTGGACACACACACACACACGTGCATGCACACGCACACGCACAAGAACTCGCACACACACACCTTCGTATATGCACGTCACTTTATAAGTTCAACAATCTTGAACGCGACGTTTAACCCCATTTCACCTCACCTATTAAGAATGTAATGATAATTGGAATGTTGCGTGCATGAACAAAAAGGAATCTTTAGGACTGAACATGTGAAAGTACAAACATGTTCAAGAATGAAATATAAACAACAACATTTTACCGACAAACTTACGATTCTTTGAACAATGTGTTGCGAAGAAAAAAGAAATAGTTCAGATCCCCTTAGTTCAGATCCCCTAAATTGCTTGTTTGAAGCAGCCATTGACAACATATTCTTTCTCAAACTCTGGAAATGTCAAACGCGATATACGCATTTCTAATTGGACAAGGGGCCGTCACATGGCCGCGAGACCCGTGAAGATCCAGGGTAGAATAGGTCTTAAGCAACCCATGTTTGCCGCAAAAAGCGACTATGCTTGTCGTAAGAGGCGACTAACTGGATCGGGTGGTCAGGCTCGCTGACGTGGTTGATGCAGGTCATCGTATCCCAATTGCATGGATCGATGCTCCTGACCTCCATCACTAGATTGTCTGGACTCGATTATTTGCATACCGCTGTCATATGGCTGGAATATTTCGGAGGGTGGCGTTGAACAACAAACAATAACAACAACAAAAAAACATGGCCGCGAAACTGACGTTTATAAGCGTACGACATATGTTGACGTTCATGCTGTTTTCAGGAGACTGTATTCCAGAAATAACCTAAAAACTGACGGAATACGTTCACATTCCTAAGGAAACCCCCAAGAGTTCCTATTCATAAATACATACAGATTCGTTGTTCGTGACCACATACAATATACAGTCCTGCATTGGAATCTAGTTCTAGACAAACCAGTGGGTGATATTATGAGCACGAGCCAAGCAGTCGGGGCACGGCGACCTACTATCAAGCAAGAAACCGAGCCTGACCACCCGATCCACTAAATAGCCTCTTCTCACAAGATTGCTAGGGACTATTTCTCCCCGTGTCTCCCCGTGTTACCATCTCGTCGCCTGCACAGCTAATGATAGTGTCCGGATTAATGCGGTGTCACTGTTCAAGCGTAACGAAATGAGACATGCGCATTTTCGTTTACGATAGTTTTGCTGTTTGGCTCCATGTATCATACTGACCGCCTCCGTGGTCTAGTGGTAGAGTTTCCGCCCGGAGAGCAGAAGGTCCGGGGTTCGATTCCCGGCCGCGTCATACCAAAAGACGTTAAAAGATGGTACTTGTTGTTACCCTGTCTGGCGCTCGACATTAAAGGGCTAAAACAAGGACTGGTCGGCTCGGAGTCAGTATACTGTGTCTGAGTGGGGTATTCGTGTTAAACTGTGGCATGGTATCTCAGTGCGCTAGCACTATAAATCGGCATCAATCCGGACCAGTACAAGCAACCCAACACACACACACACGTCGCTATGTAAGTGCAATAATCTTGGACGCGACGTTAAACCCCATTTCACCACACCTCGCCATGTATCATACATGTTCCTATCAGTGTGCTTGTTATTCGTACCGTAGTTTTAAATCGTATATTTGTGAATTTTAATTGATGGCTAAATTTACTACAATCACCAGCAGCTGAAGCGATGGTGTAAATCCTGCTAGGGGACCGTGTAGGTAGCAGAAGTATCGTAAGTCCCCACGGTCCCTAGTATGGTGGCCTAACTTTGGTTGCTGGTGATCTATAGCCCGTTTTTATAATGTATTGTCGAATCATAGATTATTCTTTTAAATGTTCGCAACTAGTTTTACTTCAAAACTGTGATAGTCTAGTTATTAATACTGTCCGTCGTTGACAGGTTTTTATTCATCTAAGTTTAAATTGTATTAATGTTCTCGTCACTCTATGGCTGAAATATTGCCGATGTGACGTAAAATTTTAACTCGCTCACTCACTCCTATCAGTGTACCTGCATGCATCCGTTTTCAGGGGTTGCATCCAGGAAGGGTATCCACGCTGTTGGGATGAGATGGTCATAGGACTCGTTGCTGAAGTAACCACTGTCTGGAATCGTTGGAATCGGTTTCATGAGTTAATAATGAATATCAGCAATACCTTAAACCAGGAATCAATAATTGGGAGAATTAACACTCACTTGCTTTGTACAGCAAATTATGAAATCATTTTATTCTGACGTCTTCTGTATATCAATCGGTTTTGGGCCGACCATTAGATATTCTGGGAGGGAGCTGGGAGTTTGGATCGAAATTAGATATATGTCACCTACAGCCGCAAAACCTCATATTTCTTTTTTTTACTTAAAACAAAGAGGCAATTCCATTTGTTTTCAACAGTCTGAAGCATTAATATATTTAACAAGAAGTTTTGGGGACAATATCTATAAAGTCCCATCAACCCACACCCCACACCCTCATCCAGAATATGAAATGGTCGTTCACTTCCCAATCCTTTATCCGCTTATTGATTCTTAGAAACTTACATGTTTATACTGAAATGAAGTTGGAATTGGCGTCAACCCAATGTCATCTAAACGCACACAACGTCCTTCCAAACTTACCTTGATGCCAAGGGATGGCGCCGATCTTGCTTTCGGGGGTTTTGGTCCTGAGGTTCCAAGTGGGATGTCCAGCAATGTCCGGCCCAATCAACTGTTCAATCAAGTTCAACATGCGCTCGTTGCTCCAAACGTCCATGAATGCCTTTGAGTAAAGAGGATGAATGCATGACAGGATGCAGTGCCAGACGGACAGTGTGTCTCCACACGCTACGTACCTCTGACCTAATGATCATAGGATGCAGTGCCATACGGACATTGTGTCTCTACACGCTACGTACCATTGTCCTAATGATCTCAGGATGCAGTGCCAGACGGACATCGTGTCTCTACACGCTACGTACCACTGTCCAAATGATCATAGGATGCAGTGCCATACAGACAGTGTGTCTCTACACGCTACGTACCACTACACTAATGATCATAGGATGCAGTGCCAGACGGACAGTGTGTCTCTACACGCTACGTACCACTGTCCTAATGATCATAGGATGCAGTGCCAGACGGACATTGTGTCTCTACACGCTACATACCACTGTCCAAATGATCATAGGATGCAGTGCCATACGGACAGTGTGTCTCTACACGCTACGTACCACTACACTAATGATCATAGGATGCAGTGCCAGACGGACAGTGTGTCCCTACACGCTACGTACCACTACACTAATGATCATAGGATGCAGTGCCATAGGGACATTTTGTCTCTACACGCTACGTACCACTGTCCTAATGATCATAGGATGCAGTGCCATACGGACATTGTGTCTCTACACGCTACGTACCACTGTCCTAATGATCTCAGGATGCAGTGTCAGACGGACACTGTGTCCCTACACGCTACGTACCACTGTCCTCATGATCATAGGATGCAGTGTCAGACGGACACTGTGTCCCTACACGCTACGTACCACTGTCCTAATGATCTCAGGATGCAGTCCCAGACGGACATCGTGTCTCTACACGCTACGTACCACTACACTAATGATCTCAGGATACAGTGCCAGACGGACATTGTGTCTCTACACGCTATGTACCACTGTCCTAATGACCTCAGGATGCAGTGTCAGACGGACACTGTGTCCCTACACGCTACGTACCACTGCCCTAATGATCAAAGGAAAGAGTGCCAGACGGACATTTTGACTCTACACGCTACGTACCACTGTCCTAATTATCATAGGAAAGAGTGTCAGACGGACACTGTGTCCCTACACGCTACGTATCACTGTCCTAATGATCTCAGGATGCAGTGACAGACGGACATCGTGTCTCTACACGCTACGTACCACTGTCCTAATGATCTCAGGATGCAGTGTCAGACGGACACTGTGTCCCTACACGCTACGTACCACTGTCCTAATGATCATAGGATGCAGTGCCAGACGAACATCGTGTCTCTACACGCTACGTACCACTGTCCTAATGATCATAGGATGCAGTGCCAGACGGACATCATGTCTCTACACGCTACGTACCACTGCCCTAATGAACATAGGGTACAGTGCCAGACGGACATCATGTCTCTACACGCTACGTTCCACTGTCCTAATGATCTCAGGATGCAGTGCCAGACGGACACTGTGTCTCTACACGCTACGTACCACCGTCCTAATGATCATAGGATGCAGTGCCAGACGGACATTGTGTCTCTACACGCTACGTACCACTGCCCTAATGATCACAGGATGCAGTGCCAGACGGACATTGTGTCTCTACACGCTACGTACCACTGTCCTAATGATCATAAGATGCAGTGCCAGACGGACAGTGTGTCCCTTCACACTACGTACCACTGTCCTAATAATCTCAGGATGCAGTGCCAGACAGACATTGTGTCTCTACACGCTACGTACCACTGTCCTAATGATCATAGGATGCAGTGCCAGACGGACATCGTGTCTCTACACGCTACGTACCACTGTCCTAATGATCATAGGATGCAGTGCCAGACGGACATCGTGTCTCTACACGCTACGTACCACTGTCCTAATGATCATAGGATGCAGTGTCAGACGGACATCGTGTCTCTACACGCTACGTACCACTGTCCTAATGATCTCAGGATGCAGTGTCAGACGGACAGTGTGTCCCTACACGCTACGTACCACTGCCCTAATGATCATATGATACAGTGCCAGACGGACATTGTGTCCCTACACGCTACGTACCACTGTCCTAATGATCATAGGATGCAGTGCCAGACGGACATCGTGTCTCTACACGCTACGTACCACTGTCCTAATGATCATAGGATGCAGTGTCAGACGGACATCGTGTCTCTACACGCTACGTACCACTGTCCTAATGATCTCAGGATGCAGTGTCAGACGGACAGTGTGTCCCTACACGCTACGTACCACTGCCCTAATGATCATATGATACAGTGCCAGACGGACAGTGTGTCCCTACACGCTACGTACCACTGTCCTAATGATCATAGGATGCAGTGCCAGACGAACATCGTGTCTCTACACGCTACGTTCCACTGTCCTAATGATCATAGGGTACAGTGCCAGACAGACATCATGTCTCTACACGCTACGTACCACTGTCCTAATGATCATAGGATGCAGTGCCAGACGGACAGTTTGTCTCTACACGCTACGTACCACTGTCCTAATGATCTCAGGATGCAGAGCCAGACGGACATCGTGTCTCTACACGCTACGTACCACTGTCCTAATGATCATAGGATGCGGTGCCAGACGGACATTGTGTCTCTACACGCTACGTACCACTACCCTAATGATCTCAGGATGCAGTGTCAGACGGACAGTGTGTCCCTACACGCTACGTACCACTACCCTAATGATCATAGGATGCAGTGTCAGACGGACACTGTGTCCCTACACGCTACGTACCACTGCCCTAATGATCATAAGATGCAGTGCCAGACGGACAGTGTGTCCCTTCACACTACGTACCACTGTCCTAATGATCTCAGGATGCAGTGCCAGACGGACATTGTGTCTCTACACGCTACGTACCAGTGTCCTAATGATCTCAGGATGCACTGCCAGACGGACATCGTGTCTCTACACGCTACGTACCAGTGTCCTAATGATCTCAGGATGCAGTGCCAGACGGACATTGTGTCTCTACACGCTACGTACCACTGTCCTAATGATCTCAGGATGCAGTGCCAGACGGACATTGTGTCCCTACACGCTACGTACCGCTGTCCTAATGATCATAGGGTACAGTGCCAGACGGACATCGTGTCTCTACACGCTACGTACCACTGCCCCAATGATCATAGGATGCAGTGCCAGACGGACAGTGTGTCCCTACACGCTACGTACCACTGTCCTAATGATCATAGGATGCAGTGCCAGACGGACATCGTGTCTCTACACGCTACGTACCACTGTCCTAATGATCATAGGATGCAGTGTCAGACGGACATCGTGTCTCTACACGCTACGTACCACTGTCCTAATGATCTCAGGATGCAGTGTCAGACGGACAGTGTGTCCCTACACGCTACGTACCACTGCCCTAATGATCATATGATACAGTGCCAGACGGACAGTGTGTCCCTACACGCTACGTACCACTGTCCTAATGATCATAGGATGCAGTGCCAGACGAACATCGTGTCTCTACACGCTACGTTCCACTGTCCTAATGATCATAGGGTACAGTGCCAGACAGACATCATGTCTCTACACGCTACGTACCACTGTCCTAATGATCATAGGATGCAGTGCCAGACGGACAGTTTGTCTCTACACGCTACGTACCACTGTCCTAATGATCTCAGGATGCAGAGCCAGACGGACATCGTGTCTCTACACGCTACGTACCACTGTCCTAATGATCATAGGATGCGGTGCCAGACGGACATTGTGTCTCTACACGCTACGTACCACTACCCTAATGATCTCAGGATGCAGTGTCAGACGGACAGTGTGTCCCTACACGCTACGTACCACTACCCTAATGATCATAGGATGCAGTGTCAGACGGACACTGTGTCCCTACACGCTACGTACCACTGCCCTAATGATCATAAGATGCAGTGCCAGACGGACAGTGTGTCCCTTCACACTACGTACCACTGTCCTAATGATCTCAGGATGCAGTGCCAGACGGACATTGTGTCTCTACACGCTACGTACCAGTGTCCTAATGATCTCAGGATGCACTGCCAGACGGACATCGTGTCTCTACACGCTACGTACCAGTGTCCTAATGATCTCAGGATGCAGTGCCAGACGGACATTGTGTCTCTACACGCTACGTACCACTGTCCTAATGATCTCAGGATGCAGTGCCAGACGGACATTGTGTCCCTACACGCTACGTACCGCTGTCCTAATGATCATAGGGTACAGTGCCAGACGGACATCGTGTCTCTACACGCTACGTACCACTGCCCCAATGATCATAGGATGCAGTGCCAGACGGACAGTGTGTCTCTACACGCTACGTACCACTGTCCTAATGATCATAGGATGCAGTGCCAGACGGACATTGTGTCTCTACACGCTACGTACCACTGTCCTAATGATCATAGGATGCAGTGCCAGACGGACAGTGTGTCTCTACACGCTACGTACCACTGTCCTAATGATCATAGGGTACAGTGCCAGACGGACATCGTGTCTCTACACGCTACGTACCACTGCCCTAATGATCATAGGATGCAGTGCCAGACGGACAGTGTGTCCCTACAAGCTACGTACCACTGTCCTAATGACCATAGGGTACAGTGCCAGACGGACAGTGTGTCTCTACACGCTACGTACCACTGTCCTAATGATCATAGGGTACAGTGCCAGACGGACATTGTCATGTCATAGAGTGTCACAGTTCGTAGGACTGTGACATCTGCCACACTGGTTCCAGAAAACATGAAACCACTAGTTTGCTTCGAATGCATTGTCACATTATCTGTGAAGCATTAGGATGGGAGGTTGGTGTCTAAAACTGACGCATCCTATGAAATTTCCGTCTGAAAATATACAACGTCAACGCCAGAGAACAACCAGTATCCACTATCCCACGGCACAGATCCCACCGGGCGTGAAAGGCAAAATAGCGGTGACAATTATATGAATGGACCACTAAAAAACCAGTGATGACACCAGGTGTTCACGAAAAGGGTAAGCATGTCTGCCTGTCCTCCCCTACCGGTAGCAACAACAACTCACACAATTTAAAGTATGTTTTTGATGCCTGTAATGTCATGGAGTAGCTAAATATTTTATAGGGCAGGATTAATAAAACATATTATTTCGGGCGTCTTCATTGAGAAAAGCACCGTCCGGAATAGCGAGTGAGTATGGTTTTACGCCACTGTTAGCTGTATTCCAGCAATATCACGGCGGGGGACATCAGAAAAGGGCTTCACACATTGTACCCATATTGGGAATCGAACTCGGTTCTTCGGCGTGACGAGCCAACGCTTTAACCACTCGGCTACCCGACTGCCCCCCGTCCTGAATAACAGGAAGACTACATGTTTCACTGTACCTGTGGTAGTTTCTGGTGTTTAAAGAGTAGAATGTTGGAACCAGGGAACTCTTGTTCCAGCTTTGTAAGTCTCTGAAATACGCCATAGTCTTCATATAGGCCTGAAACAAGAACATACCATGTACCGGGAAGTTCTATTACACTAAATCAGACACAGTCGTTCAACAAGCAGTTTTCGTTTTGAATCATCTGACAGCTTATTGGATGATTTTGTGTAAGATTAATGTTTTTGTAAATGTACATCCATCAAGTAATTAAAGCCATGTTTTTCTATATTAAGTGATGATGTTTTTAATATCATGATGTGGGGTAGCCTGTCGGGTAGCCTAGTGGTTAAAGCGTTCGCTCGTCACGCCGAAGACCCGGGTTCGATTCCCGACATAGGTACAATGTGTGAAGCCCATTTCTGATGTCCCCCGCCGTGATATTGCTGTAATATTGCTAAAAGCGGCGTAAAACCATACTCACTCACTTTAATATCATGAATGCTGGACATGCGGAATGTGACTACAAATGTTTTCAAGACAAGTGACATTAAATTTTGGGGCGGAACTGGGGTTGATGTGTTGGTAATGTCCGTTGAATGTTTAGTTGCTATGAAGGTCAATGGGAAAACATTTGGTTGTGTGTAACCTGGAGAGTGGTGTGCTGGTGATAACATTTATCCCTTAATAGATACTAACTTCTACCCAACCGAGTTGGCACAATAATTTATTCGGCCGATGCTTACTTATCTTGCCGATGGAGTTATGCACCCTGTCTTACGAGGTAGAGAGTATCTGTTTGGTCTTGTTTTAATGGTGACATGATTCTTGATGTAGCCAAAAGGTCATGACGTCAAACAAGCCATCTTCTATCACCTACACGAACTCCTGGATGTTTTCCCGTAGAAGCGGACATGAAGACATCCTTTCTATCCAAAATATCTTTTGTGGGCTTTCTTTTGGGTGTCTCAGTTTTTGCAATGTTGAATTTCTCGTAAACTCTGTCGTGACCAATATTTGTTGCTTGCTATATGTCACTTGATTTTGACTTAAGCCTCATACACCAATGGCGTCGGCGTTTGAGAGAAGTGAAGAGGACAACAACGCAATATTTCGTGTGAAGACACAAGTTTGCAAAATTCTGCTTGAAGTCGCATTTGTTTCATGTTTACGGAATCTTGTAACAATCCGGGCTAGAATTATATATAGGTCTTTAGCAATATATGCTTCCCGTAAAAGGCGACTGTGCTTGTCGTAAGAGGCGACACACGGTGGTCAGGCTCGCTGACTTGGTTGATGCATGTCCCAATTGCGTGGATCGATGCTCATGATATAATTTATAAATCACTGGATTGCCCAGACTCGATTACTTACAGACCGCCTTCAAGTTGCTGGAGTATGGCGTTAAACGAGAAACAAACAAAACATACCACTTGGATTTAATTCCGAGGTAACTATGTGTCTTCTCCAAACTTTATTCGCGTTGTACACGCATACACATGGAACGAACAGGAATAATATTGAAAAATATCCTCTTTTCCAACAGATTAATGTTGAATAAAGGCATACACAAATTACTGATCGCGGCCATAAATAAGGATAGAGGATACCTAGCCAGATGTCGAAATTTGCAAGAGTTGTCGTCTTAGTCCTTCCATTTACCATAGTGCATACCTATCACAAGCAATGTCCAATGTTGTTTCTATTTGAGATATTGCCATGGCAAAGCCACTCCATGCCAAGGCGAAGATAGTAATTGTCTTTTTCCACCACCGTTAAAGCCTCGGGGCAGCGGTGTTGTGTTAGCTATTCCAGGAACCAGATTAAAACGTATAAGTAGAGCTAGGTCATAGCAACTCTATTAACATAGACAGCTGGGCCTTTTTCCACGACCACATTTGAATTTAAGACACGTCAATATACCTGCTTCTGCTACTAAAAGATCACAGGGACTAGGATAGCTGTTCCACGTCTAACGGGACCTTCTTTTTTTGGAGTTCCTTTGCCTTTACAAATACATAACACCGTGTCTTTCGTATATTCTTTTCTGAGGACACATTCGAAAATATGACCATTTTAATCATTGCTACTCTGTGTGATATAAAGTCAGAGTTACCTGCCTCAGTTGTGCAAGAAGATGGCGGTTGTTGGTCCTCTTCCAGCTTCGCTTTAATTATTTATCTCTGACCTGCATTATTTCCTTCCCCAATTAAACTGATCACGACAAGCTGTTAAAAACTATGCGCTGAGCCTGACTCTGAAAAAAAAGAAGCTGGTGGGAGGTGTTAACTTACTTCGTATTTTCCCGGCCTGGTACAGTTTCTGGGCAAGAGCGTCGACCATCTTCTCCACAGCATCCCGACATGGCTGCAGCTCTTCTGGAGTGAAGAAGTCCCTGACGACGATATAGCCCTGTCATAATATAGCACATTTCAACTGTTAGTTCAGTCTGGACACGAAATCAAATAGATGTAAATTTTGTTGAAAAGACAAGGTGTGATATGGTCAATTTTTGGACAATATGATCTGCATAATTTAAACAGTAGCAACACATTAAAAAAATATGAAGGAGGTTACATGAGAAGTAGACTTTTCATTACAGCACTCACATGTTTTGGACTTTCAACAACGTTACACGAATGACAGCCTAGAAAAGGCTGATTTTAGGTTTTCAGGAAGCATCTATTTAATAATCAATCATTTGACCCAAAATGACGTTCTTAAGAGATGTAGATAACTACAGGCCAAACAAATGGTCAACTATTCATACTGACAATGAACTTCATAGCTAGTTATAGTGTTTCTTGAACATCATTTTTTGCTCATGTTTGACTCATGTACTAATATTACATCACATTGGGAAGCATGAATACACTGACGTACATGTATACAGATAGAAATAAAAAAAACAGCAATTTGGAATGAATATAATCGACAAAAACATTGAAATACAGTGTGCATTATTCATTTTACTGTATGTACCGCCATAACTATTTGTTTGATGTACTTAATGGACAGTGTTTTCATTGCCTTGTTAGAACAAATTAGTAAAATACAAACTTCATCCAAACGTCCCAATGGTATAATGTGATTTACAATTTTAAAAGTTGAGTAAATGAATAAAAACCGTTTTGTCCTCTTTGTATGCCCACGTCTATAAAAAAAAACGTACAATGTCCTCATGTTGGCCTACAGCTGTGAACTTATCAGTATTCTAACATGGTCTTACGCCTTTGATATGCCGAAATATTTCTTCAACCCTACCTTTTTGAAATATCGATCTGTGTCGAACTTGTACTTTAAATATCCTCCTTTGTGTCATTCGTCTTTTACTCGTCGAGGTCCTTCCCCTTAAATACTGAGCTAGTCCCCATAATGTTCTCATTGGGGTCATACTTCCTTAAAATGCCGACGTAAGACCTCATGTCGACCTACAATTTTGATATGCCGAACTGTTTCCAATATGGTCAGACGTCTTGAACTGCCGAACTATGAGGCCAAAGTGGGCCTACAGTTTTGGTGTGCCGAACTATTTGTAATCTGGTCTTTTCAGTGATACATTCAACAAATTATCAACTTTTTTTCCCCCTTTTCGCCAAATGGAGTTTGTTGGGTAGATAATCGAAACTGACTTAGCCTTGACGTTTTAGGTTCACCTTTCTGAAATGTCTAAATACGACCACCTAGTTTTTTAACTGCTGGAGTGTTTCCTCATGTTATGCCAAAACATGTCCTAAAGTAGACCTACCTTTTTGAGTTACCGAACTGTGTCCAAGTGGTGTACCAAAACATGTCCTGAAGTAGGTCTACCTCTTTGAGTTACCGAACTGTGTCCACGTGTCACACCAAAACATGTCCTCATGAGGACCTACCTCAATGAATTACCGAACTGTGTCCACGTGTGACACCAAAACATGTCCTCAAGTAGACCTACCTCCTTGAATTACCGAACTGTGTCATCATGTTACACCAAAACATGTCCTCAAGTAGGTCTACCTCTTTGAGTTACCGAACTGTGTCCACGTGTCACACCAAAACATGTCCTCATGAGGACCTACCTCAATGAATTACCGAACTGTGTCCACGTGTGACACCAAAACATGTCCTCAAGTAGACCTACCTCCTTGAATTACCGAACTGTGTCATCATGTTACACCAAAACATGTCCTCAAGTAGGTCTACCTCTTTGAGTTACCGAACTGTGTCCACGTGTCACACCAAAACATGTCCTCATGAGGACCTACCTCAAAGAATTACCGAACTGTGTCCACGTGTGACACCAAAACATCTCCTCATGAGGACCTACCTCTTTAAAGGTCCGATCTGCGTTCACGTGTTATACGAATACATGTCCTCAAGTAGTCCTACCTCTTTGAAATACTTGACTATGTCCTCATAGGGGAGTTGACCCGGCTTCCGCTCCTTGACTGGCGGGGGCGGGGTGTTGAAAGGCTCGGGGTAACATTTATCTGGAAGCCCGGGGGTAAGGAGTGTCCCGGTTGCCATTTCTACAAGCGCGTGTCTCTTTGCGAGAGAATAAGTGAACTGATTTGTAGAGATCAGATTGAGATAACCCAGGGTCATAGCCTTGTAAGGTCATGGCCATTGCGATTCTGTAGTTGCATGGTCATGAGTTAATACGTGGCGTTGCAAAATGTTATTGCCCAGGCCAAAACGAAAATAGTTTAAAGGTTCACCCACGGCTGTAAAACATTGAGTGAGACAGGATCAGGGCCTCCTTGAATATTCTTTCGGTTATATCGTGGCCAGGGAGACGTTTCCGGTCTGAGACTATACTTGGTACATGCATGTCATCCTGGAAGAGACTCCAGACTCTTATAGTTGGTTCATTACATCAAGTTTATTATATTATTATATAAAATATTATAGGGTCTGAATTGGGATTGTACGTCAGTCCGTTATATCAGACTTCGGTAAATATAAATGTTATTGGAGTGGAGTTTGAAACCTCCGTCAATTCGCTTTATCGGATTTCATTCATCGATAGTTCGTTATTCAAGTAAGTAGAAATTTATGAAAAACTTTAGGAGGATAGGAAGTTGTTTTGTTAGTTTTATCCGAAGTTCGTTATAAGTTTATGGTAACTCAAGAACCGTTATGGAGATTGGATGTGAGTTTGATTCGATTTCAGACTTCATTATATCCGTTGTTTACTGTATGATATGCACAGCTATTATTTGTTATAGTCAGCGAAGTAGACAGAACAGAATATTGAAAGATAATATTTATAATTTATTCACGTACATACAACAATGTCATGTAATTCAAATTTGCTTATACAATATCACAGAATTGCTGATTCAACACGAAACAATGATATAAATAAACTAAAAAACTGTATTCACAAATATAACAAACAAAACACCATATATAACAGTATGCTTAATTCAAATTTAATCATCGTGATATTAACAAACGTTTTTGATTTTATCCTCGTATTGTGCTGTGTCCCCCAATTTGCGCGAATACATAAAAAGTTTCACCATTAATTACAGCTGGCGCAGTAATTGATGACATTCAGGGAACGCTTCGTCAGTTTGGCTTATCTTATATCAAACCACGTGCAATCATCTACTGCAGCCGACTTGTGTTGGCGATGGGTACCGGTAGAAAGATATGGTCATGCCAGGTAACATAAACGGCAACTTATGATGTGAGATTCATCCTCACTGATCCAGGTTGCAATGTCTTGTGTATTTCCTCGGTGCTGTGAGAGTGAGTGAGTGAGTATGGTTTTACGCCGCTTTTAGCAATATTACAGCAATATCACGGCGGGGGACACCAGAAATGGGCTTCACACATTGTACCCATGTCGGGAATCGAACCCGGGTCTTCGGCGTGACGAGCGAACGCTTTAACCACTAGGCTACCCGACCGCCCCTCGGTGCTGTGAGAGAGTTCTGTGGCCTCATTCATTGTATTATCATCATTATTACTATTATCGTTATTGTTATCAATATTCATGTTGTCATTGTTCTACCCACACCCCTACCCTTAGAAAACCAGAATTTCCATATCGAAGGAGTATTTATATACAATGCCAGGCAAAAGAAAGTTTGGACATGAAAAGTGGATTTCGTCATGACAAAAAATATTACAAGGCTGAAAACAGTCGCCAAAAAACTGGAGACTTAGTGTCCAAAACACAGTTATGATACCCGTATCAAATACATCACCATCGGATAACAATTTCTTGTCTGTTTCATTTTTAGACACCATCAAATATAGGTGTATACTTTCTTTGCCCGGTAGTGTATCTGAAAATTCATTTCGAACATGTGCTTTGAGTTCACGGTACAGTCGATGTATATATTTCTGGAATTGTGCAGTTCTGACATTGAAAACGATTCCCAAGCCATATATACTCTCCGCCAAAAGAAACGCAAACCATAGAAACACAAAGAGAAGTATGTGCGTTAAGAAGAGATGTTTCCACTTAATGACAACACTAACAACCAGTCAAGTGGCACTGCAGAGTATCTTTATTCTTATCACGATATGCTGCACATGCTTTCCAAATTTTACACACCTATCCCGCACGAGACGAATGGTGCATCTCGAGTCATAGTTCAGTGACGTCACATGTGATGCATTTACGACCCTCGGTTCACACAACATAACAGCATGTTCGTTTGTGCATCAAACCGATCTAATATCTCTTAAATATGAGTAATTCTTCATTTATTAATCAGCAGGTATGTTTTTCGCGTTTCTTTTGGCGGTGAATATATATACTCTGGCAATCTCACGGTCGGTCTGCGTAATGAGAGATCGTGATGCGCCCCAATTCATCACGGCCAAACGGTAAAAATCAAATTCAGTCAAACACCGTTGTGTCGAAGTTGAAGGGACCTACGTCAATACTTCGAGTTATCCGAAGTTTGACACAACCGAAAATGATGATACGCAGGGATCAATCCGTTTATCCGAGACAAGCGTAAGTTCGACACATCAAAGTTCGACAGAACGGTGTTCGACTGTAGATCATTTATCAGTTGGATTATTCTATTCCGTCAACATACTTCCTTATCAAAGATCCACTGGGATAGTCCGCGTTAAATCGATAGCGCTGACAGGTACTGGAGCACACGTCCGGTTAAATTGAACTTGAGGGGAGATAACTCACATTTTCTTTTCTCTAATGCGTGGGGCAGACATGGAAAAGGACATGATATACATTGTGACTTAGAAGATAGCGTATCAAAGACAAATTGATTGTGTGGCATATTAATATTACAATCGGGTTCAGGTCGGATTTGGGATACTTATTGTCGGTACCCGTCAGAACCCTAGATAATACTGTGGGTGGTTTCAGAACGACGAATACGGCCCGAGGACATGGGATTTCTCCCGTCGTATACCCTGTATACTGAATGAGGGGCCGTGGGGTCGTGTGCAGGACGTAGGGGTGTATGACCCAGGGCCGGGGGTGTCTTCTGAAAAAAATAGAAGATTTTGTTGTTGGAATACAAAGATTATTTTGTTGTTGTTGTTGTTGTTCGGGGAAAGCCCGAAATGATGCAGGTCTCAGACGTTTACAACTTCGGTGAAACCCACGAGCACGGGTATGGTGCTGACAAACCTGGAAACATAATTGGAGCGAACCGGGATTCGAACCCAAAATCATAGATTTCTGGCGTGCCTAAGGGACGCAACTCTGCACAGCGAATCGCGGCGCCTTAGACGACTGGGCCACCCGTGCCCCCCTTCATACATTAATCCTGGCTTACGTAAACATATCAACAATGGCTCAATACGCGTCTTTAGTAAAGTGCAAGAAGTAGCGCTTAAAGATTAAGTTGTAAGACATCAAAAAGTGCCATTTATTCATGTTCATCCAACTTCTAAATGCCTATCAAAGACTTTAACCTTGACTAAATGCTTAACGCTTATCTTTCCATTTTTGTTCTCAATTACCATATGTTATGGAAATGATAATGTTAATGAAGAGGTCTAATTATGTTTTTTTACTTTTAGTTGCAAACTAACTATAACTTGTATTTTTCACAAATTCAGCGGCAGTTTTTTAAGGTTGTTATTTTACCTGCTGAAGACCACAAAATGGTACCCTCCCGTCTGAACTGGTGACTGTAGGCAGGGTGCCGTCTGAACAATGCCCTGTCTGAGTGATGAGTGTCATATTCTCCTGGTGATGGTTCCTTGGCGGCCCCTGAATTACAATAAACCAGACTCAGTTTTATTGAATTAATTATGGTAATCAAAACCGTATATACTTTAATAAATAGTTACAATAGGAATAATGAACAACAACAACAATGTTATCTTGCAGTGGCGATGGTTAACCAGTAGTGAAAGCGTTTGCTCGTTTGGGTTCTATTCCCGACATGGGTACAATGCGTGAAGACCATTTCGGGTGTCTCCCGCGTTGATATTGCTGGAATATTGCGTAAAATTATATTCATTCAAATCATGCGAATTTCTTCCTGTCATGTGTGCGGGTCAAAATTACTTCATAGAACGCAAATTAAATGCTGTTTTACACCGATTGTAGCAATAAGACTCGGGTTCCATTCCCGACATGGGTACAATGTGTGAAGCCCATTTCTGGTGTCCCCTGCCATGATATTGCTGGAATATTGCTAAAAGCGGCGTAAAAACATACTCACTCACTCACTATATCGTCATTAGCTTCATGTGCTAAAGCATTCACTATGTTTTTCATCTGATTGAACAAACTGTTCCATTTTGATATTTGTGTTTTGTGAAATTATTATTCAATAGTATTCAATAATTGATTGGATGAGCAGTACCTTGTTTCTCGATTGAGAAGTCGCCTTTCCTCCCCATTGAATATGACGGAGACTCCGGCATCGTCCTTTGCCGTGGTCCCAGGAGTGATCCTTTCTTGTACAGGTTAGGCGTCGGCCACTGAAACATGTATGTTAAGGTAAAACACAACGCTGAGGATTTGGTAGAAAATGTAAACCTGCGAGCGAGGGAAAAGCCCGAGCTGAAAGTTTTAAATTTTCAACCTTAACGTGTTTTACCCAACTTATGAACTGTCAAAATGCACGAAATACCAGAAGGAAAAGTAGTAAAACATCGAGATACCTTATAGTGAAGCAGAAGTGTGTCGCGGTATATCAGGAATTCTATCAAAGCGTGCGAGAGAAAAAGCATAGCAGCAGGGACCAACCGGAGTCATGACAAGTAAAATTGAACAACTTTTCGTCACCTGCCCCGGTGGCTCCGAGGGAAAACACGATATGTGATGTTCCAGGTTTGATTCATGTCATGGAATGTTCATGTAAAACAAATTGTGACTTTTAACCAAACAAAAATCAACATTATATTAATATCAAAAGGCCAGTTTGTAAAACCATTTCGGGTTTGGAAGGTGAGCTGGCTACTGATTTACTTCCTGTCTTATTTTGGCCGAGGTTGTCAGGAACCTGATGCAATATGGGGCAATACTGTGATAGGTTTATAAATAGACATTCTAAGCGTTGACTTCAGTATATTATTAAAGGGAACTGTGAAGATCCGGGTTAGAATATGTCTTCAACAACTCATATGCTTGTCTTAAGAGGCGACTAACGGGATGGGGGGAGGGGGGGGGGGGGGGGGGGGGGGGGGGGGGGGGGGGGGGTCAGGCAAACTTTGTCAATCGTGATCAACGCGTGTCTTTGACTGACATTTTACAGAAGCGACACCGAATTCCTAATAACAAGTCTCTGATAAGATAACAGGCACAATCACGCAGACCCTTGTTACGAGTCAACTAAAAACATTCAGCAACCATGATACTGTGACTTATAATCAGGATACGTTACTCAATTTCAGCCTTCACTTATCTCATTGTCGATCTGTTGTTTTTTCTTGAGTTTGCAAAGTGCTTTAACCTTCTTTAACCCATTAACCAACATCGTCACATTTCGTTCCTGCAGCAGTTTTTTCAACCCTGTTCGCCTTGACCTCAATCTGCTTTAAATTCCAGATTTATCCAGATTAGTTTGTCGGCACCAGAGCATGTAGGTGGTAAACCTCTATGACTTGCATAACGTTGTGTCGTCCTTTCAGACTAAGCTGACACGATATGATGTAACGAATACTTTTCAAAGTGGTGTGAAACACATTGTCATGGACGATACGAAGTGGTTAGTTAATCCAGACATCTTTTAATGCAGACATTCGTTAATCCATACACTCGCTAATCCGGACACCCGTTAATACAGCCAATCGCTAGGCTGGACATCTGTTATTCCAGACATACGCTAATCAAGACATTTTGTAATCCAGACACCGTTAAACCAGACACTCGTTCACCCAGACACCCCCTAATCCAGACATTTGTTAATCCGGATATTTGTAAATCCAGACATACGTTAATCAAGACATTTGGTAATCCAGACACCGTTAAACCAGACACTAGTTTACCTAGGCACCCTCTAATCCAGACATTTGTTAATTCCGACATTTGTTAATCCAGACACTTGTTAATCCAGACGACGGTACGGGCTATCGTTATAAATTTCTAACTCACCGTGCCGTCACTGACGAAGTCCACCTTGGTGTGCCAGACATGGGGTGTTTGAAACCACGTCTTGGCCCATGATGTTCTCGAACCTCCCTCTACAACGAAATGTGGGGATCTATTGATGTCAGATAAACTTTATTATCTAACTCTGGCTCCCACAAACGATATCTCCATAGCTTTCCTGATCACCTATTGGTCGACTGTCATAAGCGTAAACATGAAAGTTTAAACGTTCGCAGCTAACACAAGTGACAACATTTTACTTAAAAACATATTTTCATTCATTCAAACAATGCCACGAAATACAATTCAAAATACAGAACTGTTTGGTGAGTGAGGATGTGATTGACTCATAGTTAGTGAAAATACAGGGTAGAACAGGTCTTCAGCAACCCATGCTTGCCGTAAAAGGCGACTATGCTTGTCGTAAGAGGCGACTAACGGGATCGGGTGGTTAGGCTCACTGACTCGCGTGATGCATGTCATCGTATCCCAGTTGCGTGGGTTGTTGTTCATGGTGTAAATCACTTGATTGTCTGGTCCGGACTCGATGATTTACAGACCGCTGTCATGTGGCTGGAATAATGCTGAGTGCGGTGTTAAACAACAAACAAACAAACTCACCCTTGTGTCTTTCCATGTTTATCAGCATGCTGTTATCGATGAGTGTTGATTTATTTGATATCAAAAGAGGGTGAGATTCTAGTTCCCACTATTCCAGTTTGTAAACAGTAATAACCAGTGTAAAACGTACTACTAACAAACTTTAGTTACAGAGAGATTGGTGATGCCATTTGAATTTTAAAACTCATTGTAAGAATGACGTCTCAATGGTCCACTTTTACATGCCAAAAGATGAACTCGTATCGATATCTCCTGTGGAAGACAGTTTTGGACGATAATCGATTATCCACGTACCGAATATGATACAGCTGGAATATAGCTGACTCCGATGCTAAACATCATCAAAGAAAACAACAAACAGCCTGGCAAAAGAAATTATACCCTTGGAAATTGAGTACAAAACGTTACTAGGCTGAAAAAAATCGCCGAAACACAGCAAACATTAGGTCCATAACATAACTATGATCACATACATCACCAGCGAATACATTTGGTTTGTTTGTTTATGTTTAGCCACCATCAATCATGGGTGTATACTGTCTTTTTCCGACAGTTTATTTGAGGTAATATACGGCTTGCAAGCAATACAAGACCGCCTCCGTGGTCTAGTGGTGGAGCGTCCGCCCGGAGAGCGGAAGGTCCGGGGTTCGATTCCCCGACCGCGTCATACCAAAAGACGTTAAAAGATGGTACTTGTCTGGCGCTCGGCATTAAGGGGCTAAAAAACAAGGACTGGTCGGCTCGGAGTCAGTATACTGTGTCTGAGTTGTGTATTCATGTTAAACCGCGACATGTTATCTCATTTGGCTAGCACTATAAATCGGTATCAGTCCAGACTAGTACAAGCAGCCCAACACACACACACACACACACACACACACACACACACACACACACACACACACACACACACACGTCGCTATGTAAGTGCAATAATCTTGGACGCGACGTTAAACCCCATTTCACCTCACCGGCAAGCAATACATGATCAAACATTGCCATACCTCTCTCAGGGGAACACCGTGCTCCAAATGTCCAGGCAGGGGCATTGGTTTCGTACAGGGGCTTGTTCCGTGGGGAGTAGGTCCACGGCGAGGGCCCCTCCATGTCGAATCTCAGGGGGGGTCGCGCGTTATTGGCTTCCTCCCAAGTTATCATTTTCGTTGGACGTCGGGGTTCCTCGTAATATAGGCTTGGTGCTGCGCTGACCGTCTTGGCCCTGTATCGAAAACATGTTCTAATATATAACACGACATATCACATCTCACAACGTTACATTATCAGCGATTTTCACTAACTCTCAAGTCAGCCCCCACCTTATTGGCCAAGGTCTTGCCCTCAGTGTTAGATCAAGCGGTGGCAACATGACGCAATTGCTTCTGTGCCCGATTATACCTGTTTTAAACATTGTACAAGACTTTAAGTGGGACACAATTCAAATGCCCGAGCCCACTGTTCCGCAATCCGGGACTCGACTTAGAGCGATATCAGCGTTATTAATGACGGTGTTTACACAGCGAGTTTGTGAAGAGTGAAGAACAATTGTAAAGGTGTTTTTTTATAGATCTGCTGTTGAGGATTTATCAAGATGAAGAGATATACCATTTAATTTATCTTTGGACCATTGTAAAAAAATGCAACATGCAACATTTCTATTCATTTATCTCGAGTATCAAAAGTATCATTCATTTCTAAATATAGGATGAGGGGGAGGAGGGGTGTGTGTGTGTGTGTGTGTGTGTGTGTGTGTGTGTGTGTGTGGCGGGGGTAGTCTAGTAGTTAACCCTTTTCATCCATCTCCTCTTAAAATGTTGCTGGAATTGTGCACTCACTTTAATATACAGTAAACTACGGTTATAACGAACTCAAAGGGACCACTAACTTTAGTTTGTTATAACCGTAGTTCGTTATAATCATATATACAGCATAACTATAGCAAATAGTCGGGACCAAAAAATCAGTTCGTAATATCCGTCAGTTCGTTATAAGCGTGTTCGTTATAAACGTACTTTACTGTAACGGTAAATGGATGAATACAATTTGTGCACGTGTTAACCTCTTAAGGATACACATCATACATTTAAGGAACAACAGTCACATGAACTGGTCATTAACCCTAATTCTACCTTCGTTCTACGCAGGTCATGGTTTTTAACATTTGGTTGAAAATCAAGAAAAACAGCATGGTGCTAAAATAAATATCATGAATAGGTTTGAATCTGTCTTTGCACCGTAAAAAATCAGAGGGTCTTCATGAACACCTGTCACTGTTTGTCAGCGACCCATGCATACAATTTCAATCACTAGTTTCTTGTTTAAACCCAATGGGAGCTGTTTCGGCAGATAATCGAGACTGGTTGTTCTCTGGTGTTGCCGTTTTATATTTCAATATGCCAATGAGTTGTCCCGGCGCAGCACTGAAGGAAACGGCAAATCATACATGAAAGAAGAAAATAATATGTACTCATTGGAATCTTACTCACTTTGGCGCCATTGTAACGGTTGCCAGGCGTATGAATCGAGGTGGAACTCGACTCCGCAGCATCTGCTTGTGTTCGAATCCTCTCGGTGCGTTCGGAGCTTGTAGACTTTGAATGTGCGCATGCGCCGACCGTATCAATGGCAGACGACTCGGAGGTGCGGTTGACATGGTTGGGTAGCTTTCAGACGACGTGGGGGTCTTACGTCTACATGCTTTAGCATCGGCGGAATTCCTTTTGGCATTTCCCCTTTCATCAGATGCCCTTTGTACCGAGTCGCCAGCCAGTATTGCCGCAGAATCAACAGACATCTCTCTTACTGCATCAGTAAGATGCGTCTCGGTTATATTTTCTTCAGCGCCTCCTGAACGATTCGACGCAGAAACAACATCTAAACCATTTACTGTATGTTCAGAAGGGAGATTGTCCTTATGAACAGTGGTGATGTCGTCCACCGCTGGTACCACGACAGGAGACAGTCCCTTTGACTTCGAGTCACCAGACTCCAATGTGTCATTGCTGTCATTTGATTTGTCGTCTTCAACATCTGCTTTCTCTATAACCGGACCTTCATTGTGTCCTTGACCGGCAATTACTTGACCTTGACCTTGACCTTCAGTCACATTCCCACCCTCTTCCTCCAGTCTTCCTGGTAAATCTTCCTCTGGCATACTCCTGTCACCTTCTCCAAACACTCGCTCGCCAGACGGACCTGCACTGTCCTGTTGTTGTTTGTCAGAGGTATTCTCCGTCACGTGGCTTGCACATTGCACCGTGTTTCCTGTGGGATCATCCTGGGCCGTCCCTGCACCGTTCGGAGCTGCACCAGGAACAGCAGCTGCATCACCGGTGACGGCCTCCTCCGTGGTCATCGACATACTCCCGTCTCCTCAGACGACGCTTCACGGTGATGTCACGGGTAGTTTATCTGTTAACAAAACAATTGTGTGCTTAATAATAATATTATTTAAGTAATCTGTTCTAAAATCTTTGGTTCAGTAGAACTGAGTATAAAACGCTTGAACAAAGAAACTCGTGCCGTGTACACATTAAGTCAAGTGACCCGTAAAGATCCGGGCTGGAATAGGTCTTCAGCAACCCATGTCGCCGTAAAAGACGACTACGCTTGTCGTATGAGGCGACTAACGAGATCGGGTGGTCATGCTCGCTGACTTGGTTGATTCATATCATCGTATCCCAATTGCGTGGAATGATGCTCATAATGTCAATCACTGGATTGTCTGACTCAATTATTTACAGACCATCGTCATATAGCTGGAATATTGCTGAGTCAAAAGAATGGACTGCTTTGAAACGCGGAATTAAATACGAGTATATCAGTTCATTTGATAGATTGGGAATCAATTTGTATTAGTTTTATAGTATCTCACGAGGATTTCAAGGTGAGCAAATCTGCAATTCTTTAGTTCACTTGTAAGTCTTTGTTATCTTCCCATAGAAAATTGGTTGAGTTAGCCTAGTGGTTGAAACGTTCACTCATCACACCGACAGACCGGGTTCGATTCCCCACTTGGAAACAATGTCTGCAGCTCATTTATTGCTACAATAATGCTACGAGTGGCGTAAAACCATACTCACTCACTATTGTAGGAATGTCTCTATCTGTACATCAAAATATTTTCGAACAATATTTCTAGCGTGACACATAGCTCAGACGTTTACCACTTTGGGGAAACCCACGAGCACGGCTATGGTGCTCACAAGCCTAGAAACATAAAATCGGGGCGAACCGGGATTCGTACCCACAACGAATTGCCGCGCCTTTGACGACTGGGCCACTAGTGTTGCAGTTCTTCTTAGATATCTAGGGGGCCCAGTCGTATAAAGTGCCGCAGTTCACCTTATTTTCTGGGTTCGAATCCGGCAAAATACCCATGTTCGTAGAGTTCACTAAACTGGTAAACGAGTTCATATGCAATCGGGGATTCTTCCCAGGGGCGGGCTGGTAGCCTAGTGGTTAAAGCGTTCGAATCCCCACGTGGGTACAATGTGTGAAGCCCATTTCTGGTGTCCCCCGCCGTGATATTGCTGGAATATTGCTAAAAGCGGCGTAAAACCATATATACTCCCACAATAACCTCTTTTACTAAATGCCCTTATAAAACCTATTTCACTACACACCCCTAGAAACCACTTTGAAATAATCCCATGTTCAAAGACAACAGAACCAAACATGTAATCTTGAAATACATAAACGGTCACATGAACAAACAAATTTTAATCATGTCAGTACAACCAGTAAAATAACATTTTTATATCGACAGAACTTCTGATACCGATCCAAGAGCGAATATAATTGTCTTATACTCAGTGTTGATGTGAAGTTAAATTAGTTGGATGCTGTAATAATGTGGCAGAACGGGATTATATTAACTTCTTTTGGATCCGAGATTCGATTAAGACCGTGTCGTCTTATCCCTACTTATCAACAACAAGTTCTCAAAATGAAGAGTGTGTTATATTATTAAAAGTATCGTTTTACACTCAGAACATTAAGTCTGGAAGTCACATACTGTGTATTGCAGGAGGGCTATTGTACTGTGTAAAGTCGTTTGCTGGGCAGAATGTAGCTCGAAATTGAATGTTTACACACAGTTCTGCATTCTCTTTTGCAAGAAAAAACGACTTGTTTTTTTAACATTATTGAAAGTATGTGCATGTTGTGGATGTTGCTGTGCATGTTGCTGTGCACGTTGCTATGCATGCTGCTATGACGTTGCTGTGCATGTTGCTGTGCACGTTGCTAGTCATGCTGCTATGACGTTGCTGTGCATGTTGCTGTGCATGTTGCTGTGCATGTTGCTATGCACGTTGCTGTGCATGTTGCTTTGCATGTTGCTGTGCACGTTGCTGTGCATGTTGCTATGAATGTTTCTATGCACGTTGCTGTGCATGTTGCTATGAATGTTGCTGTGCATGTTGCTGTGCACGTTGCTGTGCACGTTGCTGTGCATGCTGCTGTGCACGTTGCTATGCATGTTGCTTTGCACGTTGCTGTGCATGTTGCTGTGCATGTTGCTATGCATGCTGCTGTGCACGTTGCTGTGCATGTTGCTGTGCACGTTGCTGTGCATGTTGCTGTGCATGTTGTTATGCATGTTGCTGTGCATGTTGCTGTGCTCATTGCTGTGCTCGTTGCTGTGCATGTTGCTATGCATGCTGCTGTGCACGTTGCTGTGCATATTGCTGTGCGCGTTGCTGTGCATGTTGCTGTGCACGTTGTGCGGATTGTTGTGCATGTCGCTGTGCATTTCGCTGTGCACGTTGTGCATGTTGCCATGCATGTTGCTGTTAATGTTGCTATGCATGTTGCTGTGCATGTTGCTGTGCATGTTACTGTGCATGGACTCCTCTTTACTGAGATGACCGAATACGCTTGAGGTGAGCCGAGTGATTATTTCAGCAATACACACGACTGTGCCGCCCCGTAATTCAGTCAGATATTATGTCGATCTTAATACCATGCCTTCTCATGCATGGTAACGTTATTCACGAAGACGCCACAACGCCAAGAGGTTTATATAGCATACACGCCAAAGACATGAACTTGACAGGGCTTTGTGTTGTGTTGTTCATGCAGGCGGAACACTGTATGCGTGCATGATAAACTCACTCTATTATTCAGTTTTATTGGCAGTGACACTGACGTTTATTCCAAGGAGGCTATAGCGGGTCCTTTCACGCAAACAACGCTTGGGGATTAAATTAAATCCTACACACATAACCTATAGGTTTATAAAACTGACAAAACGGTTGGACGCGATCTGGCAGGTGTTTTCCTTTTGGGCCATGGTGTCCTGAGCTGCTCAATTATTTACCCATTATATCTATCCGTGACGATCCGGGGTAGAATAGGTCTTCGGCAACCCATGCTTGCCGTAAAAGCGACTATGCTTGTCGTGAGAAGCGACTAACGGGATCGGGTGGTCAGGCTCGCTGACTTGGTTGATGCATGTAATCGATCCCAATTGCGTGGATCGATGTTCATGGCATTAATCACTGGATTGTTTTGTCCAGATTCGATTATTTACAGACCGCCGTCATATAGCTTAAATATTGCTGAGTGAGGCTTTAAACAACAAACAAACCAACAACTAACCTATTATATCTGTTGATTCAAGATACGTAATGCGTTTTGTGTGTGTATGTGTGTGTGTGTGAGTGAGAGAGTGTGTGTAAGAGTGTGTGAGTGAGAATGTGCGTGTGTGAGTGAGTGTGAGAATGTGCGTGTGTGAGAATGTGAGTGTGTGTGAGTGTAAGAGCGTGAGTGATGTGGGAGTGTGTGAGAGCGTTTGAGAATGTGAGTGTGTTTATGTGAGAGTGTAAGAATGTGAGTATGTGCGAGTGTTTGTGAATGTGTGTGTGTGTGTGTGTGTGTGTGTGTGTGTGTGTGTGTGAGAGAGAGTGAGTGTATGCGAGTGTGTGTGTGTGAGAGTGTGAGAATGTCAGTGTGTGGGGGTGTCAGTGTTTGTGTGTGTGTGTGTGTGTGTGTGTAGTGAATGTGTTAGTATGTGTGTGTGTGTGTGTGTGTATGTGTGTGTGAGCGTGTGTTTGACTGTGTTAGTATGTGTGTATTAGCACAACGTATATTATTATGTATATATATGTGTATCAATAGAGTCATCGAGCTTGACAATCAGAACCATTTAGTCGCCTCTTACAATAGACATACATGTTAGTTGCTGGAGACCAATTCAAATCCGTAGATTCCAACGATACGAGCGTTGTGTTTTAGTTCTTTTTAAACTTGGTAAATCTATTTCCAGTAGATTATGTATTACAATATACCCTCCAGGTTAGATGGCATGTACTGACAATGGCAAGGTCACCTTCTAGCAGAGTGGGGAGTGATTGAGTGAGTGAGAACGCCGCTTTTAACATTATTTCAGTTAAATCACGGCGTGTCAGCTTAATGTGGGAGGAAAGCCTGAAGTGATGCAGGTCTCAGACATTTACCACTTTGGTGAAACCCACAAACACAGGCTTGGTGCTGACAAACCGAGAAACATAGTCGGGTCGAATCGGGATTCGAATGATCATAGTTTCCTGGCGTGCCCAGGGGACGTAATTCTACACAGCGATACCGACGTCTTAGATGACGTGTCATATGTACCCCATCTGGCAGAAGGCATCAATGTTATGTAAATCTATTTAACAGATAATGATTACTCTAACAACATGTTTGACAATTGTCCCTAATGATAAAATTTAGACCATCACCGGGACTGGGCTACACGCCGTGCTGCGCAACCTCGTTTTAAGAAACTGGGTTTACTCTCTCTGCGACCGAATTGGCGGAACGAACACTGTTAAGTGACACCCACATTACCTGTTTGGCAATACCACTCCAAAGTACATATAAACACAGCCAGTCCCTGTTGATATAAGAAGCGAGACATCAACAATCGATACGGTCTGCTCGACACGGTAGAGTGTAATCTCCTCGGCCGTCTGGAGGGTGATTACACGCGTTCGAACACATATTGAGGCTATGCATTGATCTATCGATTACATTGATTAATCTGACGGGACATGTATGTCTTCATATATATATTGAATCAAGCTTATACCTGTGTATGATATTGCGGGCATTTATAACACGGGGAACCGGTTTGTCTTTGAGAGCAAAGAACTACCTCGTGTTTGTATATAAGAATTGTTAAAACTACGTACCTAGATAGATAGATAGATAGATAGATAGATAGATAGATAGATAGATAGATAGATAGATAGATAGATAGATAGATAGATAGATAGATAGATAGATAGATAGGTAAGTAAGTAAGTATATTACATTTGACAGAAATATCTATCAAATGGGACAACATATAAGATGGGATAGATTCTTAATAGTAGATACAAAGAAATACAGAAAGAAATACAAACGTATTAGATAGATATACAGAGAGAGAGAGAGAGAGAGAGAGAGAGAGAGAGAGAGAGAGAGAGAGAGAGAGAGAGAGAGAGAGAGGGGGGGAGGGAGAGATGAAAGAAGGATAAATATATCAGATGATAAATATATCGAGAAAACCTAGAAATTCTCACAGGAGAAGGGTAATAACATTTCAAACATGTTTATCACCTTGTTTCCGTATCATACATGACATATCCACGGACAACTGTGTAACTGTCACTAGACCGTTATACGAACTTAATCTATACATATAAACCATGCTCGTTAAAGTATCCCGTGTCAAAATCACGCGCAACGTGAATTATAACACTTACCTTGCATTGTAAATACACATTCGGTCAAATATGATTTATATTCACTTGCAGTCTCACGTACATCGGTTTATAAACACTTCATAAACCTGGTGTGTGCTTTGGCTATGTATATCGACTGTCACTCACTCCACCACAGCCGCCATGTTGTTACTAACGACGCCACGTGTTGTCAGGGTCCTTGCCTTATCACGGTTGGATCAGCGATTAGACTGCGCTCGTTCGTTGATAAGTCCTCTTGTTTTGACCTATGTCTCTCATGGGTTACTAGATCGGTTATTGAGACTCTAATCTGTACATGAACGTGATCAAGCGGCTTTAAGCTCCGCGGAGATATATTTCACATAATTGAGTATTTTATTACAGTAACGTGGGACTTTGATCACAGAAAACTGCAGGGTAAACATTAATGCTGGATAAGAACTAGGTATCCTGATGTATACAGTCAAAGGTTTTCATAATGAGATCCGACCCGTGAAGATCCGGTGTAGAATAGGTTTTCAGCAACCCATGCTTACCGTAAAAGGTGACTATGCTTGTCGTAAGAGGCGACTAACGGGATCGGGTGGTCAGGCTCTGACTTGGTTGACGCATGTCATCGATCCCAATGCATGCTTGCCGTAAAAGGTGACTATGCTTGTCGTAAGAGGCGACTAACGGGATCGGGTGGTCAGGCTCTCTGACTTGGTTGACGCATGTCATCGATCCCAATGCATGCTTGCCGTAAAAGGTGGCTGTGCTTGTCGTAAGAGGCGACTAACGGGATCGGGTGGTCAGGCTCTCTGACTTGGTTGATGCATGTCATCGATCCCAATGCATGCTTGCCATAAAAGGTGACTATGCTTGTCGTAAGAGGCGACTAACGGGATCGGGTGGTCAGGCTCGCTGACTTGGTTGATGCATGTGCGGCGTTAAACAACAAACAAACAAACTAAAAAACATAATGAGATCCAGATACGGCTTGTTTTAAATAGGTACCTTTCACGTTTATGATTTGATGAAGGAGATCGAGCCTCTGTATTAATCATTCCAAGCTTTCAAAATGTTGATATCAGGCCGGGGGACATCTGAAACGGGCTTCACACATTGTACCCATGTGGGGAATAGAACCCAGGTCTTCGGCGTAACGAGCGAACGCTTTAACCGTTTGGCAACCCCCATCGCCCTGATAATACTGAATTAGCATGCTGTTATTAATAAAAGTTTATACACTGTAACACATGTTTGAAATTAGTTGAATTGCCGTTTACTCAACGCAGTGAACAGTTTCCGTAGAATGAGGATCAGGGAACAGAAATAAGGTCACCACATATACGAACGAGTGAAGCCCCCATGCAAAAATTACCCCAGATAATTTGGAGAAAATGGCCCCAGATTTTAGTGACAATGGACCCAAAGTTTGGACAAAATGGACCCCATGTGCGAAAGAAAGTTAACACAAATCTGACCTTTCTTATGGATAGGATGTCCTGTAATGAAGAACCTTCTGATTTCTCAGCACCGTCTGTCTTCATACACGTATTGCAATTATCAGTCATTGTGATTTAGCTGTGGTCATGTTGTTGTTGCTTTAAGTGTTTAAGAGGTCGCTTTCTTCCTCAGCAATGCTGCCTGACCTGTCCCTCTTTGGGACTTATGTGTGTGAGTTGGGTACACATATCTATTGCAAGTTTTGGTATTCACGGAATTTCTGTTTTTGTATTGATATGATTTCTATTTTCGTATATTGATATAATTTCATTTTATCTTTGGCTGCTCTTTTTATATACGTTCGAGTAGCTGTCCATCTCTCAGAAATAGAGTTAGTTTGGCCTTCGTTATTGCATCTCTTGGCTTTAGGAGATCTACGACAGATAGCGGATCTAACTGCAATTCTTGTTTTAACCGAGCCCGGGCTGGGGCGTGGTCTTGACATTCCAGTAACAAGTGAGCAATGGATTCAGGTCGATTGCAAGATGGACAAACCTTCTCATAGTGGGTTTTTTATGTGTGACAGCGTCTGGGGCGTGAGACGGCAATTTCAACTTTCCTTTCATTTGAGTATGAGTCTGGCTTTTGGTGGATCATGGGTTGAATTTTGTATAGCAATCTGCCGATCTTACCTGCGTCCCATTTTGGGGCTATGGAGGCTTTGATTTTGCTTTTTATCTTTAGTTTACTGAAGGTAATAGGCTGTATCTCCGCTTTGCCCAGAACTAGCTTCGCCAGTGTGTCTGCTTTTTTTCATTTCCGTGAATATCTATTTGAGAGGGGACCTCCACCTGTTGCCCTTGGTCCGATAGTTTTGTATATTCGTAGAGAATATTATTGACTGTGTTTGGCCTGGACTTTGAGTTTGGCTTGAAGTGCACTTGGCGTGTCTGATCGGACGGCTGCCTTTGCTAGCTGTGGTCATGTTGTTGTTGCTTTAAGTGTTTAAGAGGTCGCCCTCTGCCTTAGCAATTCCGGCTGACCTGTCCTCTTTGGGACTCCTGTGTGTGAGTAGGGTACACACATCGATTGCGAGTTTTGGTATTCACAGAATTTCTTCTTTTGTATTGATATGATTTCTATTTTCGTATATTGATATAATTTCATTTTATCTTTGGTTGCTCTGTTTATAGGCTGTGGTCAGGCTGGAGGCAAGGATATATACCAAGATCAGGGATTAACGAATCCTAACTTCAAAAGAAGTTCGCCTCACTTTTGTTATTGAGGTGAGGTGAGGTGAAATTGGGTTTAACTTATATATATTTATTGCACTTATAAAGCGACGTGCATGTACGCGTATGTGTTTGTGTGGCTGCTTGTACTAGTCCTGACTGATGCCGATTTATAGTGCCAGCTCACTGAGATACCATGCCGCAGTTTAACATGAATACCCCACTCAGACACAGTATACTGACTCCGAGCCGACCAGTCCTTGTTTTAGCCCCTTAATGCCGAGCGCCAACGGGGTAACAACAAGTACCATCTTTTAACGTCTTTTGGTATGACGCTCTCGGGGCGGACGCTCTACCACTACACCACGGAGGCGGTCCCTTTTGTTATTTAATATTTTGTTTGTTAATACATGGGGCCAATGGTGGTCTCCGCACTTACCCAACTCCCGTTGCCCAGAGTTACAAAACCAGTCGAGCATGATTATCCCCAAGAACAAAAGGTGTCTCCTTTATTTTGCTCCCCATGGAATATTACACAGGACCAAATATTATGAGTACAAAGAGTATACAAAAGACCGATTTTTCAATATATCCAGAAGTGACATATTCATTAACAATTAATACACACATTAAATAATTTTCATCAAGATTTGCATGAAAATGGTATGTTGATATACAATTCATATGCAAATAAATTACCTGTATACAAAAGGTGAGGGGCGTTCAAGATTATTGGACTTCTATAGCGGCACGTGTGTGTGTGTGTGTGTGTGTGTGTCAGGCTGCTTGTACTAGTCCGGACTAATGCCGACTTAAAGTGCAAGCCCTCTGAGATACCATGCCACAGTTGAACATGAATACCCCACTCATACATAATATAATGACTCCAAACCGACCAGACCTTGTTATAGCCCCTTAATGCCGAGAGCCAGGCAGGGTAACAAGAAGTACCATCTTTTAACATCCTTTGGTTAATCTGGAAAAAATCTGGAAAGTGTGATACAACATTTGTCATAAAGTAAATGAATGAATGCTGTTCAATAACCCATCTCATTAAAATCACATCTTAGTTCTCGCTGCCGCTAAAAAAAGATCTGAGGACATCCCATTACGGGTCCGGCTTCACGGGAATCGAAACCGGGTCTTCGGCGTGACGAGCGAACGCTTTAACCACTAGGCTACCCGACCACCCATTACCTTTATTAGAGGCTTGGGGTGTGGGGTGTGGGTGAGGAGGAAGAGACTCCTTTCTAATCTCTCAAACACAATTAAAAAATGTGTATTTTTTTCAGTTTTCAAATCTCGTAATTCTAAATCCGTTGAGCGAGAACATCCTCAAGACAACCTTCTGAGCTGCCGGCCACGTGGTGCGAGTGTAAACATAACTCCCCCTGTATATAATCTGTGATTATGCACAGGGGGAAACGGAACGAAACCGCTCTTAAAGGGGCACTGATCTAAAGCAGTTCCCTGGGACTGGTTGTTGCGCATTAGTCACTTTTATCGATAGCAATAAGGGCGTATGGTCACATTGATCAACAAATTGAAATATGGTTTTCGACAAAATAAGGAAATGTAGGTATCTTTGTGGGTAGCATCGGTAATGGTAACGAAGTTTTGATAAGTCACTTGCTTGGTAATTTTGCGATTTTCGTTTACACTATTTTGACTTGCAACACAAAGTAAATATTTCACCTGAGCATTGCTTTTTTTATAGTGTGTATATTTTTTTACTGTCAAAATATGTAACATTTTCAAATGTATTAAACGCCTAAATATTCGGTTATTTTACAAATTGACTGAATTTTTTTTACATCTGTATTATTATGATAATGAATTCCAAACAATTTCATGTTTAATGTCATCACCAAGAGACTGAAAATGTTACGTTGAAAAGTACATTTCTATGTTGTTTGGCTTCTAATCCTACTTAATAATCTGTTGTGATGTTTTTAGGCTCTTTTGATCGTCTTAATCAACTTTAGTCAATCTGTTAAAGAAATGGACAGATTTTTCAGTCAAAATGACTGAAATATTTACACATTTTATAAATTGCCTGAGAGAATCACATTTTACAAATTGACGGTAATATATACACGCTTACAAAGGAAAAGACTTGTGAAAACAACGTCTATCGCGCATTGAAGAATTTTCTAGTTCAAAAGTATTGCCTGTTAGTATTTTTATTTTCGTTTTTACGTCGTACGACAACGATGGACGCATTATTTTCACCAATTTTATGTATTTCCTTAGTGGGGTGCAATAATGTATATGACTTAATTTTAGAGTAGCGTCCCTTTGATATGAGCTCATCGCTTGATTCAACTGGTATTGCTTTTGATATGCGGCAGCGCTTGAACGCCGTTAAACAAACAAGAAAAATAACGATGAACCAAGTTCACACAAGATGTCGCTCGCCCAGAATGATATCGTTGTAACTTGTCAACTTTGATTCTGTCAAAATTCACCCGAAATAACGAATTAATGCCTGCCTAAATGGTTGTTTCAGACTCAATCCTCTTTCCTCCTTCCAACATGAAGGTGCGAATTACAAGTTTAGATGGGAGGGATTATTTAGCCGACCTTCATCAGGAATGGAGTGTTGATAAAGTAAAAATCATGTCGCTTAGCCATTTCTTCAACCCAGCTGAGAGCATGAAAACCTCACTGTATCATAAACTGGTACATGTGAGGTCTGGTAAAGTCCTTGACGAGGAGCAGAGCCTTGCGCAGGAAGGTGTCAGAGATAATGGTAAGGTTAAGTGAATTTCAGATTACAATTTACATTCTACGATATTATGATTGGCGGTTGAATGAAAGTTTCTCTGCACATTAGCTGGCCTGTGTGGAATAATTGTTTGTACTGCAATATGCGCTCAGCTTCTAAGATTATTCAATATAGATCTTTATTAAAGACAACTTGTTGCGGTGGGGTAACCTATTGGTTAAAGTGTTCACTGGCCATGCTGAAGACCTGGTTTTGATATTGTGGAATATATCTAAAAGTGGCGTAAAACAATACTCACTCACTGTGTAGCAAACCGTGGAGACATCCCCCAGATGACATCCTTACCTTGTCAGCTGACTGACGGGGTGAACCTCCTGGGTAATGTGGATAGGACGTCCGACCCCAGATGAGAAGCTCCACGATGTTGATTCAAATCCAATAACCAGAATCCGAAATTTTATATAGTCACATCTGTATCATGCAACTGGGGATGCTCCCCCTTGATAAAAGTATTGTGGTACCGAATATGATGAGACGGGGGATAAAATCTCCTAACACCTCCATGGCCTCGTGGGTAGAGTGTCTGCCCTGGGAGCGGAAGGTCGGTGATTTGACAACCTGACAACGTCATACAGAAAGATGTTCAAAGATGGCAGCCTATGCATTTATGAATCTAGTGGTCTTGGTTGATTGTTGGCCATTGTGAAAAAATAGTTTAATTGTTATAATATCAATTGTTAATTTGTCCGGTCCAGGCACAGCTTAATTAGAGGCAGTTGTTATATAGCTAGAATATTTCTGAATGTTGTGTTAAGTATCGTAAACAGCAAAACAACAGAAGCTCTTATTCATATTGCTGGTCTTAAGCCTGACCGTGGCTGGTAACTTCTCTGTCGGCTGCATGAAATTTTCCTCTACCTGCCCGACTGTCTGGCAGATCATGCATATATGTTAAGACAACTTGCGTACTTGTTATAAATCCTCGTAGATTCTCATGTTATTGTTAGCATTATATCAACTGAGTCAAGATGCAATTTATAATGTCTGAGGGAGTGAGTGAGTTGTGTTTAACGCCGCTTTTAACAGTATTCCAGTTATATCACAGTGTGTCAGTTTAATGTGGGAGGAAAGCCCGATGTGATGCAGATCTAAGACAGCGGTAGAAACTAACATTTTTAGTCCACTAGTCCTTATAATGATAACATGTAGTAAAATCCTTAAAATGGCAAATTTCTACTAGTCCTTATGATACCTTAACTATTGGGCAGTTTGGCGGGGACTACAGGACTAGTGCCAATTTCCAATGCTGTCTAACACGTTTACCACTTTGGTGAAACCCACAAACACGGGTATGGTGCTGACAAACCTAGAAATATAATCGGGGCGAATCGGGATTCGAACCCACAATCATAGGTTTCTGCCGTGCCTAAGGGATGCAAATCTGCACAGCTAATTGCAGCGCCTTAGACGAGTCAGCCACCCGTGCCCCCCTGTAATCTCTGAATACGGGCAGGTAACTTTGAAGATGGGCAGGCTCTGTGACACGTTAGATTGTAAAGGTACCCCAAAAGCTTGGGAGTTTTTGTGCTACAGAATTTGGGATTCTCAAAAGTTTGCTTGTTTGAATCATTAAGATAAAATTAGTTAGGTTATAGCTCAGGGAAGGATTTCATAATGTCATGTTATTGTTAAGTGTCTGCGTTGTGTTTCGTTCAAACTGGACTAGTTGTAGACTCGTAATATTTCAGATACAGGATAATGACGCTTGTTATGTGGCAGTGTATTTTACTGTTCAACAATGATTGTAACTGTGTTATATCGTTTCTGTCGAGATTCAGTTGACGCTTGTTGCATTGTGTTTGGGCAGTGATTAATCGTCAGGAAGTTACTATATTTAGATGTATACCACGGACGATGATAGTATGTTATAGAGACATAAGGAAATTTCTGTAATGTTATGAGGGAACTGTCTGGAACTTTCGAGCTGCTAGTAGGGTTGTATATAAGGGGACATTAGTGTGTTTGTGTATCTCTCACGCTTTGATACCCGCTTTCATGTGAGGATCGCTCATCATCTCTGATTCCCTGCCTAGCCCATCTCGAAAGCTTGACCACTGTCCCCCGGGGGGTTAATATAATTATTATCATTGACGTTTACCGTCACCACTATTTGTATTTGATACTGTCCACTGCCATCATGTTATATATTGCCATTGAATATTGTACCACCACTCTATTGTCTACAGTGCAGTAATTGCTGTGCAGTAATTTGCATTGTTTTCCAAACTTAGTGTATTTTGTAATACATTTGTTCATAGTATACCACTTGTTGGTTTCACATAATGTTCTTTTATGTACAAATTTCTGGATAAACAGATTGTTTCAACTTGGGAATCGACATTTTAGACACTGGTGAGTGACCGAGTTGGGTTTAACGCCGCTTTTAACAGTATTCCAGTTATATCACAGCGTGTCAGCTTAATGTGGGAGGAAAGCCCGAAGTGATGCAGGTCTCAGACGTTTACCGCTTTGGTGAAACCCACAAACACGGGTATGGTGCTGACAAACCTAGAAACATAACTGGGGGGAACCGGGATTCGAACCCACAATAATAGGTTCCTGGCGTGCCCAAGGGACACAACTCTGCACAGCGAATTGCGGTGCCTTAAACGACTGGGCCACCCACCATTCTTTCGGAGAGTGTAATTAGTCATTAAGCATGTTAAGAAAACATTATTATATTGAGTGAAGTCTTTTTCACCACAAACTTGCACGCCTGTTACCTGAAAACACAAATAGCACCATTACGAAAACCTAAAAATTTGTTTTCAGATGAACTGCTTCTTTTGAAAAGACGACTTCCGCCATCTCCCTTTGATGGGCCTGAGAAAGCCAAGGTAAGGTCGGTGTTGGGTGCACATGTATACCAGTAAAGGTATCCGGTACCATGGTAACAAGTGTACACCATATTCCCAATGGGTATAAATATGCTTTTATTTTTTGCTAAGTCAAAATTTATATGTAATTATTTATATGTATTCTTATTCTAGTCTACAGAGATATCAATTTAACCACTCTGCTTTCGACAGTTATTTTTACAACCAAATGTTTACCTAGGATTTACCTAATCTAAAAAGACAGTATTTAGGATATAAAACGTCATGGTGGGAAATCGTCTCTAACCTTGATGCAGCACAACGTTGGTATCGGCTGTTCTGTGTTCATACTTATAATATGCTCCACTATGACCAAGGATTTACTGTCTTGTATGAAAGTGCGGACCAGATAATCCTCCTGTCATCATGGCCATAACCTGTATTGCAGCCTTTACAACCATGCATCATCACCAGTGTACACCGGACTCCCTGGTTCAGTGTACAGGTTAAGGGACATGGTGGTTCAGTGTATGGTCGTGGTGGTTCAGTGTATGGACTCCGACATGGTGGTTCAGTGTATGGACATGGTGGTTCAGTGTATGGATGTGGTGGTTCAGTGTATGGACGTGGTGGTTCAGTGTATGGACATTGTGATTCAGTGTACAGATTTATGGACATGGTGGTTCATTGTATGGACGCGGTGGTTCAGTGTATAGACGTGGTGGTTCAGTGTATGGACGTGGTGGTTCAGTGTACAGGTTTATGGACATGGTGGTTCAGTGTATGGACACGGTGGTTCAGTGTATGGACGCAGTAGTTCAGTGTATGGACATGGTGGTTCAGTGTATGGACATGGTGGTTCAGTGTATGGACACGGTGGTTCAGCGTATGGACACGGTGGTTCAGTGTATGGACGCAGTGGTTCAGTGTATGGCCGTGGTGGTTCAGTGTATGGACGTGGTGGTTCAGTGTATGGATGTGGTGGTTCAGTGTATGGACGTGGTGGTTCAGTGTATGGACGTGGTGGTTCAGTGTATGGATGTGGTGGTTCAGTGTATGGACATGGTGGTTCAGTGTATGGACATGGTGGTTCAGTGTATGGACGTGGTGGTTCAGTGTATGGATGTGGTGGTTCAGTGTATGGGCGTGGTGGTTCAGTGTATGGGCGTGGTGGTTCAGTGTATGGACGTGGTGGTTCAGTGTATGGACGTGGTGGTTCAGTGTATGGCTGTTGTGGTTCAGTGTATTGTCGTGGTGGTTCAGTGTATGGACATGGTGGTTCAGTGTATGGATGTGGTGGTTCAGTGTATGGGCGTGGTGGTTCAGTGTATGGCCGTGGTGGTTCAGTGTATGGACGTGGTGGTTCAGTGTATGGCTGTTGTGGTTCAGTGTATTGTCGTGGTGGTTCAGTGTATGGACATGGTGGTTCAGTGTATGGATGTGGTGGTTCAGTGTATGGCTGTGGTGGTTCAGTGTATGGACGTGGTGGTTCAGTGTATGGCTGTTGTGGTTCAGTGTATTGTCGTGGTGGTTCAGTGTATGGACATGGTGGTTCAGTGTATGGACGTGGTGGTTCAGTGTATGGACGTGGTGGTTCAGTGAATGGGCAAGGTGGTTCAGTGTATGGATGTGGTGGTTCAGTGTATGGATGTGGTGGTTCAGTGTATGGCTGTGGTGGTTCAGTGTATGGCCGTGGTGGTTCAGTGTATGGCTGTGGTGGTTCAGTGTATGGGCGTGGTGGTTCAGTGTATGGACGTGGTGGTTCAGTGTATGGCTGTTGTGGTTCAGTGTATTGTCGTGGTGGTTCAGTGTATGGACATGGTGGTTCAGTGTATGGACGTGGTGGTTCAGTGTATGGACGTGGTGGTTCAGTGAATGGGCAAGGTGGTTCAGTGTATGGATGTGGTGGTTCAGTGTATGGCCGTGGTGGTTCAGTGTATGGCTGTGGTGGTTCAGTGTATGGGCGTGGTGGTTCAGTGTATGGCCGTGGTGGTTCAGTGTATGGGCGTGGTTCAGTGTATGGCTGTGGTGGTTCAGTGTATGGACGTGGTGGTTCAGTGTATGGCTGTGGTGGTTCAGTGTATGGACGTGGTGGTTCAGTGTATGGACGTGGTGGTTCAGTGTATGGCTGTGGTGGTTCAGTGTATGGATGTGGTGGTTCAGTGTATGGCCGTGGTGGTTCAGTGTATGGGCGTGGTGGTTCAGTGTATGGACACGGTGGTTCAGTGTATGGACGTGGTGGTTCAGTGTATGGGCGTGGTGGTTCAGTGTATGGACACGGTGGTTCAGTGTATGGACGTGGTGGTTCAGTGTATGGACGTGGTGGTTCAGTGTATGGACGTGGTGGTTCAGTGTATGGACGTGGTGGTTCAGTGTATGGCTGTGGTGGTTCAGTGTATGGACGTGGTGGTTCAGTGTATGGATGTGGTGGTTCAGTGTATGGACGTGGTGGTTCAGTGTATGGACGTGGTGGTTCAGTGTATGGACACGGTGGTTCAGTGTATGGTCGTGGTGGTTCAGTGTATGGCCGTGGTGGTTCAGTGTATGGGCGTGGTGGTTCAGTGTATGGACATGGTGGTTCAGTGTATTGTCGTGGTGGTTCAGTGTATGGACGTGGTGGTTCAGTGTATGGCTGTGGTGGTTCAGTGTATGGATGTGGTGGTTCAGTGTATGGACATGGTGGTTCAGTGTATGGGCGTGGTGGTTCAGTGTATGGACGTGGTGGTTCAGTGTATGGACGTGGTGGTTCAGTGTATGGCTGTGGTGGTTCAGTGTATGGATGTGGTGGTTCAGTGTATGGACATGGTGGTTCAGTGTATGGGCGTGGTGGTTCAGTGTATGGCCGTGGTGGTTCAGTGTATGGGCGTGGTGGTTCAGTGTATGGACGTGGTGGTTCAGTGTATGGACGTGGTGGTTCAGTGTATGGCTGTGGTGGTTCAGTGTATGGATGTGGTGGTTCAGTGTATGGACGTGGTGGTTCAGTGTATGGACGTGGTGGTTCAGTGTATGGACGTGGTGGTTCAGTGTATGGCCGTGGTGGTTCAGTGTATGGACATGGTGGTTCAGTGTATGGACATGGTGGTTCAGTGTATGGCTGTGGTGGTTCAGTGTATGGACGTGGTGGTTCAGTGTATGGACATGGTGGTTCAGTGTATGGACATGGTGGTTCAGTGTATGGACGTGGTGGTTCAGTGTATAGACGTGGTGGTTCAGTGTATGGCTGTGGTGGTTCAGTGTATGGACGTGGTGGTTCAGTGTATGGACGTGGTGGTTCAGTGTATGGCTGTGGTGGTTCAGTGTATGGATGTGGTGGTTCAGTGTATGGACGTGGTGGTTCAGTGTATGGACGTGGTGGTTCAGTGTATGGACACGGTGGTTCAGTGTATGGTCGTGGTGGTTCAGTGTATGGCCGTGGTGGTTCAGTGTATGGGCGTGGTGGTTCAGTGTATGGACACGGTGGTTCAGTGTATGGACACGGTGGTTCAGTGTATGGACGTGGTGGTTCAGTGTATGGACACGGTGGTTCAGTGTATGGACACGGTGGTTCAGTGTATGGACGTGGTGGTTCAGTGTATGGACGTGGTGGTTCAGTGTATGGACACGGTGGTTCAGTGTATGGTCGTGGTGGTTCAGTGTATGGCCGTGGTGGTTCAGTGTATGGGCGTGGTGGTTCAGTGTATGGACACGGTGGTTCAGTGTATGGACGTGGTGGTTCAGTGTATGGGCGTGGTGGTTCAGTGTATGGACACGGTGGTTCAGTGTATGGACGTGGTGGTTCAGTGTATGGGCGTGGTGGTTCAGTGTATGGACGTGGTGGTTCAGTGTATGGACGTGGTGGTTCAGTGTATGGACATGGTGGTTCAGTGTATGGACGTGGTGGTTCAGTGTATGGCTGTGGTGGTTCAGTGTATGGACGTGGTGGTTCAGTGTATTGTCGTGGTGGTTCAGTGTATGGATGTGGTGGTTCAGTGTATTGTCGTGGTGGTTCAGTGTATGGACGTGGTGGTTCAGTGTATGGCCGTGGTGGTTCAGTGTATGGATGTGGTGGTTCAGTGTATGGATGTGGTGGTTCAGTGTATGGATGTTGTGGTTCAGTGTATGGATGTGGTGGTTCAGTGTATGGATGTTGTGGTTCAGTGTATGGATGTGGTGGTTCAGTATATGGACGTGGTGGTTCAGTGTATGGACGTGGTGGTTCAGTGTATGGATGTGGTGGTTCAGTGTATGGGCGTGGTGGTTCAGTGTATGGACATGGTGGTTCAGTGTATGGACATGGTGGTTCAGTGTATGGTCGTGGTGGTTCAGTGTATGGGCGTGGTGGTTCAGTGTATGGACGTGGTGGTTCAGTGTATGGACGTGGTGGTTCAGTGTATGGACGTGGTGGTTCAGTGTATGGGCGTGGTGGTTCAGTGTATGGACGTGGTGGTTCAGTGTATGGACGTGGTGGTTCAGTGTATGGACGTGGTGGTTCAGTGTATGGACGTGGTGGTTCAGTGTATGGGCGTGGTGGTTCAGTGTATGGACGTGGTGGTTCAGTGTATGGACGTGGTGGTTCAGTGTATGGCTGTTGTGGTTCAGTGTATGGACGTGGTGGTTCAGTGTATGGACGTGATGGTTCAGTGTATGGGCGTGGTGGTTCAGTGTATGGGCGTGGTGGTTCAGTGTATGGCCGTGGTGGTTCAGTGTATGGGCATGGTGGTTCAATATATGAACATGGTGGTTCAGTGCACATTGTGTGACTGTTTCAGGCTGATGGCAAGAAGGAAATGGACATGGAGACCATCAGACGTATGACGGCCGATGTGCCCAAGTCAACGTGTGAAGCTGCCGATGACTCGTCTGATCCAGCTGTAGATGTAAGACCTAGTTCAGGGCTAATACTTTTATCAGACCAGGTTCATACTATCGTTAGACCTGGTTCATACTATCGTCAGACCTGGTTCATACTACATCAGACCAGGTTCATACTATCGTCAGACGAACTTCATGCTATCGTCAGACCTGGTTCATACTATCGTCAGACCTGGTTCATGCTAGGCAGACCTGGTTCATACTATCGTTAGACCTGGTTCATACTATCGTTAGACCTGGTTCATACTACATCAGACCAGGTTCATACTATCGTCAGACGAACTTCATGCTATCGTCAGATCTGGTTCATACTATCGTCAGACCTGGTTCATACTAGCGTCAGACCAGGTTCATACTATCGTCAGACGAACTTCATGCTATCGTCAGACCTGGTTCATGCTATCGTTAGACCTGGTTCATACTATCATCAGACCTGGTTCATACTATCGTTAGACCTGGTTCATACTATCGTTAGACCAGGTTCATACTATCGTCAGATGAACTTCATGCTATCGTCAGATCTGGTTCATACTATCGTCAGACCTGGTTCATACTATCGTTAGACCTGGTTCATACTATCGTCAGACCTGGTTCATACTAGCGTCAGACCAGGTTCATACTATCGTCAGACGAACTTCATGCTATCGTCAGACCTGGTTCATGCTAGTCAGACCTGGTTCATACTATCGTTAGACCTGGTTCATACTGTCGTCAGACCTGGTTCATACTATCATTAGACCTGGTTCATACTATCGTTAGACCAGGTTCATACTATCGTCAGATGAACTTCATGCTATCGTCAGATCTGGTTCATACTATCGTCAGACCTGGTTCATACTATCGTTAGACCTGGTTCATACTATCGTCAGACCTGGTTCATACTAGCGTCAGACCAGGTTCATACTATCGTCAGACGAACTTCATGCTATCGTCAGACCTGGTTCATGCTAGTCAGACCTGGTTCATACTATCGTTAGACCAGGTTGATACTAGCGTCAGACCTGGTTCATACTATCGTCAGACCTGGTTCATACTATCATTAGACCTGGTTCATACTATTATGCTTGTGCAGTCTATTTTACACACGTTCAGCAGTCCAGAGTTTATGACATCAGCATGGCCACTACATTCATTGGAGACTGTCATATACAACAGGATGAGGCGTCATCATGATGATTAAGAAGTAGTGACTTTCATTAACAGCCGATTAATGTTATTTCTTTGTTTCCAACATTTGTATGAAGAATATTCCAAAAATATTGAAGGATGCTCTTTATGACTTTTTTTTACGAGTTATTGTTTGATATTGTGTACTGGTGAAGAACTAGACCCGCCTGAAATTGTGATAATTCTGATATTTGTCTTTGTACAGTTCCAGACAGAGCTGCGCCGTATCCTGATATCGTTGATAGAAGCCTCACAGAGAATCCTCTGCATGAACCCTGCAGCTGCCAAAATATTCAAACAGGCTGAAGGTCAGCATAAATCTATTTTCTATAGGGTTGATTCTCAGGCAGTGACTTTTGAAAATATAGTGTGGTCGGCTTTTGTTTTTTAGTTCAAACTAGTATGTAACCAAATATATACAGTGAACCATCACCCTGGGACAGGACCTCCCTACATAAACAAGCATACAAACTCCTATTGCTGCTTGACCATAACACGAGATGCACAGTAAAGCAGTGCATATGTAAAGGGAAGTAACTGCGTGCTATATTGGATCGCATTGTTTTTAAGTATATGGATGTTTTGATTTTTTTTATAATGGAAATACAAACGAAATGTGCGGCAGACTTTTTGTTAATGTGGGTGGTGCCTGAGTACCAAGACTATTATTTCTTTTAGCCTAGGCTCTGTCTGTCTCACAGAAGACTGAGGGAGTTCGCCTTAAAACTGCTTTGAGAAATATTTCAGTTACGTATATTACGTAATAAGCGCCCCGCTCTAATAAGCGCCCACGGCGATATTTGCTAATATATTGGCTAGTGAACAATCCCAATTATCACTCCTTCCTATTAATCAATATACACAAGACTTATTTATTCGTGTATAATACACAGTCGTGTGTTATATGCATTCTTAATTATGGGCAATTAAATTCTGGAAAAATGTATCTGTTGCATATTAACATTTCAGTGTGTCAGCATAAACCACGAAATTTATCTTTCAACTCTCTTTTCTCACCAAAATAATATTCTAATAAGAGCCCCCTATTTCTAATTTGGTCGCTATATAAGTGGACGCGATGTTAAACCCAATTTCACCTCACCTCACCTATTTCTAATTTTGAGAGCGCCCTGGGTGCTTGTTACGTCGAATACGGTATATCAGGGCGTGTCGTCTTACTGTGGGGGGAAAACCCAAAGTGATAAAAATCTAATATATTTACCTTTGACTAAACAGGAATCATCCTTATTAGGAGATCCCAGCACAACTAAGGAATAGTATGGCATAGAGACCGGTAGTGCCCGCACTCCCATCTAATACAGGAACACAATGGATAATTGAATCACTTGTCCAATGCATCACGAACACAGGACCCGTGAAGATGCAGGGTAGAATAGGTCTTCAGCAGCCCATGCTTGCTGTAAAAGGCGACTATGCTTGTCGTTAAGAGGCTACTAACGGGATCAGGTAGTGAGGCTTGCTGACTTGGTTGATGCATCGTTCTCAATTACGTGGATCGATGCTCCTGATGTCAGTCCCTGGATTATCTGGTCCAGACTCGATTATTAACAGACCGCCATCATATAGCTGGAATACTGCTGAGTGCGGCGTAAAACAACAAACAACACTATCAATTAGTCTGGACTAGTTCATGCAACCAGCCACACACACACACACACACACACACACACACACACACATATGCTATGTTAATGCAATAATCTTGAGCACGACTTGAAACCTCATTTTATCTCACCTGACATGACTGTTACAACATTTTATATGGGTTAATCTCAAAGTAAGTTACTTTTTGCATAATAGAATTCACAGAGTAAACTCCATATTGAAGTCATTGAATTTCTTGTACATGGGAATATTTTCAGAAATCCTAAATGAGCCTCCTCGGCCGAGTCAGGTGGACGATATGTCACTCAAACAGCTGGTGGATATGGGCTTCCCGGAGGCGAGAGCTCGGAAGGCTCTCATGCTGAATAAGTAAGCTTGGTTCTTTGTAAGCCTCTCTGTTTTCTGCAGCCTGGTCACACGGAGGGGATGTACGATTACTCCTTCATTTTCCGAAATGTTCAGAACATGCCTCTGTTCACCCAGCAGTGAATGGGTACCTGGTAGGATGTGATGGCAATGTGGTTGTTAATCTTCTAGCACCTAACAGGCAGCTTGAGTTGTATGATCCCCAGGGAGCTGAGAATGATTCTTAGTGCACATTGATCCAGTGACTGGGGTAATAATAGTGCTTTGAGCATGCGTCTCAGTGGTGTGGAAATATGCACAATAAAAAAAGCCTATCATCATCATCATCAGCAGCAGCACCAGCATCAGCATCAGCATTAGCATTATCCCTGCTACCCTCAGTGGTACAAGAGCAATGAAATGCCCCCCCCCCCCCCCCATCATCCCATTTCACCCCGTATCAGTAGGTGGGAGACTAAACACTCAACATTTGGCAGAATTAGAACCTTCTCGGAGACCAGTTTTGTCACAAATATTGTCTGAAATGGATACAACTATATTGTTGCCGAGCCTCACCTCATTACGTCACTGACGTCGACCACACGAGAGGGGGTGTACTCTTACCTGGGCCCACTTGCACAAACAATCTTAGCGCTATGACTATTGCAAGCCTATGTTAAAGTATGGGAGTTTTGATCATCTTAGCGCTAAGATCGCTTTGTACAAGTGGGCCCTGAACCCTGCTGCCCTTAGTTTTACAACAATGAAATGCCATGGTCTGTATAGGCTCAAATCCCAGGCTGAGGAACTATTTTGAGAAAAGTTACTGGGTTTGTAAAGGACTACCAGAGACGAAACATCTTACTGATATTATATTTGAGCATGACTACATTATAAGGGTGGATTTTGATTTTTTGAGAAATATTGACCGAACTTCATATAATGAGTCTTAATGGTTCAATGCCCAATACCCATGCCCGTGGTCCAGTAGTAAAGCGTCTTCCTGGAGAGAGGGAGGTCTGGTGTTTGAGATGGTACTTGTTGTTACCGTGCCTGGCCCTTGGCATTAAGGGGCTAAAACAAGGACTTGTGGGCTTGGAGTCTGGACAACTACAAGCAGACACACACTCACGTGCATGCATGTCGCTACATGAGCACAAAAATCTTGAACTTGACGTTAAACCCGATTTCACCTCACCTCACGCAAAACCTTGATTCAAAAATTGTAGACATGAGAACAATTGGTGATGCAAAGTCCCATTTAACATATTAACCTATACACTTCAGCCAGTAATATTGTTATACTGTGTTCTCCAGGATGAATGTGATGCCAGCGATGGAGTGGTTGTTTCAACACGAGGATGACCCTGACATTGATGCACCTCTGCCAGGGGAGGAGGAGACAACTCCGCAGACTCCAGAGGAGCAGGTACACTCTTCAAACTTCCATTTCATCCTAGGGAGCCATCTGGCTCCTAATGGTGTCTTTTTAAAGTAGGATCAATGCCTTGGAAAGTAGATCGTTGCCTTGAAAAGTAAGATAATTGCCTTGAAAAGGGCTAAAGGCCTTAATTTTAAGTTCTCTATGTTAAAGGGAACAAAGTATGGTGCATGAGGTATGGTGAACTAGGTACGGTGAACTAATGGTGAACGATGTATCATGAATTAGAAATGGTGAACTAGGTATGGTGAACAAGGTATCATGAATTAGGAATGGTGAACTAGGTATGGTGAACAAGTTATGGTGAATGAGGTATCATGAACTAGGAAAGGTGAACTAGGTATGGTGAACGAGGTATCATGAACTAGGAATGGTGAGCAAGTTATGGTGAATGATGTATCATGAAATAGGAAGGGTGAACAAGTTATGGTGAACAAGGTATCATGAACTAGGAATGGTAAGCAAGTTATGGTGAATGAGGTATCATGAACTAGGAATAGTGAACTAGGTACGGTGAACAAGTTATGGTGAACGAGGGGAAAAAACTGGGAATGGTGAACTAGGTATGGTGAACAAGTTATGGTGAATGAGGTATCATGAATTAGGAATGGTGAAACAGGTATGATGAACAAGTTATGGTGAACGAGGTATCATGAACTAGGTACGGTGAACTAGTTATGGTGAATGAGGTACGGTGAACTAGTTATGGTGAACAAGGTATTGTGAACGAGGTATGGTGAAATAGTAATGGTGAATGCGGTATCATGAACTAGTTATTGTGAATGAGGTATGGTGAAGTAGTTATGTAGAACGAGGTACGGTGAACTAGTTATGGTGAACTAGGTATCATGAACTAAGAACGGTGAACTAGGTATCATGGACTAAGAACGGTGAACTAGTTATGGTGAATGAAGTACGGTGAACTAGTTATGGTGAACAAGGAACAGTGAACTATTTATGGTGAACTAGCTATTATGAACTAAGAACGGTAAACTATGTATGGGGAACAAGGTATGGTGAAGTAGTTATGATGAATGAGGTACGGTGAACTAGTTATGGTGAATGAGGTACGGTGAACTAGTTATGGTGAACAAGGTATTGTGAAAGAGGTATGGTGAAGTAGTTATGGTGAATGCGATATCATGAACTAGTTATTGTGAATGAGGTATGGTGAAGTAGTTATGTAGAACGAGGTATGGTGAACTAGTTATGGTGAACTAGGTATCATGAACTAAGAACGGTGAACTAGGTATCATGGACTAAGAACGGTGAACTAGTTATGGTGAATGAAGTACGGTGAACTAGTTATGGTGAACAAGGAACAGTGAACTATTTATGGTGAACTAGCTATTATGAACTAAGAACGGTAAACTATGTATGGGGAACAAGGTATGGTGAAGTAGTTATGATGAATGAGGTACGGTGAACTAGTTATGGTGAACTAGGTATCATGAACTAAGAACAGTGAACTAGGTATGGTGAACCGGGTATCATGAACTTAGAACAGTGAACTGGGTATGGTGAAGTAGTTATAGTGAATGAGGTATGGTGAACTGGGTATGGTGAACTAGTTATAGTGAATGAGGTATGGTGAACTGGGTATGGTGAAGTAGTTATGGGGAAGGAGGTACGGTGAACTGGGTATGGTGAACTAGTTAAAGTGAATGAGGTATGGTGAACTAGTTATAGTGAATGAGGTATGGTGAACTGGGTATGGTGAACTAGTTATAGTGAATGAGGTATGGTGAACTGGGTATGGTGAACTAGTTATAGTGAATGAGGTATGGTGAAATAGTTATAGTGAATGAGGTATGGTGAACTGGGTATGGTGAACTAGTTATAGTGAATGAGGTATGGTGAACTAGTTATGGTGAATGAGGTATGGTGAACTGGGTATGGTGAACTAGTTATAGTGAATGAGGTATGGTGAACTGGGTATGGTGTACTAGTTATAGTGAATGAGGTATGGTGAACTGGGTATGGTGAACTAGTTATAGTGAATGAGGTATGGTGAACTAGTTATAGTGAAGGAGGTATGGTGAACTGGGTATGGTGAACTAGTTATAGTGAATGAGGTATGGTGAACTAGTTATAGTGAAGGAGGTATGGTGAACTAGTTATAGTGAATGAGGTACGGTGAACTGGGTATGGTAAACTAGTTATAGTGAATGAGGTACGGTGAACTGGGTATGGTGAACTAGTTATAGTGAATGAGGTACGGTGAACTGGGTATGGTGAACTAGTTATAGTGAAGGAGGTATGGTGAACTGGGTATGGTGAACTAGTTATAGTGAAGGAGGTATGGTGAACTGGGTATGGTGAACTAGTTATAGTGAATGAGGTACGGTGAACTGGGTATGGTGAACTAGTTATAGTGAATGAGGTACGGTGAACTGGGTATGGTGAACTAGTTATAGTGAATGAGGTATGGTGAACTGGGTATGGTGAACCTTCTATGATCCTGACTTCAGCCAGAGGGAGCAATTGGCGGCAAGGAAAATCCTGATGGAACTCCCAAAGTGACAAATATTCTCGAATCTCTACGAGCTTTCAGGAAGAGGGAATTCCGTCCAAATGCCAGGGTAAGTGAAAACTCAGACAGTGATTCTAGGAACAATACCAGGGCTGGTCAAAAAGTTCTAAGTCTGACTAACATTCAGCTAAGGGCCATACCAAAGTGAGCTAGTCAATGTAGTACATTGTTTGAGTAGTTCATTGCAAGTGTATTTGGTCTGTTGAAGCCGTTTGTATATTAGTGACAGCCAGTTGATCGTGATAGGCGTCCAAATGGACACAGAAATGGAAAAGAACAAGTACCAAGCAGTCATCAAGATGATGACCCTAGGTCTGGACGTCCCTCAACTTCCATCAATGAAGATTCAACCAAGGAGTTAGACAATAGATTACCAATGCTGACCTTGAGGAAGACACAGGCCTAAGCCATGGAACCATTGAAACTATTATTCATGAACATTTATGGATGAATAACATATTTGCTGTTTGGGTGCCAGAGTTCCTAAATTCTGATCTTACAAAAAAAGAACTGACAAAGCCAGAGAAAATTCAGAGCTAACTGAGGATTTCATCACAATCAAAAAGAGATTAGTTCTGGGTGATAAAACATGGGTCTACCACTATGATCCTGAGTCACAACATCAGTCCATGGAAGGGCACCATTCCACTTCTCTAGCACCAAAGAAATTCAAGTCTTGAAGATCAGTGAAGAAAGTTACGGCTACTGTATTCTGGGATGCAAAGGGTGTGATCCTTGTTGATTACTTAGAAAGTCAAAAGACGATTACCAGTGCCTGCTATGCTGATTTGCTTCTTAGCCTGAGAGATTCTGTCAAAGAAAATCTGCGAGGAATGCTGACTGCTTGAGTTCTACTACTTCATGACCATGCCTCTTCTCACACCTTTTGACTTTCAAAGGCTGCAATGCAACAATGTGGGTTCGAAGAGCTTCCTCACCCTCCATACTCGCTCCACCTGTTTCCTATACTGAAAGAACACCGCATAAAGCACTATGATAACAGTGATGACCTCAAAGCTGCATTGAATGGGTTCTCAGGGTGACTTCAGAAAACTTTTTCCTGGAATTGAAAAGCTCCACTATCAATATGAGAAGTGTATTGAAAAGCTGGAGAATTATGTTGAAAAATAAAATCATAAACACTTTCACAATTGTTGGTTTTGTTTGTTAGGCTTAGAACCTTTTGACCAGCCCTTGGAACATTGGTGTGTTTCAGATCTCACTGATACTGTTGAGGTTGTTATAACATCGATCTGTCAGTTTTAATCGGTTCTGTTGTCTATGACAAGATAATCCTCCTTAAGTCTTTTTGTCCTACTCTCTTGAGGAGCCACAAGTGGCACAACTGTCTTTGACAGTGCAGTTCCCTTTGCTGATTAACATGCTTCAGTCCTGCAACGGTTTGAAAAATGAAGTCCAAAGAAATATCAGAAATCCAGCTATTGTAACTAACAATATACTCCATGCAGGAATTCAGTGATTGGATGCAGAGTACAAACGATGATGCATTTATTAGCCACAGTTGATAACACTGTCCTATGATCAGCTGTCCATACATAGTTGATCAACATGGATAATTATAAATGTTATTAATTTTCAACCATATGTTATGGAGTCATAACCTAAATGCCTCTGAATGTATAATTTGTATCCTTTATTTTTTTAAGGAAATCTAAACTAACAATCAGCCCCATTTGGAATGACAGATAGTTCAATAAGGTAACAGAATTAAGTCCCTTGATGATCGACTGGATGCAGGAGAATGTGTGATAGCATCCTCGTCCTGTGTTTCAGGCTCTACAGAAGCTGTTGGAAATGGGCTTCAGTGAACAGGAGGCGACGGATGCACTCCGAGTGTCTAGGAATGACCAGGATGCAGCTGTAAGTTCACTTTCATCTCAATATTCCAGGATCCTGTGAAGATCCGGGTTAGAAGGGGTCTCCAGCAACCCATGTTTGTTGAAAGAGGAGACTTTGCTTGTCATAAGAGGCGACTAACGGGTGGTCAGACTCACTGACTTTGTTTGATGCATGTCATCGTGTCCCGTTTGCGTCATCTTCCCAAGAGAGTTAACTGACTATAAAAGCCCAGTATCCACCCTTCCTTACCAGGCTGGTATTATGGAGATACATTTTGGCTGGACTAACGAGTTTATGCATAGTCCAATCAAAATCGCTCACCGAAATCGAAATCCGGTTCGTAAAGTGTCATGCAGATTTTGGTCAACTGCGGGATTTGCAAAGCATGTGCACCGCTAACTCGTTGTCAACAGATATTTTCTAAATCTTTTCATGTTTTTAATCAAGGTGCTCACGTGATCTGATGCACTTCGCAATGTAAGACTCGTTTTATCACAATATAGATCTTGATTATCGATCAGACCGTCTTGACTGGGCGCCACCATTTTGTTTGAAGCAAATGCAAGTGATATGAGAGGTTGAATCTGATTGGTCAATATGAGAGGCATAGAAAGGTCATAGTTCGTAATAGCCACTGGTGGCGCTACGATCGAGCCCAGGAATTCCAGCCTAGTTCGGCAAGGGTGGAAACTGGACTTTTAAAGTCAGTTTACTCTCTTGCCTCGGGAAGATGGGGTGTCTCCTGCACCTCAGGTGTCTGTAGTGTTAGCCTGTTCTTTGATTGTCCCAGGATCTGGTGATTATGAATTTGAGGGTTTGAATCCCAGATTCTCCCCAATTATGATCCCTGGTTTGTTAGCACCAACCCATACCCTTTTCACACCCAAACATAAGGGATGTCACAATGCAGGTGTCGCACACTATTTGTTATGATGTCTTACGGTGTTTCTGCTATCCTCATATGAGACTGTATACGGCAACTAAAGACACCCAACAAATTTATTATGCCGAAAAGTTTCCACTGTGGTATCTATGTCGCACTACTCTTCTAAACTTAGTACACTGACCTTAGGCGTGAAAGGGAGACTATTCTTCAAACCTTAGAGGGGGGCACGGGTGGCCCAGTTGTCTAAGGCGCCACAATTAGCTGTGCAGAGTTGCGTCCCTTGGGCACGCCAGAAACCTATGATTGTGGGTTCGAATCCCGGTTCGCCCCGATTATGTTTCTAGATTTGTCAGCACCATACCCGTGCTCGTGGGTTTCATCGAAGTGGTAAACATCTAAGACCTGCATCACTTGGGGCTTTCCTCCCACATTAAGCTGACACGTCGCGATATAACTGTAATACTGTTAAAAGTGGCGTTAAGCCCAACTCACTCACACACCAGTGTCTGAAATGTCGATTCCCAAGTTGAAACAATCTCACTCACTCACTCAAACCTTAGAGGACAAACCTTGTTGACAGTTTTAAAATAATCTTTATCAATAAAGTCATGAACGTGATTAAAAAAGATTAATGTCCTTGCATATCACAATTGATTATGAACAAACACAAAACAGTGTTGAATATCGACTTTCTGTAGCAGAATTTTCATGTGAAATATGTGAAATGGGTGTTGGAAAATCCAAGATGGTTGTCACTGATGGTTTACAATCTCATATTAGGTCAGTAACAATCATGTTGGATTTTTACTGATGGTATACAGCAGGGCTCCGGAAAATTTAAAATCCCAATCGGACATTTGCATTTAGGCCACGCCCCCTTCAAATAGCGTATTTTAGTACGACTTTTCACACACATTACAAGTTTACGTATTCATAATATGATGAATTATGAATTGTTTCAATTTAAATTGTTTAATTCACCGGACAATTAATAACAAATAATATCATTTTAGATTTACATGGAAAACATACGTTTGTTTCTGTTATAATAACGATCTGTTAACGTAGTGAACGGTCTAATTAATATTCATAAGTTATATTCATGAGTCTGCTCAAGTGTACGCGTTGTAACATTTGGATCGAGACTATTATCCCATATTTGGTTATCACGTGACCTCACGGGAAAAGCATTTTTTTAAACTAAAGATTTTTTTAAAAACAAGATAGATAATTTAATCACAAATACTAAAATATCGTTGATAGCAATAGTTATTTGAATACTTTTTTCATCTGTACTTAATTATTGACCATAAAAAAATTGGATATCGATCGTCCGAGAAAGCAAAATGGCGGTCAATCAAGATTCAATATACGACTAGCTACTGAAAACAATAAATTCTGCAAATCCTCATTGTATGTCAACCAAGTGAAAGTCGTTAGCCACGACTTACAAAATGATCGTCCAGACTCGACTGATCTGCATCGGTCGACTGGCTGTCGTCACGCTTTCGCTTCTTGTCTGAGGTTACGTATCGTAGCATTGTTAGGATAATGAGGTACATCGATGATGCAAGGTATTAATGTACAGTTGTAAACACCTTTCACTCAAATTAACAAGATGTTCTCAGTAATTAATCCTCGATTAATCAGTGTCAACTCAGTTTATTGCCTATTACAGTGATTGACCGATTGGACTATCATGTAGGTACGATGTATTTTCAGCAATCAAAACAAACAAAGCTTGTCAGTGTAGTTAATCTTCATTGTGTTGCAACTGCAGACAGAAACTGCTCAGTCCTAACTGTTGATCATGTCCGGTCAAAATATAAGAATGTCCGGACAATACTTTTTAAAATGTCCGGTAAGCAATATTTTAAAACGGACATTTGAGATTCCCAATCGGACATGACCGGCGCATATGACGGTTTCCGCACCCCTGGTATACAGGCTCATGTGGGGTCAGTAGTTCTGCTCTCTGATTAGTCAATCACACCTTGAGGCACAATAAAATACAATACATATCTAGACAGAAGCCACGATTCGATTCACGATACTGCATGTACGATTTAATGAGGAAAATCTCTGTCAGTAGTCCATAGCCTCGCTCATTAAGGTAACGAAGGACAACTGACAACTCACCAATAATACCCATCAACATGACACTGAGGCAAGTCAACTATCCTGTATGAGAAAATAATAGTAAACAAACAAGTTTACATACTGTATTAAGACAGGCAGTAAGGAAAAGCTGGTCAATCTTAACGGGCCGGTTTCATATCCCAAAGACAACCAAGAAAGATATGAGGAATTAAAAAATTAGTTTGTATTTGAAATAGGGGCGCTTATTAGATTATAATTTTGGTGAAAAAAAACAGAATTTAATATCAGCAAATATAGCCGTGGGCGCTTATTAGAGCTGGGCACTTATTGGGTCACATACGGTACTGTGGTACTGTAAACTAAAATACTGTTGGTCGGTGTTATGAAAGTCCAGTACTTTCAGGAGTTTCAACCCTTGCCGAACTAGCCTGTAATTATGGAGTTATGTTTTGGCTGGACTGACGAGTTCGTGCAGATTTCGGTCTATTGCAGGATTTGCAAAACATGTTTTCATATTTTTTATCAAGGTGCTCAAGTGATTTGAGGCACTTCACGAAGTAAGACTCTTTTCATTACAGTACAGATTTTGCTTATTGATCAGATCGTCTTGTCTGGGCACCGCCATTTTGTTTGAAGCAAATGGAAGTGATGTGAGAGTAGGAATCTGATTGGTCAATAGAAGGGACATAACTCATAATCACCACTGGTGGCACTACCATTGAATCCAGACATACCAGCCTAGTTCGGCAAGGGTGGAAACTTAACTTTTACAGTCAGTTAACTCCCTTGCCTCAGGAAGATGGGGTTAGAACCACTTACTCACTTTACAACTTTTATCATCATCAGTGTGAATGGCTCCTTGGTGACCGGCAGACCCGCCCGGAGACGGTGGACGATGGACTGGACCCTGACAGTCCTGTCTACAAGGCAATACTCGCCAACCCAACTGTCCAGCTGGGCCTCAATAACCCTCGATGTTTACTGGGTGAGTTCTAGAAGTAGTACAAATTACACCCTGACATTCCTGCAGTACCGTACCCCCTCATTCCTTCATCGTTTAATGTCAGGTTTTCTAAATGTCACTACTGGGGCTGTGGATTGTCCTGTTAGAAAAGCAACAAAGTGGGCTGTAGGATTGTCTTCCAATACCAATCTCTACCTTCATCGATTCCTCCAAATTTACACAGTAAACTACAGTTATAACGAAAACAAGGGACCACTAATTTTAGTTCGTAATAACCCGTAGTTTGTTAAAAGCATATATATACAGCATATATACAACAAATGTCCGGGACTAAAAAATTAGTTCGTTATATCGATCAGTTCGTTATATCGGTCAGTTCGTTATAAGCGTGTTTGTTATAAACATAGTTTACTGTATACGTTTCTTCATCTGCCTTTAACCCAAATCCACTTTCTTATGAAATATTGTTAATGATGGTGAATAGTTCAGCTTAATGATAAGTCGTGGATCATATTTTTCTTTTTTTGACTTCTCCAGAAAGCACACTTTCATTCATTTAGATAACCTAAAAACACTGACATGACCTTGTTGTGTTTCAGCTTTCCTTCAGATGCTTGAGTCCCCTATGTCAGCCAATCAGTGGCTCAACGATTCAGAGACAGGGCCAATCCTTATCCAGATATCGAGAATATATCACGCCGAGAAAAACTCGAAACCTCGCAACATCCAAAGTGCGGTTGCAAGCTGACGAATACAGAGGGCTTCCTTTGTAATAATTTATTTATGCAATATGAAAGTTGTTTTTCTGTGTATGTGTATGCTTTTAGGAGATGATTGTTACGACTTTATACCAAGTGTTTGTAAGGCTAAAAAATATAATAGCCTTGGTTCTCAGGCACTGCTTACGTCATCATAAAGTCCACTGCACGTTTTGTTTTTATTTCCATTTAGAGAAAAGAAAAATTCTTTCTTTTCTGCATCTCGAACGCACGACACCCCTAAAAAAAATCCTTAAGTATTCCGGGTCTCAAATACATGAAATACCTATGCTACCATACCTAAAAACAATGTGATCCAATATAGTGTGCAGTTACTTCCCTGCACTGCACATCTCGTGTTATGGTCATGGCGGCAATAGGAGTTTGTGTGCTTGTTTTGCTGTTTGCAAATTTGGTAAATTAAAACATGAAATTTATGATAAAACATCATCAGTCATGATGATTTTCGAATTCAATGGCATTTGTGTACTGTATGCCAGACAATATTTTATACACAGAGATTAAGATAACATGTGTATTTGTCTTGTAAAATAAGCCGGAAATAGCAATCAGCTCTTCACACATTTTCTCCTCGATCTATGGTTGATTTAGTTTAGGAAATAATGTCATGGCCAATAAGAAATTCAATACAATGATAGGAAGTCTGAAGACTTTGTATTTCTAACGACTAATGTTGTGAGTTCATGGTGAGTTGTGATTTGCTGATCATTTCATAAATGATTTCGCTGAAATTAATGTAAATAAAATTGAATAAAATCTTTGATAATAGTAATATAATAGATAACAAACGTAAGTCCAGATACACAATGAACACTTTTATAGCCAGACAGTGTAGTAACAGGACTAACTTGCGTACTTCAGTACGGATTTGTTGGCATGCTTCTTCCGGTGTTGTGTGTTCACTGTAAAGTCTTCACGTTGTGATATAAAATCAAAGCTCATTGTATGCATGAATTATGCACACACTGATGTTAAACAGTGGTCAAATACTGTATGCCAGTATTTTACTCATCAAGGAATACGTATATGTGGGGAGGCCCTTTCTCAGGTTGATTGTACACAACTGTTTATTTGGTAACATGCAAGTCTAAAAACCATCATCCGCTCCATGATATTTTCCAAAGCCATTGCCTGAGAACCAATTCTTTTATTTTGTAAGCCTAAAGTAATTGCACATACTCGGCTTTTTTAAATTGAGTGATTGTTTCTCCGGCATTAAGGGACTGACCATGTGATATTCTTGGAGGGTCCCTAAATCACTAACCAATCACTTATCTGGTCCAGGCTTCATTATTAACGGCCATATAGCTGGGGGGCGGTGGGGTAGCCTTATGGTTGAAGCTTTCGCTTGTCACGCCGAAAACCCCGGGTTCAATTCCTGACATGGGTACAATGTGTGAAGCCCATTTATAGTGTCCCCTGTGGTATTGCTGGAATATTGCTAAAAGCGGCGTAAAACAAATTCACTCACTCACTCATATAGCTGGAATATTGCTGAGTGACAAAACTACAAACAATTTGAGTCAGGGAGGTATGATATCATTTAATGAGATTGAGAACAAGGGTTAGGATTTCTTTAAATGGCATTTAGAAGTTATACAGACAGAATTTATGGATGTCAACTTCTTCAGCACGAAGAAAACAATGTTTCGGTAAATACTTACTCCTTTATCAGGTGAAATATACTCCGAAACATTGTCATAATAAAGAAGTTGACATCAATACATTTTCTTCCTCACTTTGAGGTCATGAAAGATGAAACACCTCTTCCCGAGGCAAGGGAGTTAACTGACTTTAAAAGTCCAGTTTCCACTCGAACTAGGTTGGAATTCCTGGGCTCGATCGTAGCACCACTAGTGGTTTTACGAGTTACGTCCCTTCTAAGGCTATCCTTTGGACCAATCAGATTCGTATCACTTGCATTTGTTTCAAACAAAATGGCACGGCCAGTCAAGACGATCTGATCGATAATAAAGACCTATGTTGTGATAAACGGGTCTTACATCGTGAAGTGCATCAAATCACCTGAGCACCTTGATCAAAAACATGAAAAGACTTGGAAAAATAACTGTTGACAACGAGTTGGCGGTGCACATGCTTTGCAAATCCTGCAATCGACCGAAATCTGCACCACAGTTTACAAACCGGATTTCCATTTATTTGCGCGATTTTGATTGGACTATGCAAAGACTCGTTAGTCCAGCCAAAATGTAACTCCATAATACCAGTCTAGTTCGGCAAGAGTGGAAACTGGACATTTATAGTCAGTTAACTCTTACCTCGGGAAGATTGATGAAACATAACCGATAGTGTTTGTGCCTTGAACAAGTAAGCTGTGAAGAGGAGGAACTAGTGTTTGCATAACTTGTCCTATGTATTTCGCATCGAGAGAGGGGAGCACAGGTGGCCCAGTCATCTAAGGCGCCACGATTCACTATGCAGAGTTGGGTCCCTTGGGCACACCAGAAACCTATGATTGTGGGTTCGAATCCCGGTTCACTCCGAATAGGTTTCTTAGCACCATACTCGTGGATTTCACCGAAGTGGTAAACGTCTGAGACCTGCATCATTTGGGGCTTTCCTCCCACATTAAACTGACACGCCCCTATATAACTGGAATACTTTAAATACAGCGTTAAACCCAACTCTCTCATCGAGAGAGCCTTATCCCGAGAAGAACACCTTGTTCTCAGTGAAAAGGAACTGTTCCAGCTGTCGCTACCTTGTTGAAATAAATACAGGTAGAGGGTTGGGTGTCCCATTATACCCAGAGAAACAAAAGGTTGACGACATGCTACAACGGTTTCAGCATCCTGTTAACTTTATTTTGAATGATTTGCGATTTTCCAATTTGTAGTGCCTGGTACCAAGGATACATTTGGGTTAATGTTCCATTTATTTTGTCGAAAGAAGCTCTCATATCTGTTGGGAGTCCACATTAAGTAATCATGTCACTGATTGCAGACAAGAATCTGTAGGCATTTCGTTGTTTGTTGAAGGTTGTGTGAGCTATGTAGAGATTCTTGTACAGAACTTGTATTGTGGGAAAGAAAGTGAATGAAATAAACGCATCAGTTCTTTTTGTTGATGGTCTTGTTTCCTAATGAAGTTGACGCAAGCCTGTTATGGGATACTAGGCTTAGCTCTGTGTTCCTCACAGACAATCATTGGAAGATTAGGCCTCCAGGATCCAATGCTTCTGGAAACAACCCAGTGGTTACAATGTGTGCTGCTGGGGTTCATCAGTGTTCCTGCTATCACACCCTGGCTGGACTGACCAAAGCTGCAGTATTTACCATGTTTACAAGACACTTGGATGTCGCAGGTTTACTGCTGACTGTCGTGTACTACATGTTGTATACTTTCACTATTTTATACCTTGAACGATCTTCATTTAGTGTGTGGGGCCCGATTGGCCCAGGCGGCGCGATTCGCTGTGCAGAGTTGCGTCCCTTGGGCACGCCAGAAACCTATGATTGTGGGTTCGAATCCCGGTTCGCCCCGATTATGTTTCTAGTTTTGTCAGCACCATACCCGTGCTCGTGGGTTTCACCGAAGTGGTAAACGTCTGAGACCTGCATCACTTGGGGCTTTCCTCCCACATTAAGCTGACACGTCGCGATATAACTGGAATACTGTTAAAAGCGGCGTTAAACCCAACTCACTCACTCACTCATTTAGTGTGTGTGACATCCATACAACAACCATCTGCAACATGGAATCAAACAGTTCCTCAAAAGGAGAGGTGATATGAGCGAATGTTTGCTCTAACGTCTCTACAATAACATCTTTTTCGTTTGGTTACAACCAACAGATTAAGAAAATAAATCCTGTCACACAATGGTGTTCAGCCGTGAGTTCACACAGCCAGTAGTAAGGGTGTCCACCCTGAACATTGATACATTGATGGTACTTGTTCCACCTTTCCAAAGCTCAACACTGAAACAGCGACTAGTCAGCCCGCAGTCCGCAGTCATGTCTGAGTAGGGTATTCATGGTAAACCGTGACGACATATCTCAGTGGGCTAGAACTTTAAAACGGGCACAAGTCCGAACTAGTACAAGCACCACGCACACAGGTACATCCATGTCGTGCAAGTATCTTGAACACGGTTATTATAGCAGAAATCAAGTCTTGATACTCCCAATTGATGTTTATTGTCCGTTATTCGTTGACAATAATAAGTGAAAAGCTCATTCGTTTGTATCCGTATACATGCTTTTCCTTTGAACGTTAGCGTTGAATGAACAGTGTTGAGGTTCAAGAAACTAGAAAATAACAAGAAAATGTGCTAAGTTACAGTGTAAACAGTGAATTGGCTAAGTTGTTACAAATACAAAATTCTACAAATATTATATCATTTGAAGATAAATGATAGCTTCAACATTACTTTAGATGTACACACATTGTATAAATATGAATAAGCAGGTTAAAAACTTACATCTGTGTTCTGCAATAGTTCATGACATGTTTCTCCAACATGGAGACCTTTCAAACTGAAGGTGACAGTGGATGAGGTCACATGACTAATCCCATGATGCAACACAACTGATTATAAGTCACAAAAACTTTTGCCTGAACCTGGGATTGAACCCTGGACCTTTATCCTGCTAATCCAGTGACATAACCAACAGACCATTGTTAAGGCTGATATCTGTACATGAAATTCATAACATTTTTGCATAACAGATTTGCAACATAAATTATACATTCTGCACTAACACACTCGGCCTCTTAAACAGATGGGATGTTTAACACAAATATAACAAACAGTGCAGAAATCACAAGCTTGTATATACAGACACACTGGGTTTTGACTGATGGCTAAATTTGACAAAATCACGACTTGCTGGATAACAGCAATATAAGCTTGCTGATCGGTCGACGAAATTCACCAGTTTGAGTTTTCAGTACAGCACTCCTGACAAAACCCTTCTGATCAGGTTCAACCGACTTAACACGAGCCATGGGCCACTGAAGTCTCGGTAAACTGTCATCCATTATCAGGACAATGTCATCCACTTGGATATTCCGTTTTGGGATCGTCCATTTTTGCCGTTGCTGCAGTGACACCAAATACTCCTTTCTCCATCTGGACCAAAAGACATTGGCCAAATATTGGATCCGTCTCCACCTTTTCCGCATGTATACATCATTCTTCTGGAATTGGCCAGGAGGTGGAACAGACACGCTTGTTTTCATCTGTAGGATATGATTTGGAGTAAGTGAACATAGGTCATCAGGACTGTCAGATACTGTGGTTAGTGGCCGAAAATTGACAATTGCCTCAACTTCGCACATTAAAGTTCGGAACGATTCATCATCCAAGCGTTCATTGAAATCGTGCAAGAGAGAAGTCAGGGTTTTTCAAACTGTTCTGATCATCCGTTCCCAAATGCCACCCATGTGACTGGCTGATGGAGGGTTAAAGTTCCATTTGATGCTACTTTTCAACAGGTCGGATTTGATACTATCTTGATCCATTTCTGACACAGCCTTCTGTAGTTCTCGTGATGCGCCCGTGAAGTTGGTGCCATTGTCACACCATATCTCTGAGACTTGTCCTCTACGTGCTATGAAGCGTCTTAGGGCATGAATAAAAGAGTCAGTGTCAAGTGAATTTGCCGTTTCAATATGCACTGCTCGGCTAACTAAGCACGTGAAGAGTGCCCCATAGCGTTTTACGTACTTGCGTCCATCTTTGATAACGAAGGGTCCGTAAAAATCCACACCGGTGAAGGTAAAGGGTGGAGCAGGATTGACTCTCCTAGATGGCAAGTCAGCCATTTTCTGATCACATGTTGAACCACGCAGACGTCGGCAGGTAACACAGTGTGACAAGACGTTGCGGACAGCAGAGTTAGCCTTAATAATCCAGTAGGTTTCTCTCAGCATGGAAAGTACATGGTTACGTCCTGCATGGGCTAGCTTTATGTGCTGGTCTGTAAATAATCAGTGACGTCACGTGACTTCTGTAAGGAAGTATAACTGGGTGCTTCATCTCCTTGGGGATATTAGCTTTGCCAATGCGACCCCCGACTTTGAGAATTCCACTTTCAAGGAATGGGTCAAGGTTATACACTGAACTTGTCCTTGGAACTCGGCCTCGTGTACCTTCACATCCTTGAAGCAGTTCAAACTCTTTGTTGAAGTGTATTTTCTGCACAAATTGAAGAATACTCTTCTCTGCTCGACTGAGGTCCTCCACAGAAAGCGATATGTTGTTTTTAGCATGCTTCTTATTTTTGTATTGATGCTCATCGCTCCGTGACTTGAGTGAGTCAAACAATCTGTGATATATGGCTACCGCACGCTTCAGACGATACCAGCTGGAGTAATGTTCCAACAATTTATTCACAGTGTTGTGAGAGCAGTCATCCTGTGAAGCATCGGTTGCTATGACTGTTTCTTCATGCATCTTCTCATCATGGATAAGATGTGGCTGTACTGGCCATTCTGATTCTGAAGAAGAAAGAAATTTGGGCCCATGAAACCAGTTCATACAGGTAAGCAGATGTGATGTAGATACACCTCTGGATGCAACATCAGCCGGATTGCTTTTTGAATCTACATACTTCCACTGAGTAGGTTCTGAAAAGTCTCTGATTTGCTTGACACGGTTGGCAACGGAGATTGGAAACCTCTTTGTTTCATTGCTGATATAGTGTAACACCGTCGTTGAGTCTGTGTGGTAGGTGACACTTTCAGGTGTAGTCTCCAGTTCCTTCATTAACAGTTGTCCGATGTGAATAGACACGGTGGCTGCAGTTAATTCCAACCTGGGAACAGTGATAGTTTTCACTGGAGCAGGCCTAGACTTTCCAATCAAGAAAGCTGTGTGAATACCGCCTTCTTCGTTAGACATACGTAGATATGCTACACAACCGTATCCAACAGTGCTTGCATCAGAGAATACATGTAGTTGAACAGAAATAACATGTCCAAAATCAGCAGGTTTGAGACATCTGTCAATCCGTAGTGTACTCAAATGCTGAAGCTCTTCTATCCACTGCTCCCATGATGCCTTGTATTCCACAGGTATGTCATCATCCCATCCGAGCTGCTTGTTGATGCACAGATCGTGTAACATCTTCTTGGCTGGTAACAAAACTGGTGCAACAATTCCTAAAGGATCATAGAGTGACGACATCGTAGACAAGAGTCCTCTTCGTGTGAATGGCTTACTCTTCAGGTGAACTGAGAATCCAAAAACATCACCGTTGATATGCCACTGCATCCCTAGAGCACGTTCAACAGGCAGTTCGTCATAGTCTAAATCACGTGTTTGGAGTTCTTTTGAGTGATGTTCCTGTGGTATGGATCTGAGAAGATTGCGACTGTTAGCTGTGAACTTAGTAAGCTTGAAGCCACCTTCTGCACATGATTTCTGCAAAGAGTCCATTAAGTCAATAGCTGCCTCTTCCGTGCATTCCGATTTGAGACAATCATCAACATAAAAATTGTTGCAGATTGTGTCAGCAGCAAGGCTTCCATATTTCTCTTCAGCTTTCTTTGCAGCAGCTTTGAGAGCAAAGTTGGATATGCTGGGGGAAGAAACTGCTCCAAAAATGTGAACAGCCATCCTATACTCATGTAGCTCCGAGTTCAAGTCACCATTTGGCCACCACAGGAAGCGTAACAGATCATGTTGTTGAGGAGGAACACGAACTTGATAAAACATGGCTTCAATATCAGCCATGAAGGCAACTGGTTCATTTCTGAATTTGGTAAGAACACCTATCAGGGAGTTCGTGAGATCAGGTCCTTGCAAGAGTCTGTCATTTAAAGAAAACCCTTCAAACTTTGCTTTGCAGTCAAATACTACGCGGATTTTTGAAGGCTTCTTCGGATGGTATACACCATGGTGTGGCAGATACCAAACCTTTCCTGGTACAGGTGCTAGCTCATCACTTGGGACCTTGTAGGCATATCCATTGGAAAGCAGACTATCCATAAAGGCAGTATAATGTTCATGATACTCATCATCATGTAGCATTTTCTTCCTTTGCCACATTGCTCTCTTCTCGGCTTGTTCTCTGTTGTTGGAAAAATCAATGTCTGGATCCCTGAGTGGTAATGGCAATTCAAAGTGGCCGTTAACTTCCGCGATGCCTTTATTTGCCATGTCGATAAACTGATCATCCTCTCTAGAGAAACCACGTTCACCAGGTAATATTCCAGTGTCCTTGAGATTAAAATCCATTTCAAACATATTCAGTATCACATCAGTGAGACATTCTTTTGCCCAGGTGAGTTCTTGGAAGAGCACACGATTGCATGTGAGTGTATTATCAACTGGGTTGAACTTGATATAAAGCGGCCCACTGACAGTCCATCCATGTCTGTAGAGTACGGCGAAAGGACCTTCACCTTGAGATGGAATCACTTGCTGAGGTTGAAGTGCAAGAGGACAGTTACTCCCAATAAGAAGACCAATATCCAGATGAGGTAGGTATTTGGGCAACTTGTCAGCCATAGCACACAGATGAGGCCATTTCTTCAGAATGTCAGGATTGGGAATCTGACTATGACTTACAGGTATCTCCTCTCGAGTGAAAGTTCTTGGAAGCGTCACTGCATTATCACCATTGAGATCTGACACAACAAGACCTTCCACAACATGCGTACTCACAACATGAAGTCCGTGCATAGTCCGAAGTTTCAGTGAAGATGCTGTAGATGTAGTCTCAAGTCGCTGTCTAAAATCCTCCGTTATAAAGCAGCCAGTACTCCTGTTGTCAAGTAGTGCATAGATCTTCACCAGCTTGTCACTTCCCTTTTGTTGAATCAGAACTGGAAGAATCGCTTGGAGCACAGTATCTGAAATAACAGGTTCAATGTTGTTGCATGAAGATAGAGAGATACAAGAGAATCACAAGCTTCAGAAGAGTTCTGTTCTACGTTCTTACTTGCAGAACGGAAGTTCTCATCATGCAGTATTGTTGGATGACACTTTCCACACTTCTTACAGCTTCGTTTCTTCATACAGCCCTTTACCATGTGATTGAATCCAAAACATCCAAAGCACATTTTCTTCTCTTAAAGATATGTCCTCCGTTCACTGAGAGATTTCTGACAAAACTGTTTGCAGGATTCAATGTCATGAGGTCCTCTGCAGAAGTAGCACGAAACACTTCGGTATTTATCCTGCTTGTGGTTCGAACTGTCTACACCAGTCACGAAACTACTTGACTTGGCTCCATCTTTCTTTGAACTCTTGCCTTGTTTGGATCCCCAGTGAACTTGGCTCTTGGATATAGCTTCCTTTCCAAACACAGGCTCATTAGCAGATCTAGAAGCAAACTCAATGAAATGCACAAGATCTTCAAAGTCAACAGGCCTGTTGCTATGAAGTTGTGCTCTGGTAACATGATCATGCCATTTATTTTGTAGATGCACTGGCAACTTCAACACAACTGCTTGCAAGTTAACAGAATGATTAAGAACAGTCATGTGTGACATAGTCTTCATTGCATGAAAACACTTGATGAGGAAGTGAGAGAATTGTTTAAGTCCATGACAATCATCATGCTTGATCTGAGGCCATGATAGAACTTGATTAACATAGGCAGTTGAAACTTTGTATGGGTTACCATACTCACTACTCAACAGGTCCCTGGCCTTAGTGTAGCCTTCCTCTGGATCCATGTAGAGACATCCAGCAATCAAGTCCTTTGGTTCTCCCTCAAGCTGCTGTTCCAGGTAGTAGAGTCGATCTATAGAGCTGCTAGCATGAGGAACTATACGGGCATCAAAAGACATGATAAATGCACCATATTCTGTAGGGTCACCTTAAACTTTGGAACCTTAGGCTGAGGTAACAACATAGCTGTTGCCATCTGTCTATGAGCTTGCAAAATCAGTTCATTCTGGTCATGTAAATGTTTGGATGTATCTTCTGTCCTAGAGTTTTCCATACCAGGATACTTTGAAAAGGATGGTTGAAAGTCAGAAGCATTAGGGTTAAGCCCTTTCTGATGCTCATTATCGTCCAAAGTTTCATGTTTGAATACAAGATGAGGTCTTTTGTCAAAAGGTTTCAAAATGGGGTTACCACTTTGAACAATACTGGCATTTGACAACTGTAGCTTAAAATCGGCACTATATGAACTACCTACTTCAAGATATTCGGGCATGTTGCCAGGAGATCTTAGCATATCAGGCACAGTAGCTTTGACATCAGGCATAGAAGGCTTGACATCAATCATGGAAGGCTTGACATCAGGCATGATAGGATTGACACTAGGTCTTGATGCTACAGAGATCCTTTTATCATGATCAACTAAAGTGTCAGAAACATAAGGATTACACTCCACCACACCAGACGTATAAGTTCTTGTGTCTGCTTGTGAATCAGCATAGACTTTCTCACGTGCCTGAGATTTAGCAATTTTAATGTCTAACTTCAAAGATTGCAATTTCTTAGACTCTTCAAGTAATGACTTTTCAACTAAAAGTTCAGCCAACCTTGCACGCTCCTTTGTATATGCTGACCTGGTTGAACTCCTGGAATGTCTCGATGACTTGAAACTTTTTGATGACTTGAATTCCCTAGAAGACACACTTTCAAGGTGATCCGCCAGGACATTCTCCATGCGAGTAATCCAATTTTCTACTTCACTACGAAACTGTAGAATGGAAATCACCCTCTCCTGGTGACGCATCTGCTCTGAACTCTGCACATCCTCTGAAATAAGCTCTTCATAATAATTTGTGAAACATACAGAATACCTTTGACACAAGTCTTTAAATTCAACAAAGGTAAGCTTAACAACATGCAAATTGTCACTACTGCTACTGAACAAGAGTCTACTGAAAGTTCTGTTCTCTTCTTAGTAAGAGAAGAGACAACACCAGTCACTCTGGTTTTCAACAAACGAATCTGTTCAGCTTTCCCTTTCTCAGTAAGTGTCCTTTGACGACCAGAACCACTATCCTCCTGAATGTCATTACTCACTTCAGTACCTTGTCCAGTCTCAATCACACTTGCACCTTGAGCTAGCTGTTTCTGTTCTGTAGCAGTCTCATCACCACTATCTATCAGCATCCTTTCTTCTGTGTCTATGCCTCTGTTGTCATCTAGAGCGTTGTCGTTGGGCAATACACCCTTAGGATTCATGATGTTGTAACAATCACAAAACTTCAATGAAAATTCACAAAATTCAAAATCCAAAATATGTGCAGTCTACGTTCAACAGTCTACACAATGTCTTCCAAATCATTTAGATGCAGGGAAGATTTTCTTGAACTATATTATAGCAGAAATCAACAGTCTTGATACTCTCAATTGATGTTTATTGTCCGTTATTCGTTGACAATAATAAGTGAAAAGCTCATTCGTTTGTATCCGTATACATGCTTTTCCTTTGAACGTTAGCGTTGAATGAACAGTGTTGAGGTTCAAGAAACTAGAAAATAACAAGAAAATGTGCTAAGTTACAGTGTAAACAGTGAATTGTCTAAGTTGTTACAAATACAAAATTCTACAAATATTATATCATTTGAAGATAAATGATAGCTTCAACATTACTTTAGATGTACACACATTGTATAAATATGAATAAGCAGGTTAAAAACTTACATCTGTGTTCTGCAATAGTTCATGACATGTTTCTCCAACATGGAGACCTTTCAAACTGAAGGTGACAGTGGATGAGGTCACATGACTAATCCCATGATGCAACACAACTGATTATAAGTCACAAAAACTTTTGCCTGAACCTGGGATTGAACCCTGGACCTTTATCCTGCTAGTCCAGTGACATAACCAACAGACCATTGTTAAGGCTGATATCTGTACATGAAATTCATAACATTTTTGCATAACAGATTTGCAACATAAATTATACATTCTGCACTAACAACGGTGTTAAAGCGCAAGTAAAGTCAACATTTTAACTATGCAGAATTCAATAAATTAGGTATAATTTCAAATGGTTAACCAAAATTAAATTTGAAAAAAGGATAATAACAGGCAAAATTTTCAACTGAACGAAAAATTCCTCCCCTGAGGGGGAAACCCCTTCATGAAGGTTTGAACGAGTTTCCTGTTTTTGACAGTGTACAATTTCAACGATCTGGCCACGCCAAGTCCCCCTGGTGGTTTATTAGGGGTCTTCCTCATGCACCTATTGCAGGAATTTGGGTATGGGTATATTTGTGAGTGAGGTTGAGTGTGTGTGTGTGTGTGCGTGCGTGTATGTCTCGAGTGAGGGGGTGGGGGATATCTGAATGTGTTTGGGATTCTGTTTAGTATGTGCGGGAGAATATTAGAATGATTGATTGTGGACATGCGTGCGTGAGTGCGTATGTATATATGTGTGTATGCATGCATGCATTATGTGATTGTGTTAGTGAATATGTGTATATGTAGATATTAAGAATGTGCATGATTACTTTTTATATCTAATTGTATTTTAATATTTGTAATATCTTAAGGTGTCATTTCGGTGAGGCCTGGTGTTTGTATTTTAAGTATGTGCTAAATGTTGTATTGCTTTGGAACACATGACACTGTAATAAACTATATTATTATTATTATTATATTGTTATTATATTGTTATTATATTATTATTATATTGTTATTATATTGTTATTGGTACAAATTCACCCGAGTGTGGTGATGGTTGGGACAATAGGGGTTTAAGGAGCGCATCTCGCATGAGACAAGAAATTGGTGAATATTTCACGAAATATAACATCACAACAAATTGACAAACTCTGTTCAAATACACTGTACTGGGTGAAAACTTTTATAATATATATCAATGAGTCAGTAGTAGAGACGATGAGGGAACTGGACCACCCCAGGCCATGCCCTGACAATGCTTCCAAGGGCGTCTAAAGTTTTATTATTTATGTGATAAAGACCATTGGATCGTCATGTATCATGATGCCACCCTATATCGGGGAAACAATTTATTCTCAATCTCTGGTTTTGGCACGTTAGTTCTACTATTTTTTCCCCTTTAACTAATGCCATTGGTCTTACGAGAAATTGATTGAATCTCTTGCTTCATTGTGTTGTTTTTGGTAAGGTCTGATAACGCTAAACGAAACTCTTCAGATATCTTGCTGTTGGCCAGTCCTGCTGAGATATGATCCTCAATGCCATTTACCCAGCCGCGTCATACCAAAAGACCTTAAGTGATGGTACTTCTTGTTGCCCTGTCTGGCGCTCGGCATTAAGCGGCTAAAACAAGTACTGGTCGGCTCGGAGTCAGTACACTGTGTCTGAGTGGGGTATTCATGTTAAACTGCGGCTTGGTATCTCAGTGAGCTAGCACTATAAATCAGCATCAGCATCAGACTAGTACAAGCAGCTGCACATGCACAGAGCTACATAAGTGCAATAATCTTGGACGCTACATTAAAACCAATTTCACCTCATCTCAATGCTTTTTAACTTTGCTTCAGCCAGCACATGAATACTATCATGTTTCAATGCTTCCTTTTGCATCTGGCGAGAAATAAATGTAAGAGCTATTCCTCCAAGTCCAGAAACTCCTGCTGCTACTTCCATGCCAAGCATGGAGGAGCGATGATTATAGTTATTATAATAATAAACCAACACTGGCTACGCCAAGCTCCATGCTAGTTGCTATATATGCAGTGTCAACCCCATCAAGGCATTCACAGCAAAATCCAAATTCCAGAATTGCACTCTTTCTCTAGTTGATGTTTTATTTCACTTATTTGATGTAATCGAAATCTAACAGCAGTATCCATCTTTCTTGGATACTTCATCGAGTACAGAATAAAAATCCATAATGTACAATATTGTATTATTCAAGCATCTTTAATTGGCAAAATGACAATGCCTTGTGGTAGTCTCAAGGCATTGTCATTTAACCTCATTAGATGTATATTTAGGGCATGAATATGTAAGTGAGCAAAATGGTTCTTCGATGACTAACTTGATGTCACAATAAAAAATAAAAAATATATAAAGGAAGGGCGTTGGCCCGGACATGAGGATGATGATGATGATGATGATGGTGATTATTTAGTCGATATGATGTCCACTGATGATAAACAAGTGAAAATGACTGATAATCATAAATGACAGTGAAATAACATTTGAATAAAAAATTGTGAACTCTACCCAGCTTTCTTTCTTGTTACATGGGTGATACCATTTTACTTAAGGGTACAGGGTACTACATACTGATGCAACCAGCCATAACGAGTGTTGTTTTAACGGGTCTGCGTTTTGGCAGGTCTACGTTTTGGGAAGATACCCTCCCGGGTGCAATTCTCTCAGATGAAACCTGGATCCCCTCAAAGGTTATATCGATAAATGACCCTGGCCGTATAAAAATACAATGTTGGCATTCATTTAATCCCTAGGCCTAGAATTAATTGTGTGTTTTTTTTACCCTGTTCCCTGTTGATGGAAAGTGTGTCGTCTACTACCCCAGCTGGAGCCATCTGGTAACAATTAATTAACATCACAAGCTGGCGTGTAGCCCCGACAGCTGAATGCCCTGCTTTTTGAGTTCAAAGAAAACCCGTGTCTGTCGATACTCGTCGATAAATGTTAAAAATTCGTATTAAATCAAACATTGAAAAAAATATAACATGAATATAATTGAGGATAAAATTGAAACTTTTGTTTTGGGATGAAAGTACAAAAAAATACCCTTTAAAATACATGATTAGGGAATTTCAGAATCAATTGTTTCTTGTATTTATGCACGCCTTCATACAAACTGAAAAGTATACATATGTTTAAATACCTATATTTACATGCATGGCACAAAGATTAACATGAAATAATAATGTTGGTCATTTTGGTTAATTTCTACATTTCGTTGTTATTGGTATCTTTAGGATGTTGTAATTATGCACGGGTTCTGATCTTCTTTGACGTAGAATACATGAACTAGTTGAGTGACTTTCTGCCATCAATCAGCGTGAATGGATTACCCACACATATACCCACAATCCTTTGTCAAAGAGAAAGAAAGGATATTAAATCCTATAAATATCATATCCACCTGGTACTAAAAGTTCACTATCAATCTCCTCTGATAACAAACTGTTACCCTTGATATCCACAAGCAACAATACTCAGTATGCTCATGGAGTAATTGTCAAAATCGGAAACCCGAAAGATATCCTGTCTACATGGTCACAGACGATGATGTTCAGATCTACACTCAACCAACATGGCAGTCTGTATTCATTTCTTATATACCTAAAGTTCCCCATCAAACTTCCTCTTATTAATTCTTACAAACAAAAAAAACAGAAAAAAGTGGGATTTTGGGACTGTGAATAGGAAATTGTTCATGATCCTAACATATGTTTTATTCAGTAAATGAATCTGGATTGGTAAATATTGCTCCAGAGACAAAATATTATTTATCAAGTAATAGTGATATGTATTGGTTAATATTATTGCTACCTCAGTTTGAAGGCCTGTCCTCATCTGGCATACACCTCATATCGCCTACACTACTATCAAATAAAATTTATGGATGAGTGCACATCACACTTTATACACTCGAGGCAGACATTTGGTAAAAGGGTAGATTTGGTACTAATTTGGTATTTGGTATTAATACTTTGTTTACATGCTTGTTCTTTTGAACTCTTTTGTTACACCGACGGTGGTTTGGAGAATAATAAACTGAAACTGAAACTGGCAGATTTGGTAAGTCGGCCTCAGGTGAAACTAACAAGGCAAGTAATTACATACGGATTTTGGTAACAAAGGACCAAACCAATTGAAACTTGCGTTAAATAAACATACTCCCACTTCACGCTCGGCTGTGAAACAACATAATCATTGGCAATCATATGGAGAAGATATCTGATCATCTCTTATGGAAGAACTTTTTTTATTATTAAATAAGACAACAAACACGATTCTACACCAGAGAAGCATTTACTCGTTCGTTATAATTCAACATACATCATAATGAAAGTCATCCATCACTATCATTAAAAGACATAACACATTAGGTGAGGTGAAATGGGGATTAACGTCGCGTCCAAGATTATTGATTATTCGCCGTTTTACACTCACTCAGAAGAAAGCCAGATCAAATCTTTTTAACAGTTACACCACATCACACCTGTACACATGGGCACATATTAGAGATAAAGTCCAGATGTGTGTTTGGTATACAGGTTTCTATATATGGGTACATGTACCGCGCCTGCTACTAAATGCACAAGAGTCATCAGAAAGATGACATATCCCCCCGGCTGGTGTCTGTAAAGTAACCACAAGTAAACGTGCAATTCTGTATGTAATGAGTCGAGAGCTGAATGTTCTTTAAGAAGCATACATTGTTTACCCACAAAAGATCCACCATGGTGACATCCATATGAAATGGAAAGTAAAACAAGTGTGTTTCTGTGGGTTATTTTTATGCAAACAAATGACAAATTACAAGAAATAATAACTAAACAAGCGTATAGTCAACAAAGTCATCTATATCCCCCGCCCATTTTAACACGTTATGGTCCCAAACCAGGTAACTGACCCAACATTTCCCTTAGACCATGTCAAAATAGCTGCAATGGAAATTCTAAAGTAAACATTTCTAAAACTCCTTAATATCAAATGGCACCAGTTCAGTATGTGCTTTATATACAGACATGCAATGTTTGGCAAGGAAATATTTAACAGTGTATTTGTTATACTCCATAAGTTAACCCACCCTATATTAAAACCTAAGTCCAACTTGTTGCCATGGAAACGTAAAAAATAAAAACAAATAAAATTCCTTAATAGCAAAAGGCACCAGTTCAGTATGTGCCTCGTAGACATGCAAAGTTTTGTAAGAAAGTATTGAACGGTTTTTGAGTTACGCTCCGGAAACGAACACCACCCTTATAGAACCTAAGTCCGACTTGTTGCCATGAAAACGTAAAAAATAAAAAATAATAAAATTCCTTAATAGCAAAAGGCACCAGTTAATTATGTGCTAGGTAGACATGCAAAGTTTTGTAAGAAAGTATTTAAAGGCTTTTGAGTTACGCTCCGGAAATGAACACCACTCTTATAGAACCTAAGTCCAACTTGTTGCCATGGAAACGTAAAAATAAAAATTTATAAACTTCCCAAATAGCAAAAGGCACAATTTCAGTATGTGACTGATAGATTTGCCAAGTTTTGATCAAATACACTGAATTGTTTTCGAGTTATGCCCCGGAAAGGGAAATGATTACGGACGGACAGACGGACGGATTATATGCATTATATGCCGGGGGGGGGGGGCATGAGATAAAGGGCATGAGAGGGTGAGTGAGTGGGTGAGCGAGTGAGTGGGTGAGTGAATGGGTGAATAAAACGTAACTTTGTAACGTCTTTGAAAGTTTGTTAGTTCATGTGAAATGTGGTATAACGCGGTCAATTGTTGACCTAATATAGCGATGTGCTTGCACGTGTGTGTGTGTGTGTGTGTGTGTGTGTGTGTGTGTGTGTGTGTGTGTGTGTGTGTGTGTGTGTGTTTTTATAATTTCTAAGGGAGACGCATCTGCACAGGTGTGTTTGTTTGTTTGTTTTCTCGTTGTTTAACGCCGCACTCAGCAATATTCCAGCTATATGACGGCGGTCTGTAAATAATCGAGTCTGGACCAGACAATCCAATGACTGACATCGTGAGCATCTATCCACGCAATTGGGATCGATGACATGCATCAACAAAGTTAGCGAGCCTGACCACCCGATGCTGCACAGGTAGAAGTATTGAATCAGGCAAGGCAAACAGGGCGATGAAATCTTTTCTTAAAAATCAATATTGTAGCTGTAGGCGTTGACCGTTCCACGTAAATGTTATAAACTTCTTTTATCAACATATAACGGGTTACTTGGAATACGGATTTGATTTTTTGTGTATGCAGATGAAATACTGATATAACTATAAATGCTGGGTTATTTCTTGAAGTTAAACATCCTTCTCACTTGTGAACATGAAAAACAAAACTGTTGGTGGTGTAAAAACGGTTTATTGACAAAGTCATGTCTCTCCCCGCTTTGTTTTTTTACATTCCATTATGTTTGGATGACGCTTCTTCCGATATCAGCTCAAACTGAAAACAAGAGACCAAAATATTTGCAAGTGAATGTATTGATTCTCCCTGACTCACATATGAACACAAATAATGCTCATTATACCAATTATCAGTTTTATGCAAACCATGGATTACAGAGGATACTTAGTTACCATACATTACAATAAGAAGGTATACTAAAGGGAAAGGATATCTTCGATCAGAGGTTTCAATAAAAATAAACAAAACTTAACACACCGTCATCGGATTCCGCTTATGGACAGCTGCAATATGAAAACATGAAAATAAACATCAAAATTACAATTTATGGTGTTTTGACTGAGTATATATACCTTCCCCTTCAAAATCTCTGACACATCTAATTGTGAAAGATTTTAATTCCTTTTCTGTTATGTTTGGATGCCACTGTTCCAAACATATCAGTGGACTATATTTAGAGGAATTAACACTCACAATCACTGTTCAATAATTATAATGCAACATATTAAAGCTGTTTGAAATGCAATTGCTATAAGTAGAAAAGTAATATTGTCTAACTCTATGTTCTAATAATAGTTGATTACTTGGTCGTTGTTATTGTTAGTTGTGTTATCTCAACAATGCTTCGTTTACTCATCCATGTTAATATTTCATACCAGAATGTTGGATCAACCCCAATGGACGGACATGAAGATGGAGTCGACAAGGTGTAGTCTAGTGTTCTATCTAATTCAAATGATGTAATGTTGTAGATCTCAATATCTCTGAAAGAAGACGTTTTCAAATAGTTACATTAAATGTAATAGATTGTTGCAAACATACTGATGAAAGCAGAGTAATACCTATTTCAGATGGACTCTACAAATAAAACTGGATCCTGAAGTAATGGATTATGTGTCAAAAATATTTGTACACAAGTTGCAACTCCATCACATCGCCTCTCAAACCTAATCTGAAATAAAGAAGCTCAAGGAGTGAAATATCATGACAATGTATTGGCTCTAATTGTTGTCAACATTTCAGATACCAAATTTTGAAGTAAGGATGTTCGTTTTATCTAACTGTATTATCACATATCTGCTCCTATCATATGGAGATTATTTACTTACGCATAGTTCCTGTTTGCAACGTAGAGAAGGGACTCGCAGGGATTGCCTGTCATTGAATGACAGAACTTTTCTTCATTTGGCTCTCTCAGCTGCCTGTATGTTCGGTTTGAAGGGTCGTATATCCAAATGGCGCCAGCGTCATCACAAAACACTATTCTACCTGTAATAGAGAAACGAAGATTGGATGTTAACACCTTTTATCAGCGGTACATTTAGGGTGAGAGAACAGACTAATGCCCTCTTTATCTGTGGCGATGTACTTGGGAATCAGATGGTCTCACTGTTGGGATTCATGTGGATTGCTGTTGTGTTTATGCCAACGCTTGAATTATAGTGACAAACCCATTACCATAATTGGATCACATAAGATATTACAGCATAGTCAGTTGACGATTCCGACTATATTATAAGAATGTTTTTAAGAAATACTATCAAAGTGTGATGACGTCTGCGTAAAGGTGACCATATCCTGCTCCACCAGTGGCATCTGTCTCGAGGAAATGCAAAGTCAAGTCAGTTCGGGCAACTTGTATGATACTAGGGATACTCAGCTAGATATTCAGTGTGAATATGGTGGCACATGACTTTGTAGAATTATATTATATTCTGACATTATACCTACCATCATTGGTTACTAGAAACGACAGAATTGATGTTGAAAACTTCAGCACTTGCACTGGGTTACCGATAGTTGGTATTATCACGATCTTCTGACCATCACCCATGTACACAAGACTGTAACAAAAACAACATTGGATTTCAATTGGCGTGGTAGATTTCGGAAACATAATCCCTTTTTCTGCCGTTCACCATATTTAAAGCTGTTATCAGTTTAGGAATAATAAACACACAACTCGAAACGCAGAGCCGAAACGGTTTTTTCACACATTGTATGTAAATGTAAGAAACATTTATAGTAATTCCTTGTCATCTCTTTGTGACACCTGAATAGAAATCAATCTAAAACATTGTGAATAACCTATAGTATGTATAACTGACAGATGCATTTCTTTCAAGGTATAGTGACATTGTGTACACATGATAGTTAATGAGTGAGTGAGTATGGTTTTACGCCGCTTTTAGCAATACTCCAGCAATATCACGGCGGGGCACACCAGAAATGGGCTTCACACATTGTACCCATGTCATGAATCGAACCCGGGTCATCGGCGTCAGGCGATCCTCAGTGTGTGGGCTCAAGTGCATATGGCCTTCATCAACCGCCTCATCCATTCCATGTATCGACGTTGCACGACAGTCATCATGCACATGGCGGACACACGAGATACTGACTTGTGATGCCATATTCTCAGAGACTAGTGTTGTGTTTCACTTTATGAACATTTGACACTTTAATTTTAACCTTGATGATCAGTTTTGCCAAGTTTCATCTTGTAAATATGTCTCAACGTATGATTACAGTGTTTGGACAAATAATGTTTCTCATATATCTATCCATGGTGACGGTTCTTTTGCGGTTCAGTATATATAGTAAATGCATTCTGTGCCTAGGCTATCCATCCTCACTTCCTAAAGTTACAGACAACATGGACTTTCACAACAATGCCACCTTGTTCAGGAGCGTACAAACCTGCCAACAATCTGTATCTGTCCAGTAGGGCCGTCATATGAGGAGACCAAGGTAATTATTGGAGAGGAGGTCCTGTTGAAGGCATAGATGCCATTTAGGGTCTCGTTGTCGAAAGAAATGGCTACATAATCTTCTTCTGTGACAGGATTGTAGTGAGTGAGTGAGTATGGTTTTACGCCGCTTTTAGCAATATTCCAGCAATATCACGGCGGGGGACACCAGAAATGGGCTTCACACATTGTACCCATGTCGGGAATCGAACCCGGGTCTTCGGCGTGACGAGCGAACGCTTTAACCACTAGGCTACCCGACCGCCCCGACAGGATTGTAAGCAATGCCAGTTCCTCTTGCTGTCGTCGTTAGTGGAGAATCTAATATCAAAGAAATGACAAACTGTCATTGGACAACAGTTAAGCCAATCACAAGTCCGAAAGTGTCAAAGCATCCTTCCCACATCCAAATATAAAGTGGGCGTTCCCTGACAGAAAACTGCTATGTTGAAAACGGCCCACCCCAACATGATAAATGGTCGTTCCCTGACAATATAGTGTTATTTTGAAAACGGTCCAACCAAACATGATAAATGGACCTTCCCTGACAGTCTATTTTCATAATAAGAATCCATATATGTTGACAAGAGAGATTAAAAACGTAGGAACGAGGTTGTCATAAACATACCAGTATCACTGCCTAATATAACTTCCGTTCCATCAGGCGTGGAGAGACATCGAACGACAAACGGGTCGTTTCTAAAGTAGTCAAACCCATAGGTATCACCGTTGGTATATACAGGCCATCTGGTTACATTAGTGTCTGTTGTGAAGCCGTTTTGGATGAAACAATTTGGATCTACCACAGCAACATCAGTTCCATCACACGTAGCCACGAAGACCGCACCAGTACCTTCAAGTAAATAGCAGCAAAAATAGGTTTTAGTCTTTATTTTGCATGTCATTATGAAAATTGTAAAAGAGTCACAGGTAAAGATTGTGAGGAGTTAAACAAGTTAACAAGTGACAAATTGTCTCGATAATCTGCTGAAACAGATTCCACTGGGAGAAAAAGGAAATAGTCGTGATGAAAATTATATGAGTCGGTTGAATATAATTCCTGTATAACATTTTACTTCATCCTAAAAAGACCTACGGTCCGGGCAGTCTTGTGGGACGCTGGATGTGACATTTGCGACATCAGCAATCAGCTCTTGCAAAGCAGTTCTGAAGTCGGAAACTTGTGTTTCGAAGCAGTCTGCGGAGCCAGCATCTGGAAAGACGAAATCAAGTTATTCTTGTTCTAACTTAATGCAGAGAGTTTTTCTAGTACTGGAAAGAGAAGGTTCCATTCAAAGAAATTGTATTTAAATAAATTTTATATGCATCACTTTTACAATCAAAAGAGCTAAATTGCCGATTCTCAAGTAGTTTTTGGTTTATACCACAAATGATACTTGCTTAAATATTCAATGGCTTGCTCGTCATGCTTTATCCAACATAACTGATAACTGGTAGACCCAGATGTGTTGAGGATGTGCACAGTTGTCGTAGGTCATTGGTGACCATATCCGTATACTGTTAACTGCATTCACTCAAGAACTCCCAGGCATATTTTCTAAATGAACGCCCTTTTTCATCCTGTTTGTTCCTCACATAAATCTCCACTAAGTAGTGTGAAATATTCAATACTTACACCTTGCAACTATTTGAACCACTGATAATAATTCTTTGGTGTCTCAAAAGAGGTCCAGAGATCAGTGCTGAGATTCACAGAAACACAAAAATATAGTTCTGTTTTTTTCCAACCACAGAAGTTTTTCTTTCATGACAGGTCTTTTCAAAGATGCTACATGTGCTAACAAAAATGATTATTTCCTGAAATGCATTGTACTTAAAAAAAACAACTGTTCAGCATCACCTTTCAGAAAAAACACCAAACCCAGAGCCAGAATAGTATAGTCTGTCTTAAAGAAACTCACGGTCACACGTTTGGTAATAACACTTTAAACTTTACAGAGTTTACGATTTAAAACAAAACATGTGTGTGAATATCGTCAAGACTGAACACATGCTCATTGATAGTTTGAGACAGGACATCATCAGTGCATGGTGGCTCGTTTGTATTTTAAAATGTTCTCTATATATAAATTATCCACAAATAGCGGAAATATAGCTGATGAGTCGCTGAGCAAAAATCACTCACTCACTCACTCTTTCTAAAAAGCGCAGCCAAATATCCCCTTGTGTACCGTAGCTATGTGTATCATACCTTACTTTCCTGAGTTATGTTTATCTGGATTAAAGTTTCTCAATCAAGATCTAATTGTGCAACACTTGGGTCATGACCATATGGAGTTATTACTTATAGATTTAGTAGATTTAATTAACTTGCTTGGGTGTAACATGTTTGTTTGTTTGTTGTTTAACGCCGCACTCAGCATGTAGTTGCGGATACCACAGTCATCGGTATGAATGAAAAAAAGCAAATCACAGATAGGGATTCGCATCATCGTCAGAGTAATGTATCTTAACACACGTGAACGATTATGAAACAAAGGTCTCTACTGTCATAAATTAATTCAACCCATTCTGCCAAGCCGATTAAACACACAAAGCACCACTGCGTCTTAGTATATGTACATTTACTTCGCCAAACTGTACTGACCTGTTTCGGATACATGTGTATTTACTACAGGTCAAATTGTTCGCTCTTTAATATTATGAACATGACCTAACTGAAGGGCATCACTGGGTGGGGCACATTTGACTGTAAGCAGTTTGCCACACCCTCCAACAAATATAACGTTTAGTGATAATCATAGAAGTAACACATAGTATGTTGTATCACTTACCAAAGCATGGACACTGCTCGTCGATGATGCTGAAGACGCAATCAAGCCCGGAGTTAAGGGCACTGAGTGTCGTACTTAAGTTCTGAAGCTTCTCGTTCAGGAGACCTGCTTGTGGACACACTGGTGGTTCTGGAACTGGAGGTGGCTGTGGCGGTGGCTGTTGCGGTAGCGGTGGTTGAAATATGCATGCTGCCATAGGGAACAATTCTAAGGCTGGGGCCGCCAGGAGGAGATAAAGAAAGCAATTGGAGAACATCATCTAGGTTCCTCAAACAGCTACTGACAAGGATCAACCAGAGACCTTATTTATACAGTTTGTACTGCTACCGTGTATCGCTGTAACGGCCTGATTGGAGCAACGTAGAGTCAAATGACTGTACAGTGTCACATGGCTGGGTCCATGGCTGTGTCCATTGATTTTATCGAACATGATCTGCTTTTTACATTTTTCGTAACTGTCGCCCAGGAACGTTGGGCCTCATAATATCCTAGTGATTAATGTTGTGTAATTTACTGTATAAAGGAGACCACAGAAATATGTATGTTTTTAACAGCGAATGACCATCATTGTAACGTTTGGCTTTGTTGTTTCGATATATAACTCATCGAGGCATTGCTGTTGACACGAATTAACACTGTGGTCTATTTGAAAAAAATCATGAGTGAGTGAGTGAGTGAGTTGTGTTTAACGCCGCTTTTAACAATATTCAAGTTATATCGCGGCGTGTCAGCTTAATGTGGGAGGAAAGCCCGAAGTGATGCAGGTCACAGACGTTTACCACTTCGGTGAAACCCACGAGCACGGGTATGGTGCTGACAAACCTAGAAACATAATCGGGGTGAACCGGGATTCGAACCCACAATCATAGGTTTCTGGCGTGCCCAAGGGAAGCAACTCTGCACAGCGAATCGCTGCGCCTTAGACGACTTGGCCACCCGTGCCCCCCAAAAATCATGATGTTTAAGGGCGAACAGACATGTTTTGGTAAAGTCTATATAGAGTGCATGATATGTGCTTGATACATATACACCATCTATTCAAAGTGGACGTGCAAAATACTGTCTCAATTGTAACGCATAAACGCGGGTTCAATAAGTTTTTGCAACTTCAATATAAGACCAAGTCGCAGAATATTTTTTGCATTTGCATTTTCAATACAATCTCCATTCACCTCAATACACGTATTCCATTAAATTTGTCCTTCAAGCTTTTAATACCACTTTTATAGCAATCCACAGATTGGCCCTCTAACCACGCCTCTGTGGCAGCCTTTATGTCCTCGTCATCCTGGAAGCGTCTTCCGCGTAGGGCAGATTTCATTTGCCGGAACAGGAAATAGTCACTGGGGGCTAAGTCCGGGCTGTACAGTTAAATCACCCACCCTTCAGCCTGTGTGTTCATGCCGTTCATACGAACAAATTAGCCACTCACTCACTCACTCACTCACTCTCCACTCACTCACTCACTCACTCACTCACTCACTCTCCACTCACTCACTCACTCACTCACTCACTCACTCACTCACTCACTCACTCACTCACTCACTCACTCACTCATTTTTAAATACTGTTTGACTTTCCCAAACTGCCTTGCCTGTGATCAACAAATGTTGAGCATTGCTGATGAAGTGATACGTTTCCTTTGTTTCATCAAAGCTTCTCGTGATGGAATTTCTCTCTTTATGGCGGTGTCAGGTTTGGAGCCGGATGTCAACAGTCCACCTTTCAACATTAGGGACATTTTGTATTGAAACGTGGACTTTCCAACCTTTTTTTCCTGTCCTAGTTACCAATGAGCTTTGGTAGAAAAAATGATTGTCTATGAAATGTAAGAATTTTCTCATTTTCTCTCGAAACTTTATTATTTGTTCCAAGAGATTGGGAAAACTATTGCATAACATTATTTCCTTACTGGGTGTGGGGTTTTCATTGTGGGATGGGTGGATTTATCACTGATACTGCTCTTGTCATGTATCCTCATCCCTCAACCACATGCCACACGCACAGCTGATGTCTTGCCATCACAGTATTGAATTATGAACTTCATAAGATGTGGGTCGATATTATAACACTTTTGATGAACTGTCACCTGGCGGCTTGTTGGTCTACTCTCCATACCGCCTATCTGCACATTCATGTGTTTCGGCCTATATAATCTGAACTAGCAACGTCAAATGCGGGGCAAAGGTTTTATATACTTATGTTTTAATGTGGCTAAAATTGAAACAAAGAAGAAATAATTATTATGGTGATGCATAATTCTAGGGATTATAATGAAGAAGTGTGCAGCCATATTTTATTCAGTGACAAGTCAAAGGGTCAAAACCCGCAACCCAGCAAACACACAATGTGTATACAACGTTCTCCGGGGGCTTCAATGAGCAAAGTTTCATGAAACATTGTCAAAACGTTTTTAAAACGGTTACGGTATGAAAACGTTAGCTCGAAACCAAAGAAACACGCCTTCATCCCAACGTTGTAGAAACGTTATTGAAACTTTTTGAAATATTCTTTTCATAAAAAACACACGTCTCTTTTCACTGTAAGAATGCATATGAACTTGACACTAACAATTGTGCAATTACGTCTGTACACAAATAATAGTAATACATTAGAAATTGTAAGCCGCATCCTCAAGCACTTGTGCATATTTTCTCAAGTTTTATTAATTACTATCACTGATTTTGTTTACTGTAGAGAAATGTAATTCTATTCTACTATTGTTTAAGTTTATCCTACTTTGCTTGGTCATTTCAGCTGACTGTGATATCGGTGTCAGCTCTCAGGAATACCAAGTGCAAGATGGTATTTTTATCGGGGTGTGAACCCAGTGTATTCAGAGTAAACCTATATGTTTGAAACAATATTACCTCTTTGCAAAGTACATGAGTATATATTCCAAATAACACAACTTCTTTCTCGTAAATATAATTTGTGATATGCAATGTACGTGGCCATTACTCTTACAAGTTTGAATTTATCTGTGGTGTTAGAATAAAGTTATTTGAGCAGAAGATAATGAAATTATAATCGTCATTAAACTACCTTAGCCGTAATCTTTACTGTCCACAAGATCAAAATGTATTATACAAACATAATAAGAACAGCGTGTTTGGAAATCTGAGTTCCGCAAGGTGGTATATTACTTATCACACTTTTACATCCAAAATGGTTCAAACTGTGTTTTCAATATAGAGCTGGGTTACCTGCAGATTTAACCACGCTAAATTGAATTTGGAACCGAACACGCAGCGTTAAATCAACGGGTAGCCTATCTCCACATGCGAAAATGCTTTTCACTATTTTCTTGAATGTAAAATATATTCTTTAATAAGAGAATCTTTGTTTATCAACATTAGGAATATAGAGAATTTAGAAACAATTCTTTGTGGTAACAAAAATCTATCTGAAGAGCAAAATAACTTAATTTTTAAATGTGTCCATAAATTTATGTAGAAACAAACAGATTTTAAATTGTATCCTAATACAACAAGAATTATAACAAGATTTATATTTCACGAGCTACATTCAAATTATCTGGATTTTACAAGTGACTGGTACATATAAATTATGGTTTTTTCAACACTCTGAATTTGATGTAAAACAATAGCATTCCCCGTAACTATCACAGCTTAGTTACATTCTAGATTTCCCGTCCTTCACATAAATTTAAAATGTCTATTACATGTAGTTTATTAACTACTGTTTTATTTTATAAATATATCATGTACCATTGTATACCAAAAATGTAAATTCATCATATGTATATATGTAGATGTATTTTTGAGTGTATGTAGGTATATGTGTTTGTGTATAATACTGTATATATATGAATATGTGTGTGTTATTATATTTTCTCATTACTTGTAATTCCTATGCACTGTACATTTATTCTGCACCATAGAATTCACATACCACAATGTAATGAAATGTTTATAGGAGAAGGCCTCGTAAGTGTGTCACTTCTGCCTACTCCATTAGGTTTTCCGCAATAAAATATGTTTAAATAAAAAAAACCCACTGAAAACACAGACTGAGTATGTTTATCTCCGTTCTACCATGATTAAAATATCGCGAACTCTTTGGTGCTATCAAATATATTGAATAAAGTGGAATGGGTTTTGTCCAGTAGATTAATTTATGCAGTAGAGTAGATATCAGATGAAATTATACTGGAGTGGAGAAGCCTGTTATGTACACACAAGGGTAGTAATGACAATCATCAGTGAAGTCAGTGACATAAAGAAAGGGTTAAGCCAGTAATATAAACAACAGGATTATGGCTGATTGGGGTCTTTGATGAGTTGATGTAGTTATACTGGAGTGGAGAAGCCTGTTATGCACATCTGATATCTACTCTACTGTATGTATGTATGCCTCCCACCTGAATATATACTTGTCAACCATACTTTTTATAGCACTTGCTTGATAACGGTGTTAGAACCTGCGCCGAAACGTCGCTCTTAATTGTAAAAAAGAAGTTGTTCATCCATAAATTCTTATCAATACTTAGTAGATGTACTTCATTTAAACTTAAATGAATTTATACTGAACCGCAAAAGAAACGTCACCGTGGATAGATATACGAGAAACCGTATTTGTCCAAACACTGTACACATATTTTGAGACATATTAAAAAGATGAAACACGGCAAAACTGATCATCAAGGTTGAAATTAAAGTGTCAAATGTTCATAAAGTGAAACACAACACTAGTCTCTGAGAATATGGCATCACAAGTCAGTATCTCGTGTGTCTGCCATGTGCATTGATGACTACTGTGCAACGTCGATACATGGAATGAATGAGACGGTTGATGAAGGCCATATGCACTTGAGCCGACACTCTGAGGAACGCCTGACGCAGTTCAGCTGCAGTTGTCGGCCTTGGTCGGACGTCATTCAGCCGTCTTTGAATCTCGTCCCACAGGTGCCCAATGGGATTTAAATCGGGACTGAGGGCAGGCCACTGCATGGTTCTGATGCCATTTTGCTGGAGGAAGTCTCTTGTTGCTCTCGCAGTGTGGGCACGAACGTTATCATGCTGCAACTCGTGATTGCAGCAACGTGCTAAATGAGGTATGGCGTGTGGTATCAAGACTTGATCAATGTACCGAGCTGCTGTGACACCATTGCCTCTTCCTTGACTGATGTTCTGGAAGACCACAGGGCCGACCCTCTGTGCAAGACCAATTTTACCCCACACAAGTCTCTCTCAACAACACAGTCATCCGAATAATGTTCCACGCGGCGTCGCCAGACTCTCTCTCTGCAATCTGCTGTTGAAATACAGTAACGGCTCTCAGCTGAGAAGAGGACTCTTCTCCACTGCTGATGGCGCCAATGCTGGTGCTGCGTTGCCCACTGAAGACGGCCCCGGCGATGACATGGTTTCAGAATGGGTCCTCGGTGTGGTCTGTGACAGTGGAGGTGTCTGCTCGTCAATCATCAACGCACGATTTCCGCACTAATGTGTCGCTGTTATCGCAGCAGTAACAAAGCCATCTTGAAGATGATGTTGCACAATCTGGCGATCCTGACGTCGGGTGATGAACCTTGGTCTTCCACTACGTGGTCGGTCATCTGTGGTGTTGGTGGTCTGGTACCGTTGCTGGAGCCTGTATATGGTCCTTACGTGGACTTAAAATGCATTGACAGCTTACCTAGCGGTTTGTCCAGCTTGCAATCGTCCAAGGGCTTGGTGTGGCTGATTTCCTGTCAATCTTGGCATGTGGTAGCAATTCAATAACGAATGTTATCCGATCTGGGTGGATTTTTATAGGGCATCGGGTTACCATGGCCGTTGCCGTGATGCGTTTGGGCGATCGGTTTTATTGTCATCTTTCATTTTTCCAGACAATGTAATGTTAAATTTGAGAAACTTTGACAAAAATTACCCAGATATTTAAATGACAACTTTTCATGCAATATTACTTGGGGTGACGTTTCTTTTGCGGTTCAGTATATATGGTGAAATGTGTATCATTATTTAGTTTGAATGTTGTATCATCAGGAGTCATTGAAATGAATACTAGCCAACACAGACGCAATACAGTTCGACAACTAATTATTGTGCTATTATGTATTGATGAAATGAAGCATTCATTGAAAAAAATAGCATTGTTTTGTTCTCCTTTTACTCCATCACTTCCTTTTAGATGATAAACAGAAATGCATAAAACGGTGAGTGAACTGACTTATATATGTACGAACTGGATGGATTTTCAACACTGGACGTATTTATAAGCGAACTGTACGATGCCAGAAGACGCCATGCAATTATTGTATCTCTAGAGGTGCCAGATTTGCTCAACCATGAAGTTATATTTAGGTTTCCATAAGGTACCGCGCCAACGATTTTTTTCTGAACGTTTTGGAAACGTCAACACAAATTCACAAATTGGTGTCTTTAAACCTTTTTCTCGAACGTTTTTTGTGACCATAAAGAAACGTTTTCAAACCATTTGAACAAGGTGCATGTGTTAGCTGGGAAAACATCTTAATTATACAAACACAGATACAGTTTTCGTGTTTATATGCTTTAATGTACACACACATTCTGGTGATGTATTTTATGCTTCTATGCATCTCGATGTTTTACGTAAAATGCTTGTAACAATTGAAAAAAAGGTTGTGGTAAATAATGAGAAATCATATAATCTTGGTATCAGAAAACGAAATTTGTAAGACAAACTAATGACACTGGTAATTACAAAGCATGAGTTTCGTCATTACACGATTGAAACAACAAACTCAAGAAACATCGTATCTGAATTGTTAGATGGAAATATTGCATATTGCAGAGAAATACACGGGGTATTAGATTACTGGCATTGATCAAGATGTCCGCAAAATGATCTTTAGTCATCTTGTTCTTCAGATGGCTACATTTGTGAAGGTGTAAACTAAGGCAAGTGGAGAAATGATTAAATTTCTTTCTAATTTTTTCGGTAAAATATTCTCAGGACAAATCAGAGAATACTCAATCTTCATTATCCGCCCAATTGTGTCTTAATCAATCACTGGATTGTCTGGTCCAGACTCGATTATTTACAGACCGCCGTCATATAGCTGGAATATTGCTGATTGTGGCGTTAAACAACAAACAAACCAAACCATTGTGTGTTATAGGCAAAAGAGTAGTACAAATATCCTTAAATTAATAGCAATGTATCAAAGTCCTTAACATCGTTAATATTTCATGATAGACAAATGATAAAACAATTACAAATGGTTCTGTTCGAGTACTATCCACACAGAGTTGCACAGAAGTAAGATGTAAGTTCAGCACATAAAGTGTGTCGATTTGCACACAGATGGTAGGGAGAAAAAAAGATGTCGGCCAAGGAGACGTCAGCTGTGTTATCTAGCCAACAAGCTGTTATGTGACTACAGTGACCTTAAACTGTTAACTGTCAACGTTTTAAGCATGGAGTAAAAGGAAGACTCGGTGCCTGCATACACTGGAAATGCTGTATGTTCAGCAACAGCCAACAATTCTAATGATCTTATCACGACCACAAACCTTGCGCCAAAAAAATATACGAGACGACCACTGCTGTCTGTCTCCCAATCAGCAGGAAGAGAGGCCATCCCGACATAGAATGCATGAACTGGTTGAGTGATTTATTTGATTTAGAATTTGGAGTACTATGTAAGAATACGATTTATGGATTGCTTGATAAGGGTGTTAGAACCTACAGTCCGTTTGACTCTAAATGAGAACGATGAATTGCAAAATAACTCGAAATCCAGAAAAGTGTATAAAACATCACTACGGTACTTGACCATGAATACCCTGTACCCAACAAAATCTGAATTTTGTTTAATTAAAGACCCATGACGGATGAAGTTCTTTGAGAAACTATCATGTAATTTTGTATAGAAATGTGTACATGACACGTAGGGGGGACAAACCGTGGAAGGCACAGCGCAAGCACGCATGCACTGCACGTTCTGTGGTAGGGGAAATGACAGAGCATTAGATGGGCCGTCTCATGATAATTTCAGTCACAATCTGATTGGCTCATGCCATAGATCTCGTCTTCGGAACTGCTGGTGCCTGAACCGATTGCCACTATTATAGGTTGGACTGTTGCTGGCCGTAGTCCATCTCGTGACCAATAACGTGGCTCTATCTCGTCAACGACTGTGGCCACACAACGCCTCCATGTTTCTACTGTTACCCGACTAAGGGATTCCTTTACGAGTTGTTCAACGTCTCGTAATTTGAACGTTGTGTTCGATCATCCAACGTCACCCTTGACGATGCCCCATACCAACTCGATTGGATTCAGGTCGCAGTGATAAGGTGGCAGTCGTAAGATAGCGTGACCCTGACCCTTGATGTAACTGTCAACTTTATACACGGAGTCAGGTTTCATAGTTTTGATGATTTCATAGAGCTGTGGTTTCGTCGCTCGAGAAGGAAAGGTAATGTTCCTCCATTGCAGCCAAGTAACCATGTCTCCTTTACGGTTATTATAGGTTGGAGTCTTGCTTTCTGGATCCTGCACACTATGATACGGTGCATTGTCCATGACAATGAGAGACTTGGTAGGCAAAGCAGGGACTAATTTATCTTTCACCCGCTCCAGAAATACATTGCCGTTCATTTCTGTGTGGTAGTCCCTGTTGTCTTTGGCCTTGGCTCTAAAGACGAGGTCACAGTCTGGGAGAAAACCCTGACTAGCAGAACCAGCATGGGGAACTATGAGTCTTTCACCCTTTCCCATTGGTAACTTTCTACCAGACTCCTTACAGTCACCACTGGGTACCCACTGACTGCTGGCTGTGTGTGACGCATTTACCCATGTCTCATCTAAGAAGACGGGCTCATATCCTTCTTCACGTTTCTGCTTGGTGGTACGAAGGTAATGATTTCGGAGACGAACAATGTCAGACCGTTCACACAACACAGCCCTATTTTCTCCAGTTATCTTTTTGTATTTGTAACCAAATGTATGCAACAGCGGCCATAGTTTGTACTTTGTAACACGTAAATCATGGTCAGTTTCAAGGTGTTTCTTCAAAATTCTTAGGGGCAGGTACTTATTTTCTGAGTGCAGTTTAACAATTGCACGTCTGACTTGATCCCTCTGAAAACTGTCTAATTTATCAACCTCACGTGGTTTTGACATGTTCCCTACCTCCTTGGCCTGACTATTTGTATCTCGTCGACTAACAACATTTTTAAGTTTCTGAGGGGACATACCAAGAGCTTTTGAAGCTCGTTTCAAGAATTTATTAATTGCATAAAAAGGCTTTGCTCTTTCTGCTTCACTTCTAAAGAAATCATACACATTCAACATGAACTGTTTAACATCTGCTGAGTAGCGCATCTTGTCATTGAATGAACACGGTCACTGTGTAGCACGTGCAGACCGTGATTGCGCTGTTCCTTCCACGGTTTGTCCCCCTACGTGTCATGTACACATTTCTATACAAAATTACATGATAGTTTCTCAAAGAACTTCATCCGTCATGGGTCTTTAATTAAACAAAATTCAGATTTTGTTGGGTACAGGGTATTCATGGTCAAGTACCGTATTGATGTTTCATACACTTTTTCCTGGATTTCGAGTTATTTTGCAATTCATCATTCTCATTTGGAGTCAAACGGACTGTAAACTGAAACGCTCTTAATTGTAATAAAGAAGTTATTCATCCATAAATCTTATCCTTACTGTCAACATGACGTGAAACACTGACAATGAAACAATGTGAACTTGAAGGGGGCGATGTGAGGTGTCATAGCAAGAGCAGTAATATAACTAAATCTAACCACCCGAACCACAACCACCCACCCCCATCACCACCACCCGTACTACAACCACCCACCCCCATCACCACCAGCCGAACTACAACCACCCACCCCCATCACCACCACCCGTACTACAACCACCCACCCCCATCACCACCACCCGAACTACAACCACCCACCCCCATCACCACCACCCGAACTACAACCATCCACCCCCATCACCACCACCGAACTACAACCACCCATCCCCATCACCACCACCCGAACTACAACCACCCACCCCCATCACCACCACCCGAACTACAACCATCCACCCCCATCACCACCACCGAACTACAACCACCCACCCCTATCACCGCCACACGAACTACAACCACCCACCCCCATCACCACCACCCGAACTACAACCACCCACCCCCATCACCACCACCCGAACTACAACCATCCACCCCCATCACCACCACCGAACTACAACCACCCACCCCTATCACCGCCACACGAACTACAACCACCCACCCCCATCACCACCACCCGAACTACAACCACCCACCACCATCACCGCCACCCGAACTACAACCACCCACCCCCATCACCACCACCCGAACTACAACCATCCACCCCCATCACCACCACCGAACTACAACCACCCACCCCTATCACCGCCACACGAACTACAACCACCCACCCCCATCACCACCACCCGAACTACAACCACCCACCCCCATCACCACCACCCGTACTACAACCACCCACCCCCATCACCACCACCCGAACCACAACCACCCACCCCTATCACCGCCACCCGAACTACAACCACCCACCCCTATCACCGCCACCCGAACCACAACCACCCACCCCTATCACCGCCACCCGAACTACAACCACCCACCCCTATCACCGCCACCCGAACCACAACCACCCACCCCTATCACCGCCACCCGAACTACAACCACCCACCCCCATCACCACCACCCGTACTACAACCACCCACCCCCATCACCACCACCCGAACTACAACCACCCACCCCTATCACCGCCACCCGAACCACAACCACCCACCCCTATCACCACCACCAGAACTACAACCACCCACCACCATCACCGCCACCCGAACTACAACCACCCACCACCATCACCGCCACCCGAACTACAACCACCCACCCACCCCCATCACCGCCACCCGAACTACAACCACCCACCCACCCCCATCACCGCCACCCGAACTACAACCACCCACCCACCACCATCACCGCCACCCGAACTACAACCACCCACCCACCCCCATCACCGCCACCCGAACTACAACAACCCACCCCCATCAACACCACCCGAACTACAACCACCCACCCCTATCACCACCACCCGAACTACAACCACCCACCCCTATCACCACCACCCGAACTACAACCACCCACCCCCAACGCAAACCCCACACATAGGAAGGAAATAATTTTATACAATATTTAAGTCAATCTCTGGGAACAAATAATTAATGTATCAAGTTAACTAATCTTTAAAGAAGAAGCAAGAATAATGAAGATACAGATGACGTGAAGCACCTTGTGGGTTCCAAAGTTAATTACAGGAGCAGAGTTAGTTACTTAATTAGTTGACAAGTTTACAGTGATAATATATATATATATATATATATATATATATATATATATATATATATATATATATATATATATATATATATACTGAACTACAAAAGAAACGTCACCCCAAGTAATATTGCATGAAAAGTTAAATATCTAGGTAATTTTTGTCAAAGTTTCTAAACTTTAACATTACCTTGCCCGGAAAAATGAAATTTGATGATGAAAAAAACCAAAGCAGACGACAAACGCATTATGGCAACGGCCATGGTAACCCGATGCACGTGAGTTCCGTGCAAATTGAAACGCACATGCGTTCCCCCATTTCGTGCCCTATAAAAATCCACCCAGATCGGATAATATTATTTCGTTATTGAATTGCTACAACATGCCAAGATTGACAGGAAATCAACGACACCAAGCCCTTGGACGATTGCAAGCTGGACACACCGCCCGTCAATTTACCAATGCATTTCAAGTGCACGTAAGGACCATATACAGGCTCCAGCAACGGTACTAGATCACCAACACTACAGATGACCGACCACGTAGTGGAAGACCAAGGGTCACCACCCGACGTCAGGATCGTCAGATTGTGCGACAGCATCTGTATTACTGCTGCGGAAACTGCTCGGCAGGCCATGGGGACACACCAGCAACACATGAGTGCGGACACTCGACGATTGACGAGCAGACACCTCCACTGTCACAGACCACACCGAGGACCCATTCTGACACCACGTCATCGCCGTGACCGTCTTCAGTGGGCAACAAAGCACCAGCATTGGCACCATTAGCAGTGGAGAAGAGTCCTCTTCTCAGACGAGAGCCGTTACTGTATCGCAACAGCAGATGGCAGAGAGAGAGAGAGAGAGAGTCTGCAGAAGCCGAGGGGAACGTTATTCGGATGCTTGTGTTGTTGAGAGAGACTGGTGGGGTGGTCCGAGGATCATTGCGTGGGGTGGAACTGGTCTTGCACAGAGGGTCGGCCCTGTGGTCTTCCAGAACATCGGTCCAGGGAGAGGCAATGGGGTCACAGCAGCTCGGTACATTGATCAAGTCTTGATACCACACGCCATACCCCATTTAGCACGTCTCCGCAACCACGAGTTTCAGCATGATAACGCCCGTGCCCACACTACGAGAGCAACACGTGACTTTCTCCAGCAGAATGGCATCGGAACCATGCACTGGCCTGCCCTCAGTCCCGTTTTAAATCCCATTGGGCACCTGTGGGACGAGATTCAAAGACGGGTGAATGACGTCCGACCAAGGCCGACAACTACAGCTGAACTGCGTCAGGCGTTCCTCAGAGTGTGGGCTCAAGTGCCTATGGCCTTCATCAACCGCCTCATCCATTCCATGTATCGACGTTGCACAGCAGTCATCAATGCACATGGCGGACACACGGGATACTGATTTGTGATGCCATTTTCTCTGATACGAGTGTTGTGATTCACTTTAAGAACACTTGACACTTTAATTTCAACCTTGATGATCAGTTTTGCCAAGTTTCACCTTTTTAATATGTCTCAAAGTATGTTTACAGTGTTTGGACAAATAAGGTTTCTCATATATCTATCCATGGATACGTTTCTTATGCGGTTCAGTATATATATATATATATATATATATATATATATATATATATATATATATATATATATATATATATCATATATGATAGATGATGACAAGTTGTAGACATTGGAATACCTACATTGCTGCAGATATTAATTGTTATATATAATTACATCAGTTTAAGTAATCCACTCACTGTGACAGTGGTCAGTGTCACGTGAGGCTATTAATATTGGCTCTCAGGTATCAGATAAACTGTCAGATACGATTTATGCAACACGCTTTATTACGTCTGATACACTTCTGACTTTTTATCATCTGATATATGTATAGCACACTTGAATGACATCATATTTAAGCTCGAGATCTCGACCCAGTCACAGCGTGACCTAGTTCTAGGTGCGGTGACTCTCACGAACTTAGTTCAGCTGGAGATGCATGAAAAGTAAAATCCACGTACTCATTTATTTTGGTGGTAAGAGCAATAAAAAGCGTCTTGTGAGAAAGCCATGGTAGAATGATGATCTGCGTATCAGGAATGACATGAGCGAGCAGAGAGAAAGTAGTATAAATGTAAACGCCCTGGTAATGAGAGAATGTGTCTGTTTACAACATAGTTTTATCAGAAAAATGTGTTTGACAAAGCTGTGCAATTTGCTAAACGAATGTATGCGAGAGAGTAAAGTAAACGGTTGGATGAAATTTGTGAGGATGATAATAGAGAATTCTGGAAGAAGATTGGTAAGATTGGGGTAGGTGGGTGCTACGGTACAAAATAACATCTCTAAAATAATTTCTATTTATTTTTCCAAATTATTCAAGTTTGAAATATTCTTTAATTTTTCATTCCTAATTTAGCAGTTAAAAGATTATTATTTTATGTATGCTTCAGGAGTTTAGCCAAGGAAGGTAACTCTGTTTAGTCTTCATGCCACGCTTTTTAGTTCATGCAATGAGAAAATGAGGACCAATTAGGTCAGAAATAAGAAAAGAAAGAATTAAAAGTTAGAAAAGAATGTGGGTCTACCAAAATAGTATGTTTTCTTGCATTTGTATTTCTATTCCATTGTCAGTATATTTCTGTAGCAATTTTATTTCCCAAAATGTTTGTAACTTTTTTCTGAAGTAATGATAATGTGTTCAGTTTTCAATTTCTCATGTTTACATTCAAGTAAATTTAAAGATGTATTTTCATCAAATATTTTCTTTTTAAACTACACCATATAACTTCATATTATACATTCTTTCTGTGCAAATGCTCTTGTAATTATTTTGGTACAATTTAATGTCTTTTGTCAACTTTTGTTGTTTTAGTAATTTCATAGATTGTTTTGTTTACATATTGAACTGCAAATGTATGATTGTTCATTTTTCCTTGGCAGTCCATCTTCCAACTCCAACGAGAATAAGGATTTGGGTATTTATTGATAATTGATGATGATGAGATGAGATGCATATTATGAACTTTATTTGAAAATGAATACACAGCAACTTTGAGATATGATGCATGTGTTATGGACTTTGTTTGATCATAGACTTAAAACAACATTGAATTGTGTTCTCCACGGGATATGATGTTTGACATGTGACACATGAACAGATGAGAATGGAAAGGGGAATGTGGATGGAACTTTTGATCTTAGATGATATGACATTTACTGTGATCCTTACAGTGGAGAAAGACGAAAAAAGATCCCCATGAAAGTGGTTTGAGGGGATGGAAATGTGTCTGAGAAATGGAGTGATTTCCTAGATAAGTGGAAGAGTGATTATTATAAACTGTTGAATGGTGACGCCAGGATGCAGAATGTTAAGTGTGACTATGAGACTGGTGACACACATGTGTTGTTCGACGCTAAAATTACTCTCTTTGAAGTAACTGGACACGGTTGATAGAAGTCAATGTGGCAATGCTCCTGGTGTTGCCGGTTTCCCGATGGAATGACTTAAATCGCAAAATGTTTTTTCGGCTATGCACAAAATCGTTAATATCTGTTTTAGCACTGGGAAAATCCCTGTATGGTGATTAAAGGTCATTATTAACCCCATACCAAAGTGTTCTACCTTAGATCCATCGGATGTTTTTATCGTATAGAGGTTTGACCCTAACCAATTCCATTTCCAAATTATATTGTAATATTTTAAATAACCGTCTGCAATCTTAGACTGAAAGTACAGGAGCTCGAAATGGATGCCGGAAACGTAGATCAACCACGGATCATATTCACTCTGTTTGTTCTTTTATTGAAACAAGAAAATGTATTAAAAAAGACACCTTTTCTGCTTTTTTGGACTTTCATAAAGCGTAAGATAGCGTTAACAGAGATGTGTTGTGGGAGAAATTATGTAATATTGGTGTGAAAGGGAAACTGTTTCTAGCCCTTCAATCTTTATATGAAAATGTGAAATGCAGTGTACGTATAAATGGTATGCTTACACCCTTGTTTAATCTTAATCGGGATTTAAAACAAATATAAGGCAACCGGAGGTATGCAACCACTACTTATTCCAAATTGTATGATACGATGGTTTGGTCAGTTTTGAGTTATGGGGCATCTATTTGGGGTCGGGGGTACGTGTGGCTCAGTCGTCTAAGGCGCCGCAATTCGCAGTGCAGAGTTGCGTCCCTTGGACATGCCAGAAACATATGATTGAGGTTCGAATCCCGGTTCACCCTGATTATGTTTCTAGGTTTGTCAGCACCATACCCGTGCTCGTGGGTTTCACCGAAGTTGTGAACGTCTCAGACCTGCACATCGGGCTTTCCTCCCACATTAAGCTGACACACGTGATATAGCTGGAATACCATCAAGCGGCGTAAAACACAACTCATTCACTCACTATTTGGGGTCATCGTGACATTTCTTCTGTAAATGCCATCCACCATCGTGCTTTGAGATTTTACTTTGGGTTGGGTAACTACGCTCCAAATGTTGCTGTTATTGAAGATATGGGATGGATTCCTTCGATAGTTTGACAGTAGATGTGTATTGTCGTTTTACTAAAATGCCTTTTCGATTAAATAAGTATGATTTCATGTGGTCTGAACGGTATGCTGGTGGACGTGTGAAAACCTGGAATTTTCGTGTGAGGGCAAAGCTGAACGAATAGGGTCTGGATATTTCTGAGAATGTTAGCGTGAAAACTGTAGTTGTACGTGTGCATGATCTATGCATGGGAAAGTATGTGTCTGATTGAGGCGACTAACGGGATCGGGTTGTTAGACTCGCTGACTTGGTTGAGACCCCGGTGTTTGATGTCTGGTGCATGGTGCATGATGTCCGATGCAGAAGTGCCCGGGTCTCTTAGAGTCTTGGCGTTTGTTAGAAGTCCCGGGGTCTGTTGGACCTCTGGCATATGTTTGATGTATCGGGTATGTTGGAAGTATTGAGTGCGTTACAGCTCACGGGGCTGTTGGAGGTCTAGCGTATGTGGAAGGTTCGGTACCTGTTGGAAGTCTGGCGTCTTTTGGAGGTGCACAGTGGCTCGGTGTCTATTGTAGTTTAAGTATCTTTGGAGACCAGGGTGCCGTTTACAAAGCGATCTCAGCTCCTAGGTGATCGTAAAATCCATAGCTTAACAAACACTTACGACAGTAGTAGCACTGAGGTTATTTTGTGTACCACGGCACTTAGGGGTCCGGCTTTTCAGAGGAAATACGGTACACTGCGAATTTCATCCCGTGAAAGGTCTTTTCAGTGTGTGCTTTTAAACCTTTTTATGTCATCCCATCGTCACAGAAAACATCGATGGGGGATTTTGTTATGAATTCACGATGTGGTCCAGATATATCCTGCTGTACATTTGTCTGTTACTTCCTACAGGAAAGATGCTTGTTTTTTGTATATTGCCCCTATTGTGGACACACACGAGTGATATTCAATATTGTCGTGTACATCCGTCATCATCGATTGGAAGCCAAGGGATATGTACCTACTTGAATATAAAGTGTCTTCAACAGAGATTCGTTGCATCGCTTTGTTGTGGTTTTATTATCATTTTTTTATGTTTTTAAAACTGATATTTGTACATGAATGCTTGTAAACAGTTTAAAGCAGGAGTATTCGTATAGGGGACACACGCACGCACATACAAAACTCACAATACATCAATTCCTTTCTGCTTATATACATCCTGTTAACACACACGCGCGTGCACATCCACACACACACACACGTACAAACACGTGTACACACACAAATACACACACATACAGACAGAAACACACACAACACACAAACACACACAAACAAATACAAACACACACACACACACACGCGCTGGAACACACACACATACACACACACTAAACAAACACATGCACACACACATATCTAACATCTTATGTTACACTGAAACTTGGTCTAAAAACTGTACTTAATAGAAACAAGCAACTGCATTTCATTTGAAAAGGAGACGCAGGAAGATATCTAAAAAATAGGCTTGCTTAATGTAGGGCCATATCATTGTAGTAAGGGATTTGCGGAAGGGAAACTAATATGGTTCAGGAACAGTGAGACGAGATGCTGCAACGAGATTCCGATATCAAAAGAACCATCAATGCAGATTATTGACACTACACTTGAGGTCCATTTCTAAAGGAAAGACTTGAGCTCGTATGCTTCCATGCATAAATAAAAATGATGCATCGTTATGCTGATGTGATGAGAAGGAGAATGGACGATTTTACTTCAGTGGCTAAATGTATTAAACCCATGACTAACTGTATTGGTTCTCCACAGC